>NC_140010.1:33403588-33913550 GCF_964263955.1 Coregonus lavaretus | reverse complement strand
CGTACCCTGTTCAAAGGCACCTACTACCGTACCCTGTTCAAAGACACTTACTACCGTACCCTGTTCAAAGGCACCTACTACCATACCCTGTTCAAAGGCACTTACTACCGTACCCTGTTCAAAGGCACCTACTACCATACCCTGTTCAAAGGCACCTACTACCGTACCCTGTTCAAAGGCACTTAAATCCTTTGTCTTGCCCATTCACCCTATGAATGCCACACATACACAATCCATATCTCAATTGTCTTAAGGCTTAAAAATCCTTCTTTAACTTGTCTCCTCCCCTGCAGCTACACTGATTGAAGTGACATCAATAAGGGATCATACTGTAGCTTTCACCTGGATTCACCTGGTCAGCCTATGACATGGAAAGAGCAGGTGTTTTGTAATGTTTTGTACACTCAGTGTATATTTCGTTTAATACGATTTATCTTGTCTTGTACAAAAGTACTACATTTCAGGTATTTCAGGTATTTTATGGCAATGTATTCAGTGGTCTTATAAATATGACAATAGTGAGTGTATTAGCATAGATAGCTCTCCTGCTATTGTTGTTATTGTTTATGGAAAGGTAACATTCTGTCAGATGATGGAAAATGTAGTCATGGGATTGAAGAGTGAATAAGGGGTTTTGTTTGCTTCAACCCTCTGAAGCTTTATTAAGAGATGGCCTGAAAGACAGACCTAGTTTCAAAACAATGACCTGTAAAATTGTACCATTGTGCTAAAGGTGAGACAGTCCCAGGAACAGATAGCCTGAAGACTCACACTAATGGTAATTTCAAGACAACTGGGTACTCTGAAAACCCCCTGAGATCAAATCATGACATCAGTGATCTTCAGTTCGGAAAGTCGGAGCTCTAGCTGGATGACCTTTCAAAACAATTTTTCTTAGTCGGAGCTCGTTTTTGTCCGTGTTCCCAGTTGACGTGAACGCACTGAAGATTTCCCAGTTCTGAGTTCCGAGTACTCAGTTGTTTTGAACGTGGCATGTATTCTTCCACTGCTGTCTGTGGGCGTGGCATAGCAAGGAGTCTGGGTGGTTGCAGCCTGGTCTCATAGACGTAACATAATAAATTAAATTCGGTACGCTCAAATTAGTATGATATGTTACATTTGGTATGGTTACATAAGACAGTAGGTTACTTAAGGCAAAAACTGACAACTTTAGCATTTTAGCTAATTAGCAACTTTTCAACTACTTACAACTGTCACGTTCTTTGTATAAATAGTCGGACCAAGGTGCAGCGTGGTATGCGTACATGTTTAATTTATTAAATAAACACTTGACAAAATAACAAACGCAATTGAACGTGAAGTTCTAAAGGCTAACAGCAACAAGCCTAAATAGAATCAGAAACAAGATCCCACAACTAAAGGTAGGCAAAATGGCTGACGATCGACAGCTGCCTATGATTGGGAACCACACCCGGCCAACATAGAAATATATAACATAGAATGTCAACATTCACACCCTGACCAAACTAACTAGAGAATAACAGGGTTCTCAAGGTCAGGGCGTGACAACAACTTTTTAGCTACTTTGCAACTACTTAGCATGTAAGCTAACCCTTCCCCTAACCCTAACCCTAACCTTAACTTTAACAATTTTAGCTAACCCAAACCCTAACCGTAACCATTTAACCTAACTCCTAACCTTAACCCTAACCTTAACCCTAACCCAGGGTTTCCCAAACTCAGTCCTCGGGACGCCAAGGGGTGCACGTTTTTGTTTTTGCCCTAGCACTACACAGCTGATTAAAATAATCAACTAATCATCAAGCTTTGATAATTTGAATCAGCTGTGTAGTGTTAGGGCAAAAAACAAAACGTGCACCCCTTGGGGTCCTAACCCCTAACTCCTAGCCTAGCTAACGTTAGCCAGCTAGCTAACATTAGCATTAGCCACCTAGCTAACGTTAGCCACAACAAATTGGAATTGTAAAATATTATATTACGTGGGATTGCGAATTTACATACAGAATAATACTAAATGCTCTGAGACCAGGTTGGCAGGTTGGCAGGTAGCCAGGCAAAGGAACAGAGCCCTTTTCCAAGAAACAGATCTTAGATGGCTTTGAAGATTTGAAGATTTCATCACATTTCCAACATTTTCATGAAAACACCAAAGTCTTTGTAGACCAATTTAGAGTTTCTTATCTACTGTTGTCATCGTTCTCCCAGTCTTCAAATTAAGTACAATATACAGACATTTATTGTCTTGTGTCTGATTCTATAGATTTGTTAGGTCTATTTCCAAATAGCAGAATAAAAGAATACATTTGGTTTGAAGGTATTTTGGTATATAAAACATTCTGTTTTTTTTGTTCTTGTTATGTTGTGGCACTGTTTGAAAATAGATTTTTTTTAAATCAAGAGGTTCCATTTTAGTTTCTGAGATAGTCATATTTTACATTGAGGGAGTGTATATTAAATGTTGGCATTGTGATGTAGGCATATTGATCTTGACCGATGGACAAACACCCAACAACCACCATTTTTTAAATAAACAGTCAGATATAAGTTTCGTCCACAGAGTCACAACCAAAGAATCTCAGGCCTTAGGTGGGCACTGCTAGTATTCTAACGTGTTTTTCACTCCCATCCAGGGAAAATGTTTTACCCGCATGAAGAAAATTCAGATGCCTCTATGGTGCCCATACACCAGCCTGACCTCACCTGTCAAAAGCCTCTTCTCTGGGAGGCTGCAACTCCCCTTTCTGCCCCGCCGACACTCCACCCAGGACGTCATAAAGAGCGCCGAACAAGCACAGCCCGTCTCCAAGTCCTCCAGTTCCCTAGGAGCCTGGAAACCATCACTAGCTGCTTTTCCAGGGCTCTCCAGTAAGTGAAATGTTTTTTTGCTCTTGGGCCCAATTCCAAACCAATTTATACCTCATTCCTCATAGGTCTTTGTTAGTCTGGTCGTTTGTTTGGAATACTGGGGCTTTCCAACCCTCTTCTCCCTGTGGTGTGGTGCAGAGTGAGTGGGAAAGGTAGCAGATTAAGGGGGGCTAGATTTAGACACCTCTCAGTTGGGGTAGTGCTTTCTATATCTTTCGTGTTATGCTTGCCTCAATCTAAAAATAAATACAAATATTTTGATACTTTGAAATAGTAAAATAGTCCTAATACATGTCCTTGCTGACTCCCGATAGCATATTATTGGATGCAATATGCACATTAAGGAGCGCTACTGAATAATAAAGGACATTGCGTGGCTCTGTTGAAGGTCTGGTATTAACAAGTTATACAACTGTCAACTTCATGCTTGATATGTCTTCCTCATTAAATGAAATACAATTTGCCCGAAAATTATCTATGACAGCTCTGCAACTGCAACTACAGAAATTAAATGTAAATTACAGGGCTGGCTCCTGGCATAAGCAACATAATTGGTCACTTAGGGCCCTAGGCCACTAGGGGGCCCCCAACCCCCCAAAATAAAAAATAATAATAATATACACTGAGTATACAAAACATTAAGAACGCTCAGCATTGACAACAGTGGCTCACAATCTTTATATGCTTCTCATTGTGGCCATATCGTCTGGAGAGACGGCCATGTGCTTGTATGTTAAGTTGCGAGTGCAGTTTTGATGCAGTGCCAGGGGAATTGTTTTAAGATAACACGTGACTGGGTTGGTAGCTACGATACACTCTCAAACTAGTATTTAGTTCAATGGAATCCAAACAAAACTTTAGCAATCCTGTTAATGTCAAACCTTTAGAACTGGGCGTTAAGAGTGTAGTACTCTTAATAGTTGACACTGTGCATTTCTCTGAACTGTATGTGTTGTGGCTATTTATAGCCTTAATGTTGACCTAACTGCTGAGATCTCCAGTCATCGCCCTCATGCTTGTTCTCATGGGAGGCATTTACAAGACACTGCTTTCTTTCGAAAGCAAAAATATGCCATCATACACGTCATGCTAATATCCCTGTGTATGGTCAGACCATTTTAGTCTGGTTAGCACTGAAAAACAGCTGCGATTAAAGGGATAGTTTGCCCAAATATCATAATTTCATAATATTTTCTTGGAAGTAGTCTATGGGCCAGGGGTGACTGCAACCCACAATTATGCTTTCACAGGCTAATATTAGCGTTGATTATCCTCCCCCAAAATTGGGTTCATTTGCGCCCACTTTAGCATTGTCTGAATTGCAATCCAAAATCAACTTCAGCTAAAAAACAAGTCCTTTAAATGCAACAAAAGCGTTTAAATTGAGCTGTATTCAATATTTTATTAAAACAAACCTTGGTGATCTGTTGAAGGCTAATTTGAAATGTTACTCTTATGTAAGAAATAACTTTAGAACAACAGGTTTGTTCAGACATTTAATAATTTACCCTGAGGTGGTTGTTTGTGGTTGTTTGAAAGTTGTGAGTGTCTGTCTCTCTTAAAGGGGTAGATTTTCTCACCACCGTCCCATTGTTAAGGATTGGTCCTTTAATAAGGACACTATTTGACAGTTGGGAGAGAACCAAAAAAGCCTGTTTTAAAAGGCAACACTGTCTTAGCCTCTACCCGGCTGGCTGTCATAGGTTCCTCCTGCGTCAGATGTTCTGACTCCTAGGTTATTCTGGGGAACGCGGTGCTCAGCTGCAAGTCGTAAGATCGCAGGAAAACCTTTTCTCTTTTCCTCCTGATATACAAATCCCCCCAGGGATGCGAGTCCCCTAGTCACAGATAGAGAGCCATCGTGACAGGGCCCATGCTCTTTATCATTTTATCTATCCTGACTTTTTATAGTCGCGGGCCCTTCATGTGACTTTTCCTGGTAGACTTGTGAGCATGTGAATGGTAAAACGGATTTTTGGACGTCACAGTAGCACTGGGACTTAGACCAGAGTAATGTTAAGTTGAGCAGGGTTAATGTTTATACTCAGAGGAATTGAGAGAGGAAGTTATTATGGAGCACAGTTTGAAGTGGACCAGTGCTATGATCTGGCAAGAGGAGGGGGAGGGGGCAGATCTGACATGCCTCTCGCTCACTGTAAATCAGACGTCCATATTTAGTCGGGAGGGAGGGAAGGAAGGCCTAACAGTTATGTAAACAAAAGCCTGGGCAGGCAGGGGAGGGATTGCACTGCACTAATGTTTGAGTCCATTTACCACAACTATGATCTTTGGAGAGAGACAGGGCTGCTTTCAAATAAAGGACAGGGTCAGATAGAGAGCTGTCTAGCTTTTTCAGGTGCTCTTTTCAGAGCACTTTCTAAAGTCAGTTTTGGTTGTATCCCTGACTAATTGAGAGATAAGTCCAGGTTTACTGGCCTCTGCTCTGACCTGACCAGTCAGTTTTGTGAGAGGAGGATAGGAACGGTCAGGCTTCAAGGTTGATCAGAGTCACCAGGACAGCGTAGCCAAGCCAGGACATTTACATTTTTTACATTTTAGTCATTTAGCAGACACTGTTATCCAAAGCGACTTACAGGAGCAATTTGAGTTCAGTGCCTTGCTCAAGGGCACATCGACAGATTTTTCACCTTGTCGGCTCAGGGATTCAAACCAGTGACCTTTCAGTTACTGGCCCAACACTCTTAACCACTAGGCTACCTGCCACCCACAGGACAAAAGGACAGAGGGAACCAGGATCAAACGACTGAGTGAAAACGACTGACGCCATGAGCGAAGTGTGCTCTGAGAGCTCTGAGGAGGAGCGGTCCGAAGAACAATCTGAGAAGCAACCAGTCAGCAGGCTTCCGGTCATCCAACTCAAGCCCAGGTCGCCGGGCACATCCCCCAAGATGTCCCCTCGCGACTCCCCGCGTGGGTCACCCCGAAACTCCCCGTTGCTCTTCAGGAAGCTGCTGATGAACCGGAGCATTAGTCTACAGAGGCGCTTCACTCTGGCCCACACTCCCAGGTAGCGACCTCCTTGTGTTCCATGCCTGTCTTATCTGGGCTTGGGGTCCCTCAGGGTTGTATGACTACCCCGTTGTGTTTAGAGAGCAAACCATCAAAGTTGGTAGAAGGAAACTCTTCAAGACCCTTTTAAAGGTGATTTGAAGTTTAAGTCAGCAGTAGTTTTCTTTTATACTGCAGCTAACAATTACTTTTGAAAGTACTGGCTTGTGCTGTACTTGAATAGATGCCTTTGTTGTGGATGAGCAGAATCTCTGCTGGCCTGCGGTGGTCTAACTTAGATGGAGCCTTCTTTCTTTGTTGTGTTTTGCACGTAGCAACTGTTAATAAAAAATAAAAAAATGGATTCTTTAAAGTTAGAGGAGCTTTTATTAAATGGTTTTACAAGGTCCTCTTCATACACTAGAGTTGTTGTAATAACAGAATAACAGAATAATATTACAGAATATAGAAGCTTTCTTCTCTGGGTTTTGCTTGTTTAGTTTTTAAATCTCATCCCCTCTTTAATCTGAACACGTGTCTTTGTTTTTCTTGTGGACTAACAAAACAAATTAGATTAGGTGTTCATGATATTCTTAGAGCATTTAGTCCCACTCCCAAGTAATGGGAATTTAGTCAGTCTTTGTTTGGTCTGTCAAATGCTTATTCATTGGGTGCTCTGCTGAGGAGAAAAATACAGGCCATTAATGTACATTTGCATTAAGTCTACAACATACTATATACATTTACTGAAGATTTGTTACAATTGTGTGACTACAGAGTTTTATTTATAGTTACAATATACAGTCCTTGAACATGGTTTCACTGATGACAAACTTGC
The DNA here is from genome assembly GCF_964263955.1 of Coregonus lavaretus. Lineage (NCBI taxonomy): Eukaryota > Metazoa > Chordata > Actinopteri > Salmoniformes > Salmonidae > Coregonus > Coregonus lavaretus. Next base: position 33,906,856 of record NC_140010.1, on the reverse strand, counting down.
AATATTTGTATTTGTATTTATTAAGGATCCCTAGCAACAATAAGGCAGTTATATACAGTAAAAAATATTTTATGGCATTACATTTCATAACACTTTACCCAACACATTGTGTTCCCTCAGGCCACTACTCTGCTATCACATGTCTACAATACAACATCCATGTGTACGTGTGTGTAGAGTGCGTGTCTTATCATGTGTATGTGTGTCTGTGCCTGTGTGTGTGTGTCTCTTCACAGTCCCTGCTGTTCCATAAGGTGTATTTTTATCTGTTTTTTAAAATCTGATTATACTCCTTACATCAGTTACCTGATGTGGGATAGAGTTCCATGTTGCCATGGCTCTATGTAGTACTGTGCACATCCCATAGTCTGTTGTTGACTTGGGGATTGTGAAGAGACCTTTGGTGGCATGTCTTGTGGGGTATGCATAGGTGTCCGAGCTATGTGCTAGTAGTTTAAACCGAAACCTCGGTGCATTCAGCATGTCAACACTTCTTACAAAACAAGTAGTGATGAAGTCAATCTCTCCTCCAATAACCTGGTTAGGCCTAAGTTTAAGACTCTCTTTGAAGTTGAGTCATACAGTATACTCATGTTCTTATGCATTGTCAAATACAAATGTGTTTCTTGACTAGGTGGCTTTTTGTCATATGCAGTGTTTCGTCACCTTTTCTGCTCTGATACTAGAAAGCAACGTGATGCGTGACTTCCCCTGAAAAGGCAGAGCCATGCTCAGTCTAGGAGTATTTAATGAGGACAGCTGCCTAATGGGGACGCTTGTCAAGCCCTTCTCTGACGAGCCTATTGATAGGATTTGTTTAATGACCCTGTGACGTCATTCCCACTAGTCATAACCTACGATATTGATGCAAATCAAATATTTACTGTGTTTGTGTTGAAGAGACGAAGCATCCGGGCTGATGGAAGAGCACTTGACCTTAATTGCCTGGGAGCAAAATAAATAATTTGTCGGGGAGGAGAGTTTTTTCAAACAGCAAAACACTCACTGGGTTTTTTCTCATATGTTTGTGACAGTGTCTGTCTAAGAGGGATGGGTGTTTCCAGTTTATACAACATGTGTTGCTTGTGCAAAGTGCAGTTTAGGAGAATGACAGGTTGTGGAAAATTGCACTCATCAACATCACACGCACCCTCACAAGAAGTAAGAAGTAAACAAACAGGACTGTTAAGAGGTGTCTCTGAACTGTTGTAAGCAAGGTAAAGTTTCAGCAACCATGAAAAACGTAAAAACTCTGAGACTATTGACATGGTACAAAACGTTGTCACCCAACTATGTGGAGGTTAGCCTTGCATTCGCAAATAAATAAACTCAAAAAGTGTTGACGGGTTCATACATCTTTATAACATTTTATTGTTAGGATCATTTTGCTCAGGCATTTAAACATTACTCCTAATGGTCCTGCCTGTGAGTCTGTGTGATATAAACTAAGAAAGACACTGCATCTTTATGGTTTATCTCAGATCTGTCAATTTCATGGAAATTTGGTCTGTTTAAAACTATAATTAGAAAGAGGGGCCATCCTGTAGGGACAGAGCCTTGTAAAGGGCCTGATCCCCTGAGAATGTACAGTGCCCCTAACAACGAAAATGAAAAACTGTTGGAGATGAGTTATAGCAGGATGGCCGGGAAAGGGGATGAATTAAACAAACTGGCAGTCTGTTTGAAAAATGTACAGACAGGCAGCTTAAGTTTATCAGGGCAGGAGACGATAAATGTTTTAGTTTGAGGGAAATGTTGAAGTCCATGTTGGAGGAAACCACAGTAGTTCCTTCCGGTGTAATATTATGTTTTGTTGTCAGGCATTGTGCTTTATGTTGATTGCCTTAGAAAAACGGCTGGACTGACGAGCACTTCCCTAATAAAAGTGAGTCACAGTTAAAGAAAATCTTCGTTTCTGAGCGATGAATGAAAATACTGCACCTAAAACTGGTTTCTAGTTGATTGTTAGAAAAATACCTTTGACTGGGTCAAAGTCAGGCGAGGCGTCCTTTTTTCATAGCATTGGTGCTTGTTTCATTACCAAAACAATTCAATCATATGCTACTGTATGTTGTTTAGTCCTGTTGTTTGTCTGGTCTTGAGGATTGTTAAGTGCTTTCTGGCATTAGCAGGCGTAAAGTGTTTATATCAAGGCCTGACCCCAACAGCATTCACTTTCAAGTGGCTCCATGTGGTTCAACTCTCCTGCAGTTGATTTACCCTCTGTATGACACCCAACAGACATGACATAGCGCAAACACCCACATCCTTGTCCTTTTACACTGATTGTGCTCAGGTTAATCCTTTGTTTTGGGATATGGTTTTCATTCACTGTCTAGGTCACCAGACATTTGTCTTGAACACACAACAGTAGCCTGTTTATAGTAAAGCAAGGCTCTGGGTCTGGTGTACAAGGTTTTGTACCATTTTACTTTGAATAGTGTTCCAGTCATAAACAACATAAGGGCCAATGTTTGAATCATGTTATGGATCAAAGTCCTCACTTGCTTTTCGAAATTGGACATACAATTAAACAATGTAGTACCTCTAATGTCCACCAGAGGCTGCTATGTTATGTATTGTAGATACATATTTTTGCCTCTGGTCTTATGCTCAGACTGTTGGATTGATGTGTTTCCTTGACAGTAATTCTTAGTCCAGGGGTGGGAAATAATTTAGGCTAGAGGGCCACATTGAGATTAACAAATTCAGCGGGCTTCCCCTGAGCCGGATTGAACTGGGCCGTATGTTGCCCACCCCTGTCTTAGTCACTCTGGGGCCTCATGCAACATGCCATACTATATGCCTGCCCTCCTTGGCTGCAAACCAACTGCAGGAAATATTTGTTTCATGTAAAAAGGATCTTACTGCCGCAGAGGATGCATGATCATAAACAATATGAGTCTGTTTTCATATGAATAACTTGAGGACTCACAAACAAGGACACATTCAAGGGCATATGAAGAGGGGTAAGATGAACAATTATGCATATACAGTATATAAGGGATCATAGCTTTCACCTGGATGGCGGGGATGCAAGGCTGTGTTCCAAACAAAACAACTAAACGTATGCTTGCTCTAGTTCCTCAACTGCACAGCTAGGAGAGCTAAAAAAAAGCACCTTATAGTTGAAGACTCTTCTTTGAGTCATAAAAGTGCATTGAAATGACTTAGGAACTGTACACACTTTGGAGAGGTGTGTGGCCACTTGGAGACACCAGTTAGTCGTCTCACTCAAACCTTTGTCATTTTATTGTCTTATGTTTCACCTACCCCACATTTTCCAGGAATATTCTTATCATGTTACTGAATTTATCCAGAGTATTTTCAGATTTCGTTATCAACAGATGCTGCAAAAGGTACAGTAAATTTAAAATGCACATAAAATCTACAGTGTAATGTTTGGATTCAGTCTTGTGTCAGGTGAACTGTTGAGTCCTCAACTTTGGTCTAATAATTTCCCCATAATTTCCAAACTGTTCCCTTTCAATTGCTACCATGGTTATGCACATGCTTTTCATATTTATTCTGTAAGAAACATCATTCTATGTAGCCCTATCCATATAGACCAATTCCCACACGTGTAAAGGGTTAAACAAGCACCATTTGCCAGAGTAGTCTGTTCTCAGACTGTGCATATAGAAAAAACATATGCTCAGAACTGCAGAACTTCATCCGCACATGTGCGGAAGCTTCGGGACTAGCGCGCGTAAAAAAAGGTCAGGTAAAAGTCGGATCCGCAGCCACTCCATAGTTTAAGCACTCAGACAGAACTCCATGTCCATGACACCTCCCCCTCCCATTATCTATTGGATTTTTAAAAAACACAATTTTATTGAGCTACCAGGGTGAGTTGCCACTGCCTCATTTGGAAGCAGGTCAGTCCTATGAGTGCAGCTTGTAGCAGAGCTATAGAGAACTAGACGAGGCATCGTTAGCGCAACGCTCTGGGGACAGCACTGGAACCCTGCATCGGAACCCTGCATCTGTATTTAGAAAATACCCCACTCCTCCTGCCTCCCCCCTTCACTAGCTGAGTCCCAGTAGGCTTCAGCAGTAGCACCCGGCACCTAGCACCATTCAGACTGCTCCAACTTCTCATCTCATGACCCTCTCTCTATCTTTTCTTTCCACTCTCTCTCTCTCTCTCTCTCACACTCTCTCTCTCTCTCTCTCTCTCTAGGCGGAGTTAGTGTTGTTCTTTGTTGTTCCAAGGCCAGAGTTTAGTCCCAGCAGTCTCAGGAGAGAAGAGAGGAGAGTCTGATATAGATTGAGGGGCCACACACTCCTGGGAGCATCTGTTGGGATTATAAAACTGGATAGATTTGTTCTTTTCTCTCTGTCTCTCTTGATTTTTTCCCCACCGGGGTTAAAGTTCTTCAAGCTTTTATTTGAACAAAGAAAGAAGCTGGGCTCTAGCACAGCAGTATCTGTTTTAAGGCGGCTTTTGGACCCTATTTGGAGGACTCTCGCACCCCTACCCCTGTCAGTCCTCTGGCTATTGGGAAGATTGAGTTTGCTGTTTACCTATTTAGGAGTGCGAGGAGAAAAAGTGAAATGTTTATCTCGGCTTCTAGCTGGTGAGCAGAAAGGAAAACAAGCAGGGAATTAGCTCCAGACCTGTGCTGACAGCTGATATGAGACGCAATTTCATTTGATTTGGCCCGTCGGTAAACTGATATGCTTTCTGAGATGGGCTCCTAACAGGCATCATTCTGCCTTTTTAGGTGTGTTTACACAGAGTTGGTTGAACTTGATCAGGTTTTTCATACACATGGACATATCCCCACTGCAGGGACCAGATCCTGTAGAACCGTGGTGGCTCAGTTGGGCATATTTTCTGCTTTTCAATGAAGGCCACTACTTTATCATAACATTTTCTTCTTCTCAGGAATTGCATGGACACAAACCAGTCCTAACATTTGCATGAACACCTGTTATTGACCGTGCAGAACTTGAATTCATCCCTCTTGTGTCTCTGCTAGGTGCAGTAGATTTAACTTTGTTCTGCTTTTGTGGACCGATTGTTCTCACAAGGTGTACCATGTATAGTTCGTAACCAAACAGTACCCATAGACATTGGACATTCACATTCAACCCAGACAGTCCACATAAATGTTGCAGTCCATTCTGTTCATCCCCTGTCATCTGAAGGCTGTTGCATCTCTGAATTCCACCGGTACCTTTGGCTCTTTGAACTAGCCGGCCCAATGATGAACAAAGACTCTCGCTTCCCCAAGAAGGCTGTGCATAGCAACCCCTCCTCTCGAAGGCACTCATGCATTGGGTATGTACAGTCCTGTGCTGTAAGCTGTTTGTTGTGATGAGTTACTTGCTGACACAACTGTGCTGTATGTGTCTGTACTGTACAAGTACTAGGGCTGGGAATTGCCATGGACCTCACAATACGATATTTTCACAATACTTAGGTGCTGATATTGCGATTCTCAGGATTCTATTATGTATTGCAATTGGATACTGCGATTTTATTGCGATTTGATGTTCCAAACATATTGCTCACTATATATCTGCTGCAGAGAGACAAAAGAACATGAGAAAACAAGCTTTAATCAATCATGGAAATAAAAGTGCTCAAAACATGTTTGCTCAATATTTAAAAAGAAGCTATAGATTAAAAATACTGGAGTTTTGGCGCAGGTACTGCCAATTGCGCTCTTAGAAAAAAAGGTGCTATCTAGAACCTTAAATGGTTATTCGGCTGTCCCCATAGGAGAACCCTTTGAAGAACCCTATTTAGTTCCAGGTAGAACCCTTTTGGTTCCAGGGAGAACACTTTTTGGTTCCATTTAGGACCCTTTCTGCAGAGGGTTCTGCATGGAACCCAATAGGGTTCTACGTGGAACCAAAAAGGGTTCTCTTTGGAACCAAAAAGGCTTCTCCTATGGGGACAGCCGAAGAACTCTTTTGGAACCCTTTTTTCAGAGTGTAGCGCTAGCTAACGCTACCTAGCAACAAAACAACATTTTACAAATCAAAGTATCGATATAATATGGTCCAAAAAAGCAATATGTAACTGTATCGACCCCCCCCTCCCCCCCCCCCCCCATCACTAACAAATACTGTTAATATTAATTTCACAATACAAATTATTACATTTTTCTCCCTTATTACATTTTTCTCCCTGTAACCAGAAATACATAATTAATTGTTATTATATAAGGATAATGATGATGAATTAATCCTTTATAAGGAGTTTTTATGTGTTGCCTCTTTTTACCTGTTGTTGGTGATACAAAAGGGTTTCTTATGTAGTGGATAGTAAACGTTCATAAGGTTATCATCGAATAATATTATTGAGAAGTAGACTCCCCTCAAAATCATCTTATCTTTTAACAGCCAAAGTTTCACTGCTGTACGGAAGTGCTATCCCTGCAGTTCTACCATTTTCTACTTGTTTGCAATTGGTTTCAGTTGTATCACTTTGTGCTCAACTGCCTTTCAGGGAAGTTGTGATATGCCACGGGATTGTTATTTATAGTAACATACTCAGCATTTTAGTTGGTGCTAAAACACCCTCAAGTGAGAAACAAGAGAAGCCAATGATCTGTAATTTGGTGGTGTTGCTATTCTTTGTTTTTAAAATGTTCCAGTGGTCACTGTTTAGTTTCAGCCGTTTTTCTATGGTGTGTTTTCAATGTTTTCAATGTTTCTATGGTGTATTTTGGAGTGTCGAGCATTTTGTGATTGCACTGTAGTCTGGCTGTGGTGCGTTTTTGCTATGGTGCGTTTTGTAGTCTCACTATGGTGCATTTGTAGTTTGGCTGTGGTGTGTTTCGCTGTGGTGCGTTTTGTTGTTTCGCTGTGGTGCATTTTGGTGTTCTGGGTGTCCCACCCTGAGGGCGCCGGGACTGGGGTATCGATGGCACAGCCAGTGTCCATTGATGTCTTTCCTTGGGGGGCGATTGGCCGCAGCCAAGCAGAGTCACGATGATCAGACATGCCATGATCCCATATGAGGATAGACCCCTTCACCACCCACCCACAAACACACACACACACCCACACACACACCATGATTGTTGGGGGCCGCCATAGTGTCACACTAAAGTATTCAGAAGTCAGTAATTGTCACGTAACTATAACATTAATAATACTTTAATTTACAGTCCTGTCTCAGCTGGTATTTACTAAGATATTTGGTAACAAACAATGAGTATTTTTTGGTGCTTCAAAGAATTCCTCCATGAAATAAAACGTTATTTGGAAATTATTATGTAATAAATACCAGGTGTACTGTAAAACCATAACATTTATGAAAGATTTTAGATGTATGTTTATCAATTGTTTATTCGGGAGATCGTATTGAGATCTGAGAATCTCTTTTGCAAATGAGATAAAATAAAATAAAATAAAACATAAAATTGGCTCTATATACACCACAGTAACCACCAGTCTATGTAATTACCTTGTAACAATCTAGAAAGGCACATAGGGTTATGGAGTGCTTACCCCGGTATAATATTTTTGTATAGGCCTACTTATTAAAACTGTATAGTAAGGACTATCTAACTACATGTCCTTAGCTACATGTAACATGTTAATTACACTGAACAAAAATATAAACACAACATGTAAAGTGTTGGTCCAATGTTTCATGAGCTGAAATAAAAGATCCCAAAAATGTTCCATACGCACAAAAAGCTTATTTCTCTCAAATTTTGCACACACATTTGTTTACATCCCTGTTAGTGAACATTTCTCCTTTGCCAAGATAATCCATCCACTTGACAGTTGTGGCATATCAAGAAGTTGATTAAACAGCATGATCATTACACAGGTGCATGTTGTGCTGGGGGACAATAAAAGGCCACTCTAAAATGTGCAGTTTTGTCACACAACACAATGCCACAGATGTCTCAAGTTTTAAGGCACAGCCCCATGTCGCAAGGATCTGTACACAATTCCTGGAAGCTGAAAATGTCCCAGGTCTTCCATGACCTGCATACTCACCAGACATGTCACCCATTGAGCATGTTTGGGATGCTCTGGATCGACGTGCACGACAGCGTGTTCCAGTTCCCGCCAATATCCAGCAACTTCTCACAGCAATTGAAGAAGAGTGGGACAACATTCCACAGGCCACAATCAACAGCCTGATCAACTCTATGCGAAGGAGATGTGTCTCGCTGCATGAGGCAAATGGTGGTCACAACAGATACTGGCTGGTGTTCTGATTCACGCCCCTACTTTGTTTTTAAGGTATCTGTGACAAACAGATGCATATCTGTATTCCCATAGCTTGAATTTATTTCAATTGACTGATTTCCTTATATAAACTGTAACTCAGTAAAATCTTTGAAATTGTTGCATGTTGCGTTTATAGTTTTGTTCAGTATACGTCTGTTTACATATACGGTAGTTACCCTTGTCAAATCCCCAAGTTTTTCCAACAAAATATATTGATGCTGGTTTATTAACAAAATAATAAAATAATAATAATAAAAACCCAAAGTTGAAATGACATATAGCCTAATCCGTTATCCCAAAATTGTCATTTTCACTCCTCTACCACAAGTTAAATAACTGAGAGGTATGAAAATATGATGGGTGAGCTTTAGTAACTCTGTCTTTTGATCTCAGTCTTACCCCTTTGCTTCCAAGCAGTCCTCCAGCTGTGATTATGTCACAATCATATGAGCAGATCAAAGACAGAGATCTAGCGCACAGACAACAGAACAGAACACTCGCCCATAATATGACCAGATTAGTCTCGCCACATGTCTCGCCACAACCCGTTCCAAAGTGGAGTTCATGTAGGGATTAGGGAAGTCTAAATTGGTGTTATATGAAACCTTTTAATCTACAAAGATTCTTGTAGTCTATGACAGAGTTCTACAACAGAGTTAACAGAGAGTTATTCAGCAACAACACATGGTATTATTGTATTATTTCATAGTTGTTCATGAGAATAACTATTATTCATAGTAAATCAGTCATGTACATCCTTTAGAGAGTTACAGTGTTCAGGGAAAGCGCTACATTGGGTGACTTAATAACGGGTTGGTTTATCGTTTGTTTTGTCTGCCTCTGGAGCCTGCCTCTTTCTGCCCTGCATGTAATAGTAGAATTCTGCTGGCATCAGAAATCTTTAGCCCCCAATAGTGACAATCCCTCTGAACACACAGACATGAGCGCGCACGCACGCACACACACACTTTCTCCCCAGAGCGGAGACAAAGCAGTCTGTTATATTCTAGATGTGTTCCCAACCCATCACAATAGAAGCTCATAAGCTTGTTTTGGTAGTACCAGGACACCATTCATCTCTGTAACATTTGGTATCAGGACACCATTAAGACTGGGAGACATCACTGGCATCATTCTTCTAGTCGAAAAATGGGATTCACTGCAGTTCGATACCATTCAAGTCAACTAATAATACATTGATGTACATTAACGAGGTGCAATGGAATAGACAGTCGTTCGTTCTGGTCTGAAAGGAATGTTTGGATTTCTAATAATAAATTGCCTTAGTACATTCTGTGTTCTATGTCTATGATCTAGGCCTAAGGGCCTTAGTCCTCTAGAGGAGAAGGGCTACAGACCAGGGCTGGGTGAGTTAGTAGTAGAGTATTCTCTGTTATGATAAGGGTGTTTGTCTAGTTTTACCGAGGATCAGAGTAGGGACTGTATCTATAGGGGACAGGAGTGAGTAGCGAGTGAGTGAGTGAGTGAGTGAGTGAGTGAGTGAGTGAGTGAGTGAGTGAGTGAGTGAGTGAGTGAGTGAGACACACTGATAGTCAAAGGACAGAGAGTGTCAGTAAGAGAAACACCCATGCCAATGAAGCCCTTTTAATTGAATTGAAACACCCACATAGATAAAGGGGAGATAGAGAGAAGGGGGGATAGAGAAAGAGTGAGGGAGGGAGGGGTGCTAATAAGAGATATCTAGAGTGTCAAGCGAGGTAACGCAATCACAGGACAACAGTGTCAGTGTCCACAGGTCCCAAAAATAGGCCCCAGCCCAGAATAGTCGATAAGTGCTGCTGTGGCGGGGCACTGGCCGTGTGCGTCACTGCTCTGCTCCATATTTTCAGCATGACTGATTTCCCCAATCACTCCCTCCCCCTCAAAGCACATCGATCCAGTCCAGTGTGGCTGCTGCCTGGCCTGGGCCAACGCTGGCTGTCACCGCGCCAAGCCACCACTTCCAGCCTCCCTATTGTCCAGACCAGAGCAATCAATGAACCACAATTAAACCAGACCCAGTCTGTGCCTGTCATTAAGACATTGTGGTAAATGCTTTATGTTAGACAGTTGTCTTTCATTTTCTATTTACACCGTGATGACTGAGAATTGATTGTTTATAGGCAAAACGTTTTATTGTTTTGGGTCATATTTTGAAGATTATAGCGTGATTGGTTACAACTAATTTAGAGCATTTAGTTGTAACAGAAAATGGGATTCAACGGATACGATTCCTATTGTTTCAGGAGGATTTTTTCCTATAGGTGTCAGAGGGACCAAGCATCTAACGCCTTGCTTTGTAGTGTTCTAACGAGGTATTAACTCTAAGCCCTCTCTGTTCAGTCCTGACCTGACCTCTGTACTGAAGCCTGTTCTGTTCTCTCACATGGCATGTGGTTGTTGCTGTGGGTGTTGTGGAAGTATCAGGGCACCAGGACTTGTTCCGACCACTAGAGGGAGGAAGTGTCTAGGTTTTGCATAGAGACTGGCTGAGCAAGGGAACAGTGGTTGGGAACAAACTGTGAGCATTATTCAATGTTTTGTTATCAAGCACACATCAAATCAAATCAAAGTGTATTGGTCACGTAGCCAGATTTGCAGATGTTATTGCAGGTGCAGCAAAATACTTGTGTTTCTAGCTCCAACAGTGCAGTAATTATTATTATTATTATTATTATTATTATTATTATTATTATTATTATTATTATTATTATATTATTAATACCTAGCAACATAATAATAATAAAAACAATAAAATACACACATAATACAAATGTTATATAGGATGAGCCATGACTAGAATCCAGTATATACATATAAAGTGGGTGAAACAGTGTGCAAACTGTCATGCACAAACACATCAACTCGGAAACTTGGAAACACACACACTTTTAAACACATCCGTACACACAACATACCGCCCTACACACACAGCCCACATAACCCTCATACACATACCTAGCCATGGTGTAATCTCAGTGCATTAGCCTGCCTGGCCATGCTCCAGAGGTGATGTTGGGACTGTGACTGTGCATGCCTGGGCCTAGATATCCCCCAGATAGAGTTACATAGAGGAGGGCTACAGACCGGGGTGGGTTAGGTTATGTAGCCCACTCCCGACGAGTCCTCAGACCACTCTGAGACCGCCTATCACTGACAGATGGCAGTTTATGATTCATACGGTTACACACTGATACCCCACTAGAGTACATGCCATAACATAACATTTGACGTCGCTGAGACATATATATAGGCTTTGGCAAGCAGCACACTCAAGCCAGTTTGCTCCTAGCTGGGTGACAACCGTTTTGGCTTCTTTTTTAAGTCAACACGTTTAGCTAATATAATGGGTGCTGTGACAAAACTCTCCCTCTAACCTTTCTGTGTTTCCCCTGCGGCCATTTTGTTCTGGTATAATCCGATTTGTGTCATTGTTTCCTTTGGCTGTTTATGTTAATGAATGTCTCCGCATGGCACCAATGTTACTTTTCAACTTGAGCAGGTCCATTGGTTTTGATGTATGGGGATGTTGTTGGCCCATGCAGCCAGCGTTGTGGTGGCCCCAGACAGACACATCACCATTGAGTCTGGCTCATGCTGGCCAACTGTAGCGTTCCCTAGGTAACTGACCAATGCCTATAGACCAAACACTGAGACAAGTTCTACTGTTCACTCTTAAGCTTTAAGTAATCAGGGATCCTTTGGTGATGATTTGACAATATTAAAATGACAAGACAGAAAAAGAAAGACACAACATGTGACACTTTTCACTTGGTGGAATGCCTATCGTACTCTGACTCAGCTTGTCAGAGTTTGTGACAATAATAGTCAGACTTCGGGCCTCTCGAATGGCGCAGTGGTCTAAGGCACTGCATCGTAGTGCTAGAGGTGTCACTACAGACCCGGGTTCGATCCCGGGCTGTATCATAACAGGTCTTAATCGGGAGACCCGTAAGGCGGCGCACAATTGGGGAGTTGCAGCGATGAGACAATATCGAAAAAGGGGGTTAAAAAATAATTTGTCAGACTTTTATCTACACCGGTCAACATAGCTCCAACGTTCTGTTTTAGAACCATTGTCTCAGGACAAATGGGAAGACGTTGACCAGACCTAAACACTGGAGTCTGGCTTTCCTCAGACGTCCACCAGCTTCCAGGATTGTGACATGGAGCCAGAGTCCTCCCCAAGCCCTTTATAATGCAGCATTTGGAGCGGATAGGAGCCAGTGTGTATTCACACCACAAGAAGAGGCCAGAAATAATGTATTTGACCTTGCGCTTCTAGCTCCTTATTCATCTTCTTTGATGACTTTATTTTTGCTCTGTGGTGAAATAAGTCAAAATATTTTTTTTTTTCATTTATAGAATATTGGTTTGCGAAAAGGCCATCTGGTAGATATCACATCCCAAAAAGGCTTTAACGTTTTTTTGTCCACTAATATGCCAGTAATAGGTCCACCTGCCAAAGCACAAGCCATAGTGCTGATTAACTCAAACGGGCTTTCAAACAGAGTAAGTATAGTGGCATCCATTTTACATGATTCATGTGTATACAGCAACCCGGTGGATAGATATGAGGAAGACACGTGGGGGGTAATTGCCCGTAATACCCTGTTGCAAAATACTTAAATTCTCAGAATGCGTTTTAATGTATCTGTTGGCCTCTTTCCTGTTGAGGGGAGCCTTGTTCATATTAGACCTGTTGACAGGACTGCAGTAGAAATAATAACTTATTACATATCTGATTTCTCATTATTCCAAGTAGTTTTTTTGTTATCCCTGAATACTTAGACAATGAGATGTTTTTGTCTGCTTCTTCACTTTTTTATATTTGCCACAACATTTATATTCTAACATTTACAGTCGATTCCATACATTTTTGTATCACATTCATAGAATTTGACTTAGGTCTCATATCTGGTCTCTTGTCAAAAACTTCCCGCTGTAAATTCTCATATTAAGACTAGAGTGGGTCAGCCGGGTAAGGTAAATATTTACATTTCACATTTTGAAAACATTTACGTTTTAGAGTACAATTTGTGCAATTCTACACATTTTGCCAAGGGGGTAGAGAAAATGTTGCGGTTTTAAAGCAAGTTTGCTGCAATTCTGTACATTTTGTCATGGGGCGGAGAGAAAAATTTGAGTGAGAGTGACTAACAAAATCAATGGGGGCCTCCCGGTCGGTAATTCGACCATGATTAGTACAACTTTAGATAGCTGGCCGCTAGCCTAACGTACCAATCTAAATAATGTTAGCTGACATGGGCTAATTGAGCGACTGTCAGTCAGTGACTGACATAACAAGAGGAAACCTGCTGATGCACAACCACATTTCGAAATTGCACCTTGGGTATTCTATTATTCTAACTCTCAACAGTAAGTTGAGACCCTGACTGAGCTAGTTGCCCATCCCTGGTCAAAACCATGTCATTCCTTAGCTGTGCCCAAGGAGGTACTAAGTTACCCCATCATTATACTCCTTTCCTGTTATGACTCACTACATATCCTTTGGGCAACCAGGAAACAGCCATCCTTCCCCACCTCACCAAACCCTCTGCTACATCTGGAAATAATACGTTTACTGTGCCCAATGGGAGAATATCGAGGAATGTTGTCCTCTGATGTTATCTGCACAGGATGTTGTTCATATGAATAACTACATTTATGTATTAGGAGCAAAACTAACCCACACTGCACTCCATAAGCTTTCCAGTCTCGTGGAAGTGTAACGAAGGGTTAATGTGTCAGACATTCTGAGGAGGCTGGAACCATGCTCCTTGGGGCCACGCCCCCTTTCTTAGCTGTGACCTCACAGTGAAACTTTCTCCCTGTCTAGCACACACACACACACACACACACACACACACACTCACACACACACACACAGAGAGAGAGACACACACCCTCGCTCTCTCATAGGGTTAGAGTGGCAGGCTGGTGCACAGGAGCCACTGCTTCCAGTCCTGTAGGACTACACAGAGTCAGTGCTGAGTCTGAGTTCTAACAACCAGAGGGAAACAGATAGAAGATGATAAAGGTGTTCTGTTTGTAAACCTGAAGAAACCCTGAAACATGGACAGAAGTATGGAGACGGAGAGCCACTGAGAACAAATGGAGAAATGGACAGCAGACAGAGTCTGCGTTTTCCGGCTTTGCTTCAAGAACCCATCCATGTGCTTTTGTCATTGATGTTTCATACCAACGCTGAAGAAATTAACTAGATGAATCTAGGTGCTTGAAGAACAGATAAAATGCATATTTCTACCATTATTATCCTCCCTGTGTTTTGGAGCTTCTGCCTTAGAGGTGATAACAACCAAGGGTGATTGCAGAAGAGTTGGCCCTCGACAGAACAAGAAAAAGACAATGGGTTGTACAGGGATGACAACCTGAGAAGAAGCACCAAGAGAACAAGAAAAGAAGAGCGAGAGGGAGAGAAAAGGAAGGTGAAAATGAGCGTGCCAACGAACTGTGGATTATATTTCTCCGCTGATCGCTCTTTCAAAGTGCGGAATGGGAATGTCTGTGGATCGCCCTGTTCTGTCAACAGGCCTATTGACATCATAGAAAAACGCAGGCGGTAATATGCTAAAGAAATCTACATTGTGTTGCCTTGCCATTTGTATGCTGCTGTAGAATGCACTATTGTTGGAGTAGTATCATTAAAATTGATACAATGACTCAAAGGAAAGTTATGGTAATAGCTGTTGAGATGACTCCAAATAAGCCATTTCTGTGATTATAAAGATATCCCGGTTTCTTTATAATCACAGTCCTACTGTATATTAAATTAAATATTAAGGGGTTTCTTTGTGAATTGGAGAATATCTATTTTCTCTGATTTTGATCCATCTAATCACAGATAATCAATGGGATATTGTAACAGTAAAACTCACTTTAAAATTTTCCCCAACAATTTCCAATTTCCCTATCAACTACATTGTCATGTATCCTCCATTATCAGTCTAACTTATTAGTTAGTTGGCTAGCTTTATGTGATCATTCACAAACGCATACTGTAGCCTACAGCCATATCACATCAAGGATTTCCTCCTACAAACAATATGTATGTTCAACATTAAACGGTAGCCTTGTGCATAGCAGTTGAGACTTGAGAACAGGCAGGTCCAGCAATAATCGCCAGGCAGGCAGTTCTGTAAATGGCAGCATAGAAGTGTCTCGGAGCTTCTCCCCACCACTATCAGTTAGACTGTGTGGAGAACAAGTCACACACACACACTCACACACACACACACACACTCATAAATACTGTATATACAGTACACACACACACACACACACATCTATGGACATACCACAAAGCTCTCCATTGATTCCAATGAATCTTCTCACAGGGCTCAAGAAGTTGGAGATTTTTACGTCACATATAATCAATCCTCAATGCCAGAGCGAAGGGAAGAAATCGAGATAAAGACATGTTTACATTTCATTCCTCTGACCCTTTTCTCATGCGTGATCTATGTTTATCAGATATAATGCAGAACATTTGGGAGTATGGGAGTCAGAGGGCAGGGAAATCACTGGTCTCTTGTATCTCCTCAACAATATCATTAGAAAAAAAACAATTTGGGTAGAGAATGTATTTTGTTCCCCAAAAAAATATGTAGGATATGCCCGAACAATAACCAACAACTATGTGAAATTCTGGAATGAAAGTACTTGTATATTTAATTCAGTTGGATGGTTTAGGCTTAGAGTCTAGTGGAAAAAGCAATCGCACTTGTAGTGTACCAGAGCTTTTCCTACTAGTGAGAACAGCCCGCTCGTTTTTTCACCCTCCTGTGCTGTATGACCACAAGATGGGTCACTGAAGGGAGTTATTGAACAAGGGGACTCCTGCAAGCTTCTGAATAACTCCCCGACCCAGCCTCACTCCCCAGACAGAAAAATGGCCTCCTGACTGTGAGTAATCTCTCGTGGGCAGATTCTGCATGTAGATCGAAGGGATGAGATGGGTGAGATAAAGAGCAGTATTAGTCCCAGTTTTGGGGTTTTCTTCAATGGTATTTTGGATGTATCAGGGTTGGGTCGAAGGAGGTGCTTAAACTGCTTCGCCTCGAGTGCTTCACGCAGATCTGGAGAGGGGGGGTATTGGCTAAGAGTTTCCTTTTGCAAGGATGGAGACCGTTTTTTGGCGTGAACTCTCAATTTCTAACACGTATGAACACAGAAGTTAATCCCGCAGCTGACCAAATTACACAAGATTTTACTTCTGGGTTAACAGAGATTAGACTGTGAGAGGCTAACAGCCAGTCTTGTGCTCTATCATCAGTGGGCCGAGGGCGATCGATACCACAACCCAAATAAAGAAGCTTCATGTTGTTGTTGGAACCAGTCTGCGGGCCACTTCATCGCCTGTTTTTTAGCTGTCTGCTCTGGAGGAGTAGGGCTTTAAGGGTGGCCTTCTGTATGTGGTTGTTGGTGCATATGGACTTGCCTTATAATCAATTTGTCTGTTGGAGAACCTAGGGACACATTATTTGAATTGTGTTATTTTGCACTGAGCTCCAGCTGTCTAAGTGAGCAAAATGATAATCTGTCAAACGTCTGAAAAGCCTTTCATCTATGGAGGGTGTTATATGCTGGCTACCTGGTAATCTAATACCTCATCATCTGTAAGAGTGCCTATGTCGGATCACCAAGAGCTTTACCCTTTACTTGGAATGTCCCTCTCAGCCCAATCTATTCTCGTAAAGAAGCGTACAAAGTGTCAACGCGGTTATTAAACCAGCTGGAGAGGGAGATACAGGGGTTTACACTACGGGTCAGGCACTCCCTCACATACACTCACAGTTTATTAGGTATTAGTACCGGGTCAGACCCCCACTTTGCCTCCAGAACAGCCTGAATTCTTTGGGGCATTCTACAAGGTGTCGGAAACGTTCCACAGGGATGTTGGTCCATGCTGACGCGATGGCATCACGCAGTTGCTGCAGATTTTGGATGGAGGTATATTCATGCTGCAAACAGTCCGTTCCATCTCATCTGAAAAAGATGCCCTATTGGGTTGAGGTCTGGGGAAGTAAACTGAACTCGCTGACATATTCCAGGCAATGTTTTTCCACTTCTCAATTGTCCAGTGTTGGTGATCGCGTGCCCACTGGATCCGCTTCTTGTTTTTAGCTGATAGGAGTGGAACCCGGTGTGGTTGTCTGCTGCAATAGCCCATCCGTGACAAGGATCGACGAGTTGCCGTTCTGCACACCACTGTTGTACTGGGCTGTTATTTGTCTGTTTATGGCCCGCCTGTTAGCTTGCACGAATCATAACATTCTCCTTCGACCTCTCTCATCAACTAACTGTTTTCGCACACAGGACTGCCACTGACTGGATGTTTTTTGTTTGTCGCACCATTCTCTGTAAACCCTAGACACTGTTGTGCGTGAAAAGCCCAGGAGGGTGGCCGTTTCTGAGATACTGGATCCAGCGGCCCTTACTGACGATCATACCACGCTCAAAGTCACTTAGGTCATTCCTTTTGCCCATTTTAACGTTCAATCGAACAGTAACTGAATGCTTTGATGCCGACTCTGTCTGTAGGACCAATCTATTTTCGTGAATGGGGTCGTGTACCTAATAAACTGGCCAGTGAATGTATATTGTCCGTATGGGGGCATCTTCAGACATAAGCAGAGAGGCTTGTGAGGGGGGGAACTGTAAGGGGAGGATGGATGCAAATTAGTCTGACGTCAGGCACCCCACTGGCGGCATGTTAAGATTCAACTATCTCTGATTTACAGTTGAGACATTCCGCTCTATTGCACAGAAATTAGATACATCTTTTTTAATCGCTATATTTGTATTATTTTTATTCAACCCTTATTTTACCAGTCAAGTTGACTGAGAACAAACTGTCATTTACAGCAACGACCTGGGGAATAGTTACAGTGGAGATATGTCATGTTATGCCATGTCATGTTATGCTATATTTGATGTTTCGTATGATGTTATGATAAGGTGACGTAAGAGTGGGTAAGACATATAAGTGTTGGGCACATCTGCTTTCCTACATAACACCTTTTTTTTCTTAGAGAAGCTGTGGTAGCATACTTCAGCTGACGGGTGGAGATATCGTGTGTTATTCGTAGAACCTCGCTGCCACTGTAAATGTAGCCTACCACCAGTTTCTTGAAAGATAAGAAAGAAGATAAATATTTCCTGGAATTCCAGAGTGAATCATGGCGATTCACTGTCATGGTCTGTAAACATCCAGTTTATGATACATGGATCAATCTCACTCTATTCATTTCGAAAAAAAATAAAAATTTAAACAGACACAGGCAGTACATTTAGTCTGTGGTTGATATGCATACATAAGCAAACCATCGTAGAAATCGATTTAGAGAAGTAAACCATTACCCTTTAAAAACCTTATTACCAGCCGCAGTAATATGCTTGAGGGAGGCAGACAAGAGTGGTCACAGTGTATCCTCACTTTAAATTGAAGGTGAAAAGCCAGTTGATTAAATCCATTAGTTTATTAAATCTGTTTTAGCCCTGCCGTCCATCCTCTCCTTCCTCGACCGTTCAGACCCAGCTGTCTGTCGAAGGCCCTTTAATTTAATTTCCCCCAACACTCACGTAAAAGGCCAAGTTAAAAAATGAAGCGGCAATGAGATTTATGCAAGTAATGGCACGGGGGAGTGGAAACATTTAATGGAGCCTAAGGATTATTTCTGAATGAGACATTGACAGAACACACGTATGAGCTTTGTGTGTCTGCTCCTTCTGCTTGGTGTTGGAGCGGAGGTTTGATTTATGTGTTATGTAATTTCGTGTGAGTAAAGGGTTTTGGGGCACAGACAGCTTTGGCTAGTGGTAAGTGAATGAGGTAATTGAGGGTGCTTTAGTCATGATCACCAGTTTTCTACAGTAGGCCTACTTCCTGGAACAGAGAGTTGAATACATCAACGCCCTCGTCCAACTCAACTTGAAGTGAGTGGAAAAGAAAGATATTAATGCTTGATATGTCAAATTTAGATGATATGAAGCCTAGGCCGGTTCTGTTTTCGTGGCCAAATGCAAAGTTGCAGACGCAATTTTTTTTGCCAGAAAATAGAAACGCATTCTAAGAAAACATGAAAAATTGCTTAGATTAGATGAATGTACTGCATTTGAAACAAAGGTTGACAATTGCTTAATTACATGGCATGTCACATCAATGTGCTCTTGATAAAAGAATTCAAGCCATTATCTAGTACATGAAACACCTCATTTGCACAGATTATAAAGTAATCAAGCCTTTTCCACAGAATAGCCAGACTCATTCCTCTGGCAGGGGAGGTGCCGGTTACAGCCAGGAGAGGACTTGTTGTTATAAATGTGTCTAGAGGCACTTCCAAGCTTTTCTTAAATCACTTCTGAGTAGGGTGTAATGGTGGGTCTTGGAGATCCCACAGGCATTCACCTATTCACAGACAGAGGTCCTGGTGCTATTGGGACAAGCTCTTATTGTGTTCTGCGGTGTCATTTGTTACCAGCTCAATGAGAGTTCTGTCATGATTGAATAACTCTTTTGACTCTCCAGAGTGGATGCTTTCCTAATACCCCTGGACTTAACTGTCCACTAAGGAGATCTCCAGATACAAGAAGATGTGAAACACTTTTAAAGCCACTCCAGAGAAACCTTGAATGTGTGCCATAGCAAATACTAGATCATTAGCGTGTATGTGAATTGATTCTGTGTAAATTCGTCGCTAATGCCACATAGCATTGCAGATGTTTACAGTAATAATATCCCCATTCCTTCTACTACTTTTCCCACTCCAGTCATCAGAGTTTATTCCAGACTGCCTTCCCTTCCCTTCACCTCAGCCTTGGAACCCACACTGCAGTACCCAGAGACCCTTTCCCCTCTCATCTCACTCTGTTTTCTCTCGAGTGCAAAACGATCCCAGAGGATAACAGAGAGAGAGCCCTCGTTGAGTCCCTGCCCCACAGGAGACCCTCCTGTTTTCACAGCCCAGGTCCGGAACAGCGCCACGGTTCCAGCATGGAAAGACTGATGCACCCCATTTGCTCTGTTGGTAGTTAGAAGGCTCTTTTATGAATTATGGCTCAGAGGTTTACGACTCGCCGGCTTTTATAATGAGCCTTTAGCCCTGCCGAACTTAGCAATTCGCTGTTGTGCGAGAAGTGTTCATTGGAGCAGAAACGTACTTTGTTTACGTGGGCTTTTATTGTTTTAGTCAGTATTAGTATCTTATTTATGTGCCTAATGACATATTTATGGTGAGGCTGGGCCCGTAGTGGGTCAGTAGCACTGTCCGCCATTACACATTACATACTAATTCACAAAGGGGTCTGTATGTAAAATGTCCTCACCAGACCTTTCAGACTGTATGGGTTATACTGCTCTTCTGGGCATCGCAGTGCCATACAAATTGTTTTTATTTGGGGGTTGAGGAAAAGGCTTGTGCTTGGAAACGGTGATTAAAACAAATCAGAGGGAACTAGGAGCACACATCCTCTGGGCTCCTCGAATCCCCATAACATGACCTAGCACAGCCGGGGATTACCAGTCCCAGAACATCAGATGGCTATCTCAGTGGTGTTTATAGAGTCATAGGGATGTACTGTGCAGCAAGGTGTGTGTGTGCATGCGTGTGTGTAGAGCCCAAACACAACAGTTAATTAGCTGTCTTTGGAGTTGGGACATTTGTTCGCCTATAATTTATCTTACTGGGAAGTCTTGTAATATTTTGCTCTGCGGTTAATGCTCAGGTCCTTGGCATGCCAAATTTGATGAGTTAGATTCATTGAAGCTAAAATCATTAGTAAATCTCAAGTAAGTGAGTTCTAGAATGTTATGTACCGAAATTAAGACTATGGTGCACGGAAACGTGCAGAAATACAGGGAACATACAGTATAGTCGCCCAATAAAGTCATTTAACACAGTGAAAGTGAGTGCAGCCAGAAATGTATGCAAAACCATTCAGCAGGCAAGCCAAAATGCACACGTGCTGATTATACAGACCCAGACTGTGATTTCTCATACTTTTTGGCTGCTTCTCCTCCTTGCAGCTCCTGTAATAAGACGTGCAAAATCAAATGAACAAATACGTGATATGACTTTATTTGAGGGTAAACTGCTCATAAACCATTTCATTTATTAGCCATTAATTAACTCTTTGTTCATGTACTTATTAACATATACAATTTTTTTATTTTATTTTTTTATTTAACCTTTATTTAACCAGGTAAGCCAGTTGAGAACAAGTTCTCATTTACAACTGCGACCTGGCCAAGATAAAGCAAAGCAGTGCGATAAAAACAACAACACAGAGTTACATATGGGGTAAACAAAACATAAGGTCATAAAATACAACAGAAAATATATATACAGTGTGTGCAAATGTAGCAAGTTATGGAGGTAAGGCAATAAATAGGCTATAGTGCAAAATAATTACAATTAATATTAACACTGGAATGCTAGATGTGCAAGAGATGATGTGCAAATAGAGATACTGGGGTGCAAAAGAGCAAAAATAAATAACAATATAGGGATGAGGTAGTTGGGTGGGCTAATTTCAGATGGGCTGTGTACATGTGCAGTGATCGGTAAGGTGCTCTGACAACTGATGCTTAAAGTTAGTGAGGGAGATAAGAGTCTCCAGCTTCAGAGATTTTTGCAATTCGTTCCAGTCATTGGCAGCAGAGAACTGGAAGGAATGGCGGCCAAAGGAGGTGTTGGCTTTGGGAATGACCAGTGAGATATACCTGCTGGAGCGCAGACTACGGGTGGGTGCTGCTATGGTGACCAATGAGCTAAAATAAGGCGGGGATTTGCCTAGCAGTGATTTATAGATGGCCTGGAGCCAGTGGGTTTGACGGCGAACATGTAGTGAGGACCAGCCAACAAGAGCGTACAGGTCACAGTGGTGGGTAGTGTATGGGGCTTTGGAGACAAAACGGATGGCACTGTGATAGACTACATCCAATTTGCTGAGTAGAGTGTTGGAGGCTATTTTGTAAATGACATCGCCGAAGTCAAGGATCGGTAGGATAGTCAGTTTTACGAGGGCATGTTTGGCAGCATGAGTGAAGGAGGCTTTGTTGCGAAATAGGAAGCCGATTCTAGATTTAACTTTGGATTGGAGATTCTTAATGTGAGTCTGGAAGGAGAGTTTACAGTCTAACCAGACACCTAGGTATTTGTAGTTGTCCACATACTCTAGGTCAGACCCGTCGAGAGTGGTGATTCTAGTCGGGTGGGCAAATCATGAACAACAGGCCTTATACATGTATTTACTTGATTTACTAGTAAACAAACAATATAATAATGTTTATGATTAGTTTATAAGCAGATCTTCAAATTAAGCGCTACAAATACATTAAGGGCATGCACAATTCTTAATAATGTACTGTATAATCCATTCATCATAAAATAAATAGTCAGCCCATTAATTATGTTCTCTGAGCCTATACTCTCTCCTGGCCCCATTCCACATGCGAGGGTCACGTCCTCTCTAATGTCTGATTAGGAACAATGGAGACACAGCACAAATGCACACCAGACAGGCTGAACCAGAAACTGTGTCCCAGGAGACTGGTTTTTCAACCTCAGAAGGCAGGGAGTGTCCTAATACAACAGGCCTATAGTTTCACCTCAGTACCCCTCACTACCTCCCCCCACTTCCCCTCCCCCCCCTGCCTGCGGCCTAACGTCTAATGCCACAGGAAAGGCAGGACATGGGAAATAAACAAAGTCCCACTTACGGCTGGGCGATATATTTAATTTATGTTTTTGCGCGATATTCCAAATACCTGTATCGCAATAATCAAGGTTTTATTATTTTTTGTTTTTATGAGCATTTATGTCCGCTTGTTCTCATGTTGTATTTTTGGCCCTGTCTCCTTTGCTCCTTCTGTGCTGTGTGCGCCTTACCATTTACACCAGAGATCTGTATATAATGACGAGATATACAGTACCAGTCAAAAGTTTGGACACACCTACTCATTCAAAGGTTTGTCTTTATTTTTTACTATTTTCTACATTGTACAATAATAGTGAAGACAGCACAACTATGAAATAACACATAAGGAATCATTTAGTAACCAAAAAAGTGTTAAACAAATCAAAATATATTTTATATTTGAGATTCTTAAAATAGCCACTCTTTGCCTTGAAGACAGCTTTACACACTCTTGGCATTCTCTCAACCAGCTTCACCTGGAATGCTTTTCCAACAGTCTTGAAGGAGTTCCCACAATGCTGAGCACTTGTTGGCTGCTTTTCCTTAACTCTGCCATCTGACTCATCCCAAACCATCTCAATTGGGTTGAGGTCGAGGCATTGTGGAGGCCAGATCATCTGATGCAGCACTCCATCACTCTCCTTCTTGGTAAAAAAAAAGCCCTTACACAGCCTGGAGCTGTGTTGGGTCATTGTCCTGTTGAAAAACAAATGATAGTCCCACTAAGCCCAAACCAGATGGGATGGCGTATTGCTGCAGAATACTGTGGTAGCCATGCTGGTTAAGTGTGCCTTGAATTCTAAATAAATCACAGACAGTGTCACCAGCAAAGCAACCCCACACCATAACGCCTCCTCCTCCATGCTTTACGGTGGGAACTACACATGCGGAGATCATCCGTTCACCCACACCGTGTCTCACAAAGACACAGCGGTTGGAACCAAAAATCTCCAATTTGGACTCCAGACCAAAGGACACATTTCCACCAGTCTAATGTCCATTGCTCATGTTTCTTGGCCCAAGCAGGTCTCTTCTTATTATTGGTGTCCTTTAGTAGTATTTTCATTGCAGCAATTCGACCATGAAGGCCTGATTCACACAGTCCCCTCTGAACAGTTGTTGTTGAGATGTGTCTGTGACTTGAACTCTGTGAAGCATTTATTTGGGCTGCAATTTCTGAGGCTGGGGACTCTAATGAACTTATCGTCTGCAGCAGAGGTAACTCTGGGTCTTCCATTGCTGTGGCGGTCTTCGTGAGAGCCAGTTTCATCATAGCGCTTGATGGTTTTTGCGACTGCATTTGAAGTAACTTTCAAAGTTCTTGAAATTGCCTCTTTGCATATTAGAGCTGTTATTTTTATTCATTTATTTTATTTTATTTTTTCTTGATTTTTTTTTGGAGCTGTTCTTGCCATAATATGGACTTGGTATTTGACCAAATAGGGCTATCTTCTCTATACCCAACTACCCTGTCACAACACAACTGATTGGCTCAAACGCATTAAGGAAAGAAATTCCACAAATTAACTTTTAAGAAGGCACACCTGTTAATTGAAATGCATTCCAGGTGACTACCTCATGAAGCTGGTTGAGAGAATGCCAAGAGTGTGCAAAGCTGTCATCAAGGCAACAAAGGGTGGCTATTTGAAGAATCTCAAATATAACATATATTTTGATTTGTTTAACACTTTTTTGAATACTATATGATTCCATATGTGTTATTTCATAGTTTTGATGTCTTCACTATTATTCTACAATGTAGAAAATAGTAAAAATAAAGAAAAATCATTGAATGAGTAGGTGTGTCCAAACTTTTGACTGGTAGTGTACGTCTCCACCCTAACAATGTGAGTCGTTGTTCCAAAGGTGGGAAGGCAGGCGACAAGCTTAGGTCCAAAATAAGCCCATAGAAATGCATTGGCCTTATTTTGGACAGATCTTAGCGAGAGTGAAACCTCTCGCTTCGCGTCTTTCTCTATTTTATGGTTTACACACACGCCAAGCCTCTCCCCCTGCCTCTCACGCCAACATCTTCCTCTCTGACAAGCGGTTTCAACTCGCTATTTATATTTTGAGACGTTATTTTACTGTAATAGAGGAGAAGTTAACTTTTCTAACGATACACTTTTTATGTCTCAACTACTCAAATTGCACGCGGCGCAGACACTACTAAAATGAGAGTGTCAATGAACATTAATTCTGGAAAAATGAATGAGCCAGTTTGTCGCGCACGGCACTGGGGTACCACGTACCGCTAGAAGCATTTAAGCCAAATACTTTTATACTAGCTGTCTAGTCTGTGTTTTATAAATGTGCAATAAGCATAAAACACAATTACATAAGGAATTGGCAACTTGTTCTCATTCTGAGAAATAAGGTAGGCCACTTGATTTTAACATCTGAACAAAGTGGACAGGCTAACATGCTTTTCAAACAGTTGGAGATCAAAAGAAGGGTGTAAAGTGTTGGTCCCATGTTTCATGAGCTGAAAAAAAAAATCCCAGAAATGTTCCATACACACAAAAAGCTTATTTCTCTCAAATGTTGTGCACAAATGAGTTTATATTGCTGCTAGTGAGCATTTCTACTTTGCCAAGATAATCCATCCACCTGACAGGTGTGGCAAATCAAGAAGCTGATTAAACAGAATGCTCATTACACAGGTGCACTTTATGTTGTTGCGTTTATATTTTTGTTCAGTATAGATCGAAGTAGGCTACATTTGAAATAAAGATTAGCTGGCTAATCACTAGCACGTGGGTTTAAGAGATTGTTGATGAGACCTGTGTTAATTTTCTATAGCCTAATGCCTGCTACAAGAAGTTAGTAATTATTAGTGAATGTGCATTATGCATGGTTCTAGTTAAATTTGTAACAGAAAAGTGACAGATCAGTGATTATTGAAAAAAAAGCAGGTTAAACTATTTTGATAATATAATTAAATTATTAGTGGGTCTTATGGTTGTGGAAGGCTTATATTTAACCTAGGTATAACTTCACAAGCCCTGAATTCATTAGATAATTGCTGACTGTTTGAAATGCAGTGTATTTGACCTTTAATTGTTCTATTTTTGTTTCATCAGACCAGAGGACATTTCTCCAAAAAGTACGATCTTTGTCCCCATGTGCAGTTGCAAACCATAGTCTGGCTTTTTTATGGCGGTTTTGGAGCAATGGCTTCTTCCTTGCTGAGTGGCCTGTCAGGTTATGTCGATATAGGACTCGTTTTACTGTGGATATAGATACTTTTGTACCTGTTTCCTCCAGCATCTTCACAAGGTCCTTTGCTGTTGTTCTGGGATTGATTTGCACTTTTCGCACCAAAGTACGTTAATCTCTAGGAGACAGAACGCATCTCCTTCCTGAGCGGTATGACGGCTGCGTGGTCCCATGTTGTTTATACTTGCGTACTATTGTTTATACAGATGAACGTGGTACCTTCAGGTATTTGGAAATTGCTCCCAAGGATGAACCAGACTTGTGGAGGTCTATCATTTCTTTTCTGAGGTCTTGGCTGATTTCTTTTGATTTTCCCATGATGTCAAGCAAAGAGGCACTGAGTTTGAAGGTAGGCCTTGAAATACATCCACAGGTACACCTCCAACTGACTCAAATGATGTCAATTAGCCTATCAGAAGATTCTAAAGCCATGACATCATTTTCTGGAATTTTCCAAGCTGTTTAAAGGCACAGTCAACTTAGTGTTTGTAAACTTCTGACCCACTGGAATTGTGATACAGTGAATTATAAGTAAAATAATCTGTCTGTAAACAATTGTTGGAAAAATTACTTGTGTCATGAACAAAGTAGATGTCCTAACCGACTTGCCAAAACTATAGTTTGTTAACAAGAAATTTGTGGAGTGGTTGAAAAACTAGTTTTAATGACTCCAACCTAAGTGTATGTAAACTTCCGACTTCAACTGTACCCACATGGGTGATTGAAAGATGAGCTGAGGTCCACACTCCAGTCCAGTTGGTGGTGGTAATGCACCTTAAAGTTGGTTGCCAACCGCCATATAAAGTCCAAAGAAGAAGAAGAAGACTGAAGGAGGAGAGATTACTAGAAACGAACTCGGTTTACCCTTTTATCTGTGGATCAATTGTCGGAATAGAGGACCTTGTGCGTTTCAGGTAAAATAACAACCCACTGTTTATATCCCAGGACAAATTAGCTAGCAACAGCAAGCTAGCTAGCTAAATTGCCATGAGTGTTTAATTATTTTTGACCTGTCCCCAAATTAATATAGTTGGTTCAGAGTTCGTTTTGATATTTCAACCTGCGTGGCCTGATCGCGTCTGGTGTGGATGGACAAAATCAACATGCGCGCGATGGCGCACGCGGAGGGTCTAGTCAGCATGTTACAAGTGATGATGCAGTCAGTCCTGCCAGAGAGGAAGAGGCGACTCGAGAGGATATACTCCGTCCAAAATCTGTCTGCGTGAGATAAGCACGCATTAGGTGTGCCTGTTGTTCACATGCGTATGTTCCCTCATTGGCTAGAATGGTCCCACCTGATCTTGCCTCCTCCTGCCTGCCTTCCCTCTTTGAGGGGTCCTTGCTATCCGTGATCTTTGGGACATCCCTACCCCCATTGAAGTTGACATTTTAAACGATTCTGGTTAGGGTTAGGTAAGAGTTATGGTTATGGTTAAGGTTAGGGTAGGGTAGGGGTTAAGGTTAGCACATCTTTGGGAAATATATTTCCATTGTTAGTGTGGTCACTCGGGTATCTTGTCAATATAATAGATAATCTTTGGCCCTACATACAATAGAATATAAGATGTAACTGTTGTTCGCCATTGTTGTTGTCCATAGTCAAGTTAATTGGTGCATTGGTGGTGGTGTCGCTCTTTAGTACCCTTGCAGGTGCAATGGAGTTTATAACAATGCTAATTTCTGTTGACGAACCCTTGTCAGAGTTAGCACTTCTCGCTTCAAAAAAGTGAGACACTGGGTTCGGTTTTAATTGACAGGCTTCTGTTTACCAGATATGACATAGAAATGGTAAAATAGTCATTTCATGATGATTACCAAATAATTACTCTTTGGGATTCATTACCCACCATTTAGTAGTAGGTAGTAGAATTCTGTCAAGTAACGTTAGGTAGCAATGGTATCGTATCCCTTATGATTTTATAGTAAAGATTGGGCAAACACCATTACCAGGACTGTAAAGTAAACCAATAGCCTACCAAGTTCTGCAAGTAGCGTTATAAGCAGTTAGCGGGAGCTTCTTCGTTTCAAAGCCCTATGAATTGGCCAGCCGGTGCTGGAGTCTGGTGTAACTAACTGTACGGTGGGTGTATGTCTGGAGAGTTCTGTGGATGAGAATGATGGATGAGGAGTCGGATGACAGGCCTGGCCTGATTTTTCGGGGCTACTCTTACTCCCCTCTGCCTCTCGTAATCTCTCTCCAACACTCGTACCGTGCCTCAGAGGGACGAGGTAGACCTCCCGCAGTGCAGGGCGCTCATGTGCTCTAATGTTCCCCAGCTGGAATTGACGCAGCCGTGACATGCAGTGACACAGGCGGGGTGTCAGATAGCCGACCTACTGACAGGCTGACATTAATCACGCTTACTTACCAGGCAGCATGTTAAGTAACACGCCTCCTTTTCTTTCATGAAACATTTAGCCTGGAATGTGGGCTTTTGAACAGATAATCAGGTGTGTTTCAGAGAAACATGATATTTGCTCCTGCGGGTTTGTCTTCATGTCTTCATGTCTGTCTGTCAGTCTGGCCCCCAGCCTAATGCGGTTCTGTACACAAAAGCTCTTGGATTGAGTTTTAGTGAGGTCCGGGTAGCGGGGCGGCGTTTGGGGTGTAGGGATTCTTCTATACAATTTAAAAATTCTAAATGCTATTTGGAGAACAGCAAAAACAAGCAAAAATGACCGCAGTCATTATCACATTGGTTGCTGTAGCTTCATTCACCTCAGTCGATCTACAAACACATAGCCTTTTAGATATAAACTCAGCAAAAAAAGAAACGTCCTCTCACTGTCAACTGCGTTTATTTTCAGCAAACTTAACATAAATATTTGTATGAACATAACAACATTCAACAACTGAGACATAAACTGAACAAGTTCCACAGACATGTGACTAACAGAAATTGAATAATGTGTCCCTGAACAAAGGGGGGTCAAAATCAAAAGTATCAGTCAGTATCTGGTGTGGCCACCAGCTGCATTAAGTATCGCAGTGCATCTCCTCCTCATGGACTGCAACAGATTTGCCAGTTCTTGCTGTGAGATGTTACCCCACTCTTCCACCAAGGCACCTGCAAGTTCCCAGACATTTCTGGGGGGAATGGCCCTAGCCCTCACCCTCCGATCCAACAGGTCCCAGACATTCTCAATGGGATTGAGATCCGGGCTCTTCGCTGGCCATGGCAGAACACTGACATTCCTGTCTTGCAGGAAATCACGCATGGAACCAGCAATATGGCTGGTGGCATTGTCATGCTGGAGGGTCATGTCAAGATGAGCCTGCAGGAAGGGTACCACATGAGGTAGGAGGATGTCTTCCCTGTAACGCACAGCGTTGAGATTGCCTGCAATGACAACAAGCTCAGTCCGATGATGCTGTGACACACCACCCCAGACCATGACTGACCCTCCACCGCCAAATCGATCCCGCTCCAGAGTACAGGCCTTGGTGTAACGCTCATTCCTTCAACGATAAACGCGAATCCGACCATCACCCCTGAAATCGCGACTCGTCAGTGAAGAGCACTTTTTGCCAGTCCTGTCTGGTCCAGCGACAGTGGGTTTATGCCCATAGGCGACGTTGTTGCCGGTGATGTCTGGTGAGGACCTGCCTTACAACAGCCCACAAGCCCTCAGCCCAGCCTCTCTCAGCCTATTGCGGACAGTCTGAGCACTGATGGAGGGATTGTGCGTT
The DNA here is from genome assembly GCF_964263955.1 of Coregonus lavaretus. Classification (NCBI taxonomy): domain Eukaryota; kingdom Metazoa; phylum Chordata; class Actinopteri; order Salmoniformes; family Salmonidae; genus Coregonus; species Coregonus lavaretus. The sequence goes on along the minus strand of NC_140010.1, from coordinate 33,877,017 downwards.
CCTGGTTTAACTCGGGCAGTTGTTGTTGCCATCCTGTAGCTGTCCCGCAGGTGTGATGTTCGGATGTACCGATCCTGTGCAGGTGTTGTTACACGTGGTCTGCCACTGCAAGGACGATCAGCTGTCCGTCCTGTCTCCCTGTAGCGCTGTCTTAGGCGTCTCACAGTACAGACATTGCAATTTATTGCCCTGGCCACATCTGCAGTCCTCATGCCTCCTTGCAGAATGCCTAAGGCACGTTCACACAGATGAGCAGGGACCCTGGGCATCTTTCTTTTGATGTTTTTCAGAGTCAGTAGAAAGGCCGCTTTAGTGTCCTAAGTTTTCATAACTGTGACCTTAATTGCCTACCTTCTGTAAGCTGTTAGTGTCTTAACGACCGTTCCACAGGTGCATGTTCATTAATTGTTTATGGTTCATTGAACAAGCATGGGAAACAGTGTTTAAACCCTTTACAATTAAGATCTTTGAAGTTATTTCGATTTTTACGAATGATTACTTTATCCTATCCCAGGTATCCTTAAAGAGGTGGGGTTTCAAATGTCTCCGGAAGGTGGTGAGTGACTCCGCTGTCCTGGCGTCGTGAGGGAGCTTGTTCCACCATTGGGGTGCCAGAGCAGCGAACAGTTTTGACTGAGCTGAGCGGGAACTGTGTTTCCGCAGAGGTAGGGGAGCCAGCAGGCCAGAGGTGGATGAACGCAATGCCCTCGTTTTGGGTGTAGGGACTGATCAGAGCCTGAAGGTACGGAGGTGCCGTTCCCCTCACAGCTCCGTAGGCAAGCACCATGGTCTTGTAGCAGATGCAAGCTTCAACTGGAAGCCAGTGGAGTGTGCGGAGGAGCGGGGTGACGTGAGAGAACTTGGGAAGGTTGAACACCAGACGGGCTGCGGCATTCACAGATGGATGAGTTGTAGGGGTTTAATGGCACAGGCAGGGAGCCCAGCCAACAGCGAGTTGCAGTAATCCAGACGGGAGATGACAAGTGCCTGGATTAGGACCTGTGCCGCTTCCTGTGTAAGGCAGGGTCGTACTCTCCGAATGTTGTAGAGCATGAACCTACAGGATGGGGTCACTGCCTTGATGTTAGCGGAGAACGACAGGGTGTTGTCCAGGGTCACGCCAAGGCTCTTCGCACTCTGGGAGGAGGACACAACGGAGTTGTCAACCGTGATGGCGAGATCATGGAACGGGCAATCCTTCCCCGGGAGGAAGAGCAGCTCCGTCTTGCCAAGGTTCAGCTTGAGGTGGTGATCCGTCATCCATACTGATATGTCTGCCAGACATGCAGAGATGCGATTCGCCACCTGGTTATCAGAAGGGGGAAAGGAGAAGATTAGTTGTGTGTCGTCTGCGTAGCAATGATAGGAGAGGCCATGTGAGGACATGACAGAGCCAAGTGACTTGGTGTATAGCGAGAATAGGAGAGGGCCTAGAACTGAGCCCTGGGGGACACCAGTGGTGAGAGCACGTGGTGCGGAGACAGCTTCTCGCCACGCCACTTGGTAGGAGCGACCGGTCAGGTAGGACGCAATCCAAGAGTGAGCCGCGTCGGAGATGCCCAGCTCGGAGAGGGTGGAGAGGAGGATCTGATGGTTCACAGTATCAAAGGCAGCAGACAGGTCTAGAAGGACAAGAGCAGAGGAGAGAGAGTTAGCTTTAGCAGTGCTGCTATAACAGCCTCCACTCTTCTGGGAAATATTTCCACTAGATGTTGGAACATTGCTGCAGGGACTTGCTTCCATTCAGCCACAAGAGCGTTAGTGAGGTCGGGCACTGATGTTGGGTGATTAAGCCTGGCTCGCAGTCAGCATTCCAATTCATCCCAAAGATGTTTGATGGGGTTGAGGTCAGGGCTCTGTGCAGAGCAGTCAAGCTCTTCCACACCGATTTCGACAAACCATTTCTGTATGTACCTCGCTTTGTGCACAGGGGCATTGTCATGCTGAAACAGGAAAGGGCCTTCCCCAAACTGTTACCACAAAGTTGGAAGCACAGAATCATCTAGAATGTAATTGTATGCTGTAGCGTTAAGATTTCCCTTCACTGGAACTAAGGGGCCTAGCCCCAAACCATGAAAAACAGCCCCAGACCATTATTCCTCCTCCACCAAACTTTACAGTTGGCACTATGCATTCGGGCAGGTAGCGTTCTCCTGGCTTCCGCCAAACCCAGATTAGTCTGACGAACTGCCAGATGGTAAAGCGTGATTCATCACTCCAGAGAACGGGTTTCCACTGCTCCAGAGTCCAATGGCGGCGAGTTTTACACCACTCCAGCTAATGCTTGGTATTGCGCATGGTGAGCTTAGGCTTGTGTGCTGCTCGGTCATGGAAACCCATTTCATGAAGCTCCTGACAAACAGTTATTGTGCTGACATTGCTTCCAGAGGCAGTTTGGATCTCGATAGTGAGTGTTGCAACCGAGGATAGACGATTTTTACTCTCTACGCGCTTCAGCACTCGGTGGTCCCGTTCTGTGACCTACCACTTCGCGGCTGAGCCGTTGTTGCTCCTAGACGTTTCCACTTCACAATAAAAGCACTTACCGTTGCCCGGGGCAACTCTAGCAGGGCAGAAATTTACAAACTGACTTGTTGGAAAGGAGGCATCCTATGACGGTGCCACGTTGAAAGTCACTGAGCTCTTCAGTAAGGGCATTCTACTGCCAATGTTTGTCTATGGAGATTGCATGGCTGTGTGCTCGATTTTATACGCCTGTCAGCAATGGGTGTGGCTGAAATAGACAAATCCATTAATTTGAAGGCGTGTCCACATACTTTTGTATATATAGTATGTATATATATATTTTTTTTTGTGTGTGTATTTTACCCCCCTTTTCTCCCCAATTTCAATCTTGTCTCATCGCTGCAACTCCCCAACGGGCTCGGGAGAGTGCGTCCTCCCAAACATGACCTGCCAAACCGCGCTTCTTAACACCCGCCCGCTTAACCCAGAAGCCAGCTGCCCCAATGTGTCGGAGGAAACACTGCTCAACTGATGACTGAAGTCAGCCTGCAGGCGCCCGGCCTCCCACAAGGAGTCGCTAGAGCGTGATGAGCCAAGTAAATCCCCCTCGGACGACGCTGGGCCAATTGTGCGGCGCCTTATGGGACTCTCAGTCACGGCCGGTTGTGACAGCCTGGGATCGAACCCAGGTCTGTAGTGACACCTCAAGCACTGCGCCTTAGACCGCTGCACCACTCGGGAGGCCCTTATATGTATTATTTTTGATTACTCTGTGCCTTCATATGTAGTTACGGCCCTGACAGTAACTTACCTCCATTTTTAACGATAATGAATAAAGAGATCTTATTGATTGCCAGAAGGGAAAATGTGTGTTTAGAACTAGTGCAGTGTCATTTTTTTAAGAAGCAGCAGCTATTCTTCCTGGGGTCCACACAAAACATAGAACATGACAAAATACAGAACACTAATGGACAGGAACAGCAACACATTTAAACTAAAAACACTACGACTAAAGAACAATATGACTGTGATGAGTGTGATAGAAGGAGTCAGGCGCAGGAGGGTAATCACCGAATGCAAAGTTTATTCCATCGTACACAAATAGCGCTGGATAGCGACAAACGAAACAGGCACAGGGGAAAATCTACCCTGGCAATACAAGGTAACGGTAGCTCCAACAATAACAGGCACAGGGGAAATATCTACCCCGGCAATAACAAGGTATGAGTAGCTCCACCAAGCTACACTACTCTCACGAACAAACAATCACGCACAAGGACAAGGGGGGCAGAGGGAACACTTGTACATGGACTAATGAGGGGATATGAACCAGGTGTGTGTAATTAACAAGACAAGACAAATGGAATGATGATATATGGAGCGGCAGTGGCTAGTAAGCCGGTGACGACGAACGCCGAAGCCTGCCCGAACAAGGAAGGGAGGCAGCCTTGGCGGAAGTCGTGACAACGACTAGACCTATAAAAAAAATGTTTTACATTAAAAAGCTATCAATAGCTGTTTTTACTACCATCTCTCTCGTGTTCTAGGGCAGTGGTTCCCAAATTGTGGTCCGCAGAGGTACTGCAGGGGGTCCGCTGCAAGATGTAAAAAAAAAAAAAAAACATATATAATATTGCTAGCAACAACAGATTAAACAAATTTGGCCAAGGGGTCTATGGAAGAAGTTTAAAGGGTGCAATACAACACAATACAATGTAATATTAGATAATCTACAATAGGGCTGTTCAATTCCGGTCCTACTGTTTTTTGTTTCTACTGGGTACTAGGTAATTGCACTCACCTGGTCTGAAGTCCCTTATTAGAAGGAGAAGGATGAAAACCAGAAGTGTTTCGGCCCTCCAGGACCGACATTGAACAGCCCTGATCTACAATATACCCTGCACAACAGGGCCTGGGAGACTCACAGGGATCCACAGTTTTCCATCAATGATCCAGTTTTCAACTCAATACTTCTTGTATTCCCATTATTATTATTTTTGAACATAAATGCACTGTAATTTAAGCTTTAAAACTGCAAAATTCTCTCTCTTCTCCATGGGAAAATGTGTAGAGTTGCAGGAAATTAGCTTTAAAACTGTGTGGGGGGGCTTTAAAACGTTATTTCACAAATCAAATCAAATCAAATGTATTGGTCACATACACATGGTTAGCAGATGGTATTGCAAGTGTAGCGACAGGGTCCGAGACTTGATTAGTCTGCCCATGCACTGCAGCAATCATAGTAAAACTCCTTGTTTGCAATTTTTTATCACACTCTAAAGTCAGAGTTGTGTTCTGATTTTGAGGGGGTCCCTGATGAATTTGTCATCACAAAAGGGGTCCACGGCCCCAAAAAAGTTTGGGAACCTATGTTCTAGGACAGTGGTTCCCAACCAGAGGTACTAGGACCCTTGGGGGTACTTGGCCTATCTACAGGGGGTACTTGAGAAGACTCATGAGACCATAGGCCTTCTGGTAAAATGCACATAAGGGGGTACTTCAGGGGTACTCCGGGCAAAGCAGAATTCAATTGGTGGTACAGTAAACGAAAAAGGTTGGGAACCACTGTTCTAGGGAACTCGGTTGAGTCAATTCAAGACTTGTGATTTCAACAAAGCCCAGTAGAGGGACCCTATCCCAAGCAGAACAAACATTCACGTTCTCATTTTCAATACCTACAGCTCTCTCTGACCACTCACTATGTTCCCAATCTTATGTTGAACACCCACTCCCCAGGATTATGTTGGACCATTTTCCTTTCCGTTCTTTTCATTTCTGTTCACACTTGTGTTTGTTTGTGCCTGAGGGTGTGACTGGTAGGCATGTGAACTAGAGAAGACAATGGAGTTTTTTGAAATCCAGACGCACAAAGAGCCATAGTGGTGCCATATGGGAGCTTCCTCTGCTCTGAACTTAACCCTGAACTCCAAACAAATACAGATGACATATTCAGCATTTCTCCATGGTGGCTCGCATCCATATAGAAACCCTAGGTTGTCCATGTAGACCTGTGGTCGTGTATCTTTAAGTGTATGAACATGATTTGAAACTTAGTCATCTGAACATGCAAATTATTGCATGTGTCCAGCAGTATTTGTTGTGTCACAGTATGACTACACTCATGTTTGTCGATATGCCCAAAATTGGCTAATGTAACACTTCCAATGTGCCAAGTGTAATGACACATATTCCAAAATGAATTTGTACATTCAATACATATCGAACAACAATAGCTCAAGTGTGCTAAGGAAACAATGTATACTCAGGCACTGCACAACATGCACCAGCAAATCAACCATAGTAGCATACGCCACCACTGTGTAGTACTCAACTGAAAGGTAAACAAAGTAAAACCTGATGATTAAGTCAGAAGGCCCATTCTGAAGGCTTTAAACTGGGCCGCCGAGGAGAAAAGCTCTGAAAGTGCCAGCGAGAGAAAGACACGGGCAGAGATTTTTGATGGAAACTAAATTTAGACTGGCATCTGCTTCAAATAGAAACCCTCCATACATATTTATGAATGAAGGGAAGACTATGGTCTCGGCGATGGGAGTGGGGGAAGGAGAGAAAGAGGGAGCCCGATTCACCTGAAAACCTATTTTGAGATATTCTGCCTCTATTCTCAGCATGGAGAGGCTATTTTTAGCAGTGCAGAGGCAGAAGCGATTATGCTGCAGATGCACAAATAGCCGTACAGTCAGTGTGTAGAATCAGCCAGAGGAGGAAGAGAGAGAGGGAGCAATTGCACAGTTATTTTTAGGACACTACACACAACACATTCTCACACTCTCACACACACGTATATACACGCACAGCTCCCCTCGCAATGCCACCTTGTTCAATGTACTCACGCTCAGTATATACACTATGAGCGAAATGCCCTAATGTGCCTCAGATTTGAACAGCCTGTTCTCTCTCTCTCTCTCTCTCTCTCTCTCTCTCTCTCTCTCTCTCTCTCTCTCTCTCTCTCTCTCTCTCTCTCTCTCTCTCTCTATCTCTCTCTCTATTTCTCTCTCCCCATATCTCTTTGCTTGTCTCAGCATTGAACAGTCTGTGCTCCTACATAGTAATACAGAGTTCTTCAATTCCGGTCCTGGAGGGCCGAAACACCTCTGTTTTTCATCCTCTCCTTCTAATCAGGGGCTAATTCAGACCTGGGACACCAGGTGAGTGCAATTAACTACCAGGTAGAAATAAAAAACAGAAGTGTTTCGGCCCTCCAGGACCGGAATTGAAGAACCCTGTAGTAATACATCATAATTTGGTGGATGCTAATATTTGTCCTGTTTCACACATGTACAAGTGTGTATTATACGCATGTGTGAATTGGTAATGTGTTTTTTGCATATCCCAACTCCCCCTGAGACACCCTAGGAGAGTGGGGCCACGGCCAGTGTCTGCCCTGTCTCTCTCTGTGGCTACATTATCTATAGTATTCTGTGTCATATGAATGGAGGAGGGCTTCTGCATTGATGACATAACACACTGTATCAGACCAGCGTCTTGTCCTCATGCAACATCCCAGGGAATGAAGTGGATGGTGAATTGAATGGAGAGGCTACTGTAGCCATTTTGACATTATAGATTTTTGGCTTGCCTATTGTTCTCTCAATTTGACTTGTATGTTTTTGGTTTTAATCCTAAAACAGGTATATAATAGATTGTGTAGATATACATTTTACTTACATTTTATAAAATGTTACTAACAGATAATACATTCAATGTATAAATCGTGTTCCTGCATATAGACATAGTACTTTATGCTGTGATGTATTCAATATAACAGGTGTTTTGGCAATCTAATGTACTATGACCACAAGAATGTATGAAGTATGGACTGTATACATCTGAAATGATCTATTATCTATCAATATCCATGTCTATGCACCTGACTGCCAGCAAAGAAATCCTTCCAGTGGGGTTCCCAAAGCAGGCAGAAAGTTTAATTTTGCCATGAAGCCACTGGATCTACTGTTTTATTGCTGTTTAATAGCTCATCGGACAAACAACAGATGTTATTGTTGTCTAATTGCCTCACAGTGGTGGAAAAAGTACCCAATTGTCATACTTGAGGTAAAGTAAAGATACTTTAACAGAAAATGACTCAAGTAAAAGTGAAAGTCACCCAGTAAAATGCTACTTGAATATATTTAAGTATCAAAAGTAAATGTAATTGCTAAAATAGACTTAAGAATCAAAAGTAAAAGTACATTCCTTATATTAAGGAAACCAGACAGCACGATTATCTTGTTTTTTTAATTTACGGATAGCCAGGGGCACACTCCAACACTCAGACATAATTTACAAACAAAACATTTGTGTTTAGTGAGTCCGCCAGATCAGATGCAGTAGGGATGACCAGGGATTTTCTCTTTAAGTGCGTGAATTGGACAATTGTCCTGTCCTGCTAAGCATTCAAAATGTAACAAGTACTTTTGGGTGTCAGGGAAAATGTATAGAGTAGAAAGTACATCATTTTCTTTAGGAATGTAGTGAAGTAAAAGTAAAAGTAGTCAAAAATATAAATAGTAAAGTAAAGTACAGATACCCCAAAAAACGACCTAAGTAGTACTTTAAAGTATTTTTACTTAAGTACCTTACACTACTGTTGCCTCATGTCATCAGACGAGAGACATCTCCGGGGAAAGTTCTAGCTCAGTTAGTTTCAATTACATATTCCAGAACTGTTTTAGAATGATTGTTTTATTTTTTCATATCACTCTGCACTAATTATTTGCAAAGGGATGAGCTACATCCAGTCTCTGTCTAAGAACTGCCACGGTTTCTACAACGGTTGTTTGCTAAAGCGCTGATTTCTGCTCTGGAGTTCATCAGAACCTGCATACAAAGTGGAGCAACGCTTGGATGTTAGCAGAGGTTGTGGGACTGTGGATGTGGATCAAGGTGGAATTGCCTTAATTGCTGGAGACGGACCAACCCCATTGTGATTGGGACACTCCACTCTACCTAAGTCTATAGTCTATACATAGCACAACTCACATGCTACCACATCAATACTGCAGGGCTATTTTTAACTCCACCGAATCCTACATCACACTGACCTTGCAGCCCGATCAATGCGTGGCTGCATCCCAGTTCCCTCTACTATAGGCAGTGCAGTGCCGACTCTTGGCCGCGTCTCAATAGTCTACAGTGCCTTCCTTATCTCATCTCCTTCCCTTTGTCTGTACAGATCTGAAAACGCTCTGCTGGTGGATGTGATGGGGCAGATATGTAGTGTAGAATTCATTTGGGGATCTCCTTTGATCCACCTGTGTTTTTAAGATCTGTTGCAGATGAGGGGAGGAGACGAGGAGAGGAAGCCTCTTTAGACTATTGAGGTGCATTATTATCAAAGAGAACTGTTCATGCATGTCAACCTTGGCTACGCATGGCAGAGATGCAGTAATCTTAATCCATATGGATGTGTTCATATCTATATGAATTGCCTTAAAGATGGTTTATAGTTTATAGAATTGCGATAAAGATGGTTTATAGTTTATAGAATTGCGATAAAGATGGTTTATAGTTTATAGGAGTCCTGGTAGCAGCTACCTCAGGCTGACCCTCGTCAGCAAACAGCCAGCTCCCACAGTCTGACCAGCCAACACCATTCAGACACTGTTCTTCCTGAGTGCCATTGAAATGTTATCTGACGTACCCAACTCCACAATGCATTACTTTACGTTTTTGTTGCCCTCTTAACCACCAATTTTTTCTTTCATATCAGGTTTATTGGTGTGACTTGGAACAATGATGGGCTTTTTTTAAATGCTGCCATTTCCTGTGCTTTTGATAAATCACATTCATTGTTGAAAGGGTTTTGTGCGATGATTGACACCATTTATATTTTTAGTTTGGGCTTTCTCAAATGAACTCAATTTGTTGAGAGGGGGTGGGGGAAGGGGGGCTTGATGCCTTTGTCTGGTCTACCTGAGACCCGTTGGTGACGTTTGACTTGACATCAGTCTCAAAGAAAAGTGCATTGTTGTGAATGATTAAAATATTTTGTGTATTGTGCGATAACTGAATGTGCATGTGTGCTGTGTGCACAAGGTGTGTTCAATTTATTGAGTGATGGAGCATCATTTGTGAAGTGGATGATTTTTGGAGTATGATTATTACAATGATGAATGATAGGAAGAAATTAGGGAGAACTGGATTTTGAGAACATTGAATTGTTTTCTCATCTTCCTCTTTGTCTCCCCCATAGTTTTGATGTTGAGAATGGATTGTCGGTGGGGCGCAGCCCTCTGGACCCCCAGGCCAGTCCCGGCTCCGGCCTTGTGCTCCAGGCCAATTATACCCATAGCCAGCGCCGGGAGTCCTTCCTCTACCGCTCCGACTCTGACTTTGACCTATCACCCAAGGCCCCCTCGAGGAACTCCTCCACTGCCAGTGAGCTGTAAGTGCCCCCCCCCCCCCTTCCTATTGGTTAATGTCTCCCTCTGTGACCTTTCACCTTCCTCTCATATCTATTGGGAAGCGTCATGGCAGAGATGTCTCACTGTAGGCCATGATGTTACAAGGTCTCCACTACAAGGCAAAGAGTTGTTGTAATGTCCAAGGTTATATACAGATATGGTTTTGTGGAACAGATAAAATCATATGTGGAAAGCAAGTCATTTCTTGGATCGCTTTCCAAAAGGGAATTCCAATCGCAAAGCATGAGGAACACGTTAGGCCATTTTGAAAGCTTTCCCTTATACTACAGTAGTTTGTGTGGTCCCTTAAGTTATCCTGTGAAGAGCCTACTAAGTAGACTGTATCTTAAGCACTTCATTGTGCTTTTTTTATGTAGCACAGTTTTATTAGCACAAAATGTTATATTAAACCATATTGCTCTGCGGGTTTGGAAAATCTACCGTCCTCCAGTTTGAAAGCCCCTATTACTGCAACCAGCTGTTCTTTCCATCCCAGCACGCTTGCATGTCAACTCTGCTTCGGTAGGATTAGACATAGACAAAGTTGAAAAAATGTGGCACTTTCTTGTTTTTTTCTTCTTCTTTTGCTGTTTGTTTTTCCAGCCTATGTCAGCCTAAGCCAGTTTCCACGTGTCTGAACACCTTAGTTTGTGATTAATCGGTTGCAGGTCACCAACTCTTGCCTCTGTTTTTAAAGGGAAGAAAGCTTGAAGCACTGGGAAGTCAACTGGTTGTCTCGGTGAGAAGAACTTGACAAAACACTGACTAGGTTCCCTCAAAGGCCTGTCCTGCATTCTCCATTGCAGGTTTCAGAGCCATTTTCCCCTCCCCATGGCACCAGTGACTAAAACTTTAGCCCTCCCCTAGGTTTTTCCTGTGACCCCCGAGAAAGCCTTTTTTGTTTTGCATGTGAAGAAAATACCTTAGCATAACTCCTCAGCCCTGTAACTTTACCAGTTACACTTTAATTTCTCCCTACCTCACGGTTCATAAAATGTACAGTGCATGGCATCCTTTGATTGACCTACATTTCACCTAGCCTGGTCTACCTTTTTCTGTTGTGTTTTCTTTGCTTTAATATCAGTCTGCAGGTTGTTGTAGTGTTATTTCAGACACTGATCAACTGTCTTGATTAATAATTATGATTATTACAAATGAGTAATGTGCACAGTAGTCATTTGTACCACAGTAGTTATGTTGGATTTATTAACCTAAATATTTTATGCACACTAAATGGTTGCAATTTGTTTAACTTTTTCACTGATTCCATTACTGTACTTTAAAAACATCAAGACCAGAGCCTAAACCAATATCTGGATGTAACCTCATTTTGTTCCGTTTTCTTCATTGTAGACATGGAGAAGACATGATTGTGACACCATTTGCACAGGTTGGTTTTGGAAATATTCTGCCCTTTCCTGTGTTTCTCAGCCGAACAAATAGTTTAGCAAATGACCTGCGGTGGTCTAGTGGTCTAGGCTGCTGCCTCTGGAGTTCATGACCAGTGTATTGCTGCTAGCATAGGTTCAAATCCTGCCGACTGCTCTTTCAGCAGTCTACCTTTTACCTCTATCTCTCTCTAGCCAATAAACATACAAAATACTTAAAAATAGATATATGGAATGGAATGTAGCTACACCTTCATTAAGCACACCAACACGACAAGGAAATTACTAATACATCTTACTGAAGACTGACTAACCCTGAGTAACTAAGACTTTTAACAAAAGAATACCTATAAATAGATTGTTGCCATTGGCCCAGTGAAGTCACAGCTGTCACTAGGTACCGGTGATACTAGTAGAGAGGACCACCGAAACAGCCTTTGGAATGTGGCTGGTGCATCACGGCAGCCGGGCCTGTGACGGGAGAAGTGCGTCACAGCTGGACTCACTTTACTGAACAAGCTAGGAATCCAATACGGCATTCCTCGATATGGCTGCTGACTTATAATATTAATGACCATAATTTTGGAATGAGATGTTCGACAAGCAGGTGTCCACATACTTTTGGTCATGTAGTGTAGCTTTTGGCATTCTGACTAAAATAGTTTACACAAACAATTTAGGTAACTTACATTCAACAGCAAATTTGAGAGGATACAAACACTCAAATATGAGTCATCTAGTGTTTTTATTCATACATGAAGGACCTCAACTATCACAATGAGGCAGTAGAGATGACGTACTCTATTTATCTTGGCCCTTCTTGCAGGTACTTGCCAGTTTGAGGACGGTAAGAAGCAACTTTGCCGTTTTGACCCATCAGCAAGATCGTCAACCCAGCAAGTAAGTTCAATCTACACCTCTCATACCCAAACTCGTATGTCCCCCAAAGCCATTGACTATAACGATGAAGTGAACAGGAGATACAAAGTAGATATACATATATATATATACACTGCTCAAAAAAATAAAGGGAACACTAAAATAACACATCCTAGATCTGAATGAATGAAATAATCTTATTAAATACTTTTTTCTTTACATAGTTGAATGTGCTGACAACAAAATCACACAAAAATTATCAATGGAAATCAAATTTATCAACCCATGGAGGTCTGGATTTGGAGTCACCCTCAAAATTAAAGTGGAAAACCACACTACAGGCTGATCCAACTTTGATGTAATGTCCTTAAAACAAGTCAAAATGAGGCTCAGTAGTGTGTGTGGCCTCCATGTGCCTGTATGACCTCCCTACAACGCCTGGGCATGCTCCTGATGAGGTGGCGGATGGTCTCCTGAGGGATCTCCTCCCAGACCTGGACTAAAGCATCCGCCAACTCCTGGACAGTCTGTGGTGCAACGTGGCGTTGGTGGATGGAGCGAGACATGATGTCCCAGATGTGCTCAATTGGATTCAGTTCTGGGGAACAGGCGGGCCAGTCCATAGCATCAATGCCTTCCTCTTGCAGGAACTGCTGACACACTCCAGCCACATGAGGTCTAGCATTGTTTTGCATTAGGAGGAACCCAGGGCCAACCGCACCAGCATATGGTCTCACAAGGGGTCTGAGGATCTCATCTCTGTACCTAATGGCAGTCAGGCTACCTCTGGCGAGCACATGGAGGGCTGCGCGGCCCCCCAAAGAAATGCCACCCCACACCATGACTGACCCACCGCCAAACCGGTCATGCTGGAGGATGTTACAGGCAGCAGAACGTTCTCCACGGCGTCTCCAGACTCTGTCACGTCTGTCACATGTGCTCAGTGTGAACCTGCTTTCATCTGTGAAGAGCACAGGGCGCCAGTGGCGAATTTGCCAATCTTGGTGTTCTCTGGCAAATGCCAAACGTCCTTGCAGGGCTCTGGCAGTGCTCCTCCTGCTCCTCCTTGCACAAAGGCGGAGGTAGCAGTCCTGCTGCTGGGTTGTTGCCCTCCTACGGCCTCCTCCACGTCTCCTGATGTACTGGCCTGTCTCCTGGTAGCGCCTCCATGCTCTGGACACTACGCTGACAGACACAGCAAACCTTCTTGCCACAGCTCGCATTGATGTGCCATCCTGGATGAGCTGCACTACCTGAGCCACTTGTGTGGGTTGTAGACTCCGTCTCATGCTACCACTAGAGTGAAAGCACCGCCAGCATTCAAAAGTGACCAAAACATCAGCCAGGAAGCATAGGAACTGAGAAGTGGTCTGTGGTCACCAACTGCAAAACCAGTCCTTTATTGGAGGTGTCTTGCTAATTGCCTATAATTTCCACCTGTTGTCTATTCCATTTGCACAACAGCATGTGACATTTATTGTCAATCAGTGTTGCTTCCTAAGTGGACAGTTTGATTTCACAGAAGTGTGATTGACTTGGAGTTACATTGTGTTGTTTAAGTGTTCCCTTTATTTTTTTGAGCAGTGTATATATATATATATATATATATATATATATAAACTTTACTCAAACGGGGATGTCTGTGTCCATAGGAGAACTGGCAGTAACCCACCATCCATGTGCAAGACAACCTTAGCAGGTGAGTGTTTTTGAAGTGTGTGATTGTACATATTACCTCAATTACCTTGACTAACCGGTGCCCCTGCACATTGACTCTGTACCAGTACCCCCTGTATATAGCCTCCCTACTGTTATTGTATTTTACTGCTGCTCTTTAATTATTTACTGTTTTTAATTTTTACTTATCTATTTTTTACTTAACACTTGTATTTATTTTCGTAAAAACTGCATTGTTGGTTAAGGGCTTGTAAGTAAGCATTTCACTGTAAGGTCTACACCTGTTGTATTCGGCACATGTGGCAAATAACATTTGATTTGATTTGATTGGTTGAGTTTGTTCTGCTTTACAAAAGTTGGCGAGATCTTAACAAGGTTGCCTCCTAGGTTATCCATCTTTGTTTGATTGATTAAATAAATCTGATGATATAACCATCCATAGAAACTGCAAAGGGGACTTGCGTCATTGGACAAAATTCTAGATTGAATAATTGATTCTTGAATGAACGTTGAACTTTAAAAGAACATTGAATCGTGGGCTCATCTCGTTGTGTGTCGTCCTTGTGTGGGTGTGACAGAGGAGCCGCTCCAGCAGCTGGCCGTGGAGACTCTGGACGAGCTGGACTGGTGTCTGGAGCAGCTGGAGACCCTGAAGACACGCCACTCTGTCAGCGAGATGGCCTCCAACAAGGTACAGTCACACACACACACGTTTCATTTACTATCCTTGTGGGGATCAAACAACTGATTCCCATTCAAAATACTATTTTCCCTATCCCCTAACCCTAAATCAAACCCTTAACCTAACCCTAACCCCAAACCTCTAACCCTAACTCCTAACCCTTAACCCCTAACTCTAATTGTAACCCTAACCCTAAACCTAACCCCTAAGCCTAAAATAGCCTTTTTCCTTATGGGGACCGGAGAAATATCCCCGCTGAATTGTCTTTGTTTTACCATCCTTGTGAGGACTTCTGGTCCCCACAAGAACAGTAAAACCAAACACACACACACAATCATAACCCTGGGTGCTTTCATGACTCACTTGTACCCTTGACTTCAATGGTAAGGTTGAAGCTACTAATGTCTTACATCAAGATTTCGTTCAGTTTGAGTTCATTCACTATGATGGACTTAAACAAGGTACAATAGCCCAACAGCTCTAGGCCCACCAGTGAGTGAGAATCATCTTCGCTTTATGAAGATCCAGTGACCGTGTCTCTCTGCAAATGTATTTCGTGCTGATCCTGACTGAGCAAATGTGAAAGGCCACTAATACGATGAATTCCATCAGCGATTAGGAAATATGAAAGAAATCTCCAATCCCTTCTGACGTTTGAAAGCTCATTCCATGAATGAATGGGATGGTTGCATGCGTGCACTGCCAGACCTACACCCTTCCCCCAACTCTCAGTATCTCATGTGTAGAACATTTTTAATGAGGGCGTGGGATCTGTGGATGAAACGGCATCCCTCATCTCCTCCCCAACCATCCATCCATCCTCATCCCTCATCTCCTCCCCAACCATCCATCCATCCTCATCCCTCATCTCCTCCCCAACCATCCATCCATCCTCATCCCTCATCTCCTCCCCAACCATCCATCCATCCTCATCCCTCATCTCCTCCCCAACCATCCATCCATCCTCATCCCTCATCTCCTCCTCAACCAACCATCCATCCATCCTCATCCCTCATCTCCTCCCCAACCAACCATCCATCCATCCTCATCCCTCTCTCTCCACTCCTCCTTCTTCCAGACCAGGGGTTAGTGCTGCCGGAGTGCACCGGAGAGTCGCTCCGCCACGTCTCACAATGGTGCTAATTTAATAAAGTTAGAGCAAAGCTGAATCAATGTCTCGCAAGATCACATAATGATTCATTAGTAATCTACATAACAGAACCAAATATATTACAAGTATACTTAAATAAACTACAAATTAATATAATATACTTCAAATACGAGATGTATTTTCTATTATTTCTTTAAGTATTCTATAAATATACTCCCTAATATAATTTTACTTCAATATACATATTAAAAGTGCATTTTAAATTGATTGTTTTTCAGTCTTTAAGTATACTATATGTTCACTATCATTACACTTCAATACACATATTAAAAGTGTACTGTAAATTCAATGTTTTTTTGTGTTTTAGAAACTCTGCTCGTGAGTGATCAAGTACGCTATAAGTATAGTTTCAATGCCATTAATGAGTTTCAAAGTACTTTCTGAATTTCGGTTCAGAAGAGTGAAGAGAAAGAGAAAGTTGACAATGATAATGATAGTTTTTTCCACATAAGGGAACATGCATAGCTGAAGAACATCCTTCCTGAGAGTATATTTTTTCATATCTCAAGAAAGTATTCTTTCTATAAAGTATACGCAAAGAAAATTGCATATTACCCAGCATCCTTTTCTACAGGTGAAGTGTTGATTAATAATATGACGTTGCTCCTCATATTTAGCTTATAAAATTGTTTTGATTATCATTTTCCAACTGAATAATATTGTACTTTTAATAACACATTGCACATTACACATTTTTGATAATATTAATTTATCACTATAATGTGAACAACGAGAGTGTCAATTGCCACTGGCGCACAATTACCAAAAATATACTTTCAAATTGCCACTCCATCCACAAATGCTTGTAAATAGCCTGTTGTAACATTGGCTGAGAGGATGCCTTGTTCAATCAAGGTAACCTTTACATGGCTAGTTACAATAGCCAATATGGTTAATGAGTAGAAGTATATTTGTAAAATTATACTTGTAACACATTTAATTAATAAACAATATACAGGAATTCTAATTCAAATAGCATTGAATTGATCATGCTAGAATAATAATAATATAATGACATTGATTGGTCAACCACATCAAACTTACCTTTATACTGAATTTGAATTTTTGTATACTTCTTATTTATGAAAAATATACATAAAAAGTACCTCAAGTGTATTCAAAGAATATTCGTTTTCCACTTTATCTAATATACTAAGAATGTACTTAAGTACTAAAATGTGTCCCAATTTAGATAATTGTACATGTATTTAATACACTTAAATGCTAATAAGACACTTATAAAGTTTACATAATATAATAATAATAATAATAATAATAATATGCCATTTAGCAGACGCTTTTATCCAAAGCGACTTACAGTCATGCGTGCATAAATTTTTGTGTATTTAATTTCATTAAATGTATTTAAAATTGTTCCAGTTTAGATCATTACGCAATAAGGCATGAGAGCCCAGGGATTATTGTGCGATAACTCCAGACTAAGGGCTGTTCTTAGGCCGAGGCGAAGCTAAGGTTAACAACATATTTCAAAAAAGATTAATGACATGCTTTCATTAAAAACGTTATTTTAATTAGTGAATTAGTTTTATTTCATCCTTCCACCAGACGATATAGTCTGGGCAAAAGCCAGTTGTTTCTGAGGTTCTGAAGTTGCTAACCAAACAGGCTGGTCGTTTATTCTATTCTCATATTTTGACCCAGTCGTTCATTTCCATTAATTCCACATTGCTATGCTAATCAAATCATTGGCATTTACTGTAGCTAGCTAGCAGCGGTTCAATGATGACGAGAGACAAGAACTTCAATAAATAATGATTTAATAAATCATCTTTAAATAGGCAACACGAACTTCAGCTAACAATACATTTATAAATAATTTATAAATAAGCAACAACCAGCTGATTGTCGAGTCAATAAGATAGTTGTGCGCTGGGTACACACCACATCCACCCAGCACTCACCACATCCACCCAGCACTCACCACATCCACCCAGCACACACACCACATCCACCCAGCACACACACCACATCCACCCAGCACTCACCACATCCACCCAGCACACTCACCACATCCACCCAGCACACACACCACATCCACCCAGCACTCACCACATCCACCCAGCACTCACCACATCCACCCAGCACACACCACATCCACCCAGCACACACACCACATCCACCCAGCACACACCACATCCACCCTGCACTCACCACATCCACCCAGCACACACACCACATCCACCCAGCACTCACCACATCCACCCAGCACTCACCACATCCACCCAGCACACACACCACATCCACCCAGCACACACACCACATCCACCCAGCACTCACCACATCCACCCAGCACACACACCACATCCACCCAGCACACACACCACATCCACCCAGCACTCACCACATCCACCCAGCACTCACCACATCCACCCTGCCTGGATGCACACACCACACTCATGCCAGTCACACACGTGTTGCTGTGTTTCATGTGCTGCACCCCTCATTGCTGCAGATTAGTGTAATGAAAAAGTAGAGTCAGTATCATCCATGCTAGCACAACAACCTCGCAGGGGAGGGCTCAGTGGTGTTTCTGTATCACTTGATTTTTCCTATAAAAAAAGTATGTTTCTCTTTATGAATATTTCACCCTTTGCCGTACATCTTTGTATGGTCTATTTGACCAACTTTGTATGTTGACCATCTTCACCACATTGTATTGTATCAAGAAATATACTGAATAAAAATATAAATGCAACATGTAAAATGTTGGTCCCATGTTTCATGAGCTGAAATAAAAGATCCCAGAAATGTTCCATATACGCACAAAAAGCTTATTTCTTCCTTTTACATCCCTGTTAGTGAGTATTTCTCATTTGCCAAGATAATCCATCCACCTGACAGGTGTGGCATATCAAGAAGATGATTAAACAGCATGACCATTACGCAGGTGCTGGGGAAAATAAAAGGCCTCTCTAAAATGTGCAGTTTTGTCACACAACACAATGCCACAGATGTCTCAAGTTTTGAGGGAGCATGTAATTGGCATGCTGACTTCAGGAATGTCCACCAGAGCTGTGGCCAGAAAATTGAATCTCTACCATAAGCCACCTCCAACGTTGTTTTAGAGAATTTGGCAGTACATCCAACTGGCCTCACAACTGCAGACCACACGAAACCACATCAGCCCAGCCCAGGACCTCCACATCTGGCTTCTTCACCTGCGGGATGGTCTGAAACAAGCCACCCTGACAGCTGATGAAACTGAGGGTTTTCACAACCAAAGGACTGTCAGAAACCATCTCAGGGAAGCTCATCTGTGTGCTCGTCATCCTCACCAGGGCCTTGACCTGACTGCAGTTCGGCGTCGTAACCGACTTCAGTGGGCAAATGCTCACCTTCACTGGCCACTGGCACGCTGGAGAAGTGTGCTCTTCACAGATGAATCCCGGTTTCAACTGCACTGGGCAGATGGCAGACAGCGTGTATGGCCTTTTGTGGGCGAGCGGTTTGCTGATGTCAACATTGTGAACAGAGTACGCCATGGTGGCGTTGGGGTTGTTATGGGCAGGCATAAGCTACAGACAATGAACACAATTGCATTTTATCGATGGCAATTTGATACGGTGACAAGATCCTGAGGCCAATTGTCATGCCATTCATCCGCTGCCATCACCTCCTGTTTCAGCATGATAATGCACGGCCCCATGTCACAATGAAGATGAATATGTCCCAGTTCTTCCATGGCCTACATACTCACCAGACATGTCACCCATTGAGCATGTTTGGGATGCTCTGGATCGACGTGTACGACAGCATGTTCCAGTTTCCACCAATATCCAGCAACTTCGCACAGCCATTGAAGAAGAGTGGGACAACATTCCACAGGCCACAATCAACAGCATGATCATCTCTATGCGAAGGAGATGTGTCTCGCTGCATGAGGCAAATGGTGGTCACACCAGATACTGACTGCTTTTCTGATCCACGCACCCTACTTTTTTTTTTAAAGGTATCTGTGACCAACAGATGCATATCTGTATACCCAGTCATGTGAAATCCATAGATTAGGGCCTAATGAATTTATTTCAATTGACTGATTTCCTTATTTGAACTGTAACTCAGTAAAATCTTTGAAATTGTTGCATGTTGCGTTTGTGTATAATGTGCAATGGATTTCTGAAAATCTCTTCTTCTATCTTCTAAAAGAATGTATTTTCTATTCTGCTTTCTGCAAATGTTTGTGTTTTTTACATTTATAATAGGATAATGATACAGTATGTTCCATATCATGCCAAATCATCCTATTCTCCCATTTTCATATGAGGATTTTCTCTTTCCTCATAGCATCATCGTCATCATGTCAGTAATAGCAATGTATTCATGCGTTCACATATATTTGAATGAAATACCTCAGCCATTCAAGGCATCGGGCTCCCTCAAATAATCTTCAAATTTGGTGCACATGGTGCAGCCTCAACCCCCCGCCTCCAACCCAACAAGTCCCCACCTACTCTCCTCTACCGTGGGCCAATGAGCTCCGTCCCCCTGTCCCAGCCTCTGATGCAGCAGGCCACCGATCGGCTCCTTCCTTTGGGCATATGGGAGGGGGGTTGGAGTTGGGAATTTACACACAGAGCAGGCAGAATAGAGCTGCTGAGGGAGAGGCAGGAGTTGCTCCCCTCACCCTGCATCCTCAGCCTGGCTTTCACGCTTCCTCCTGGGAGCAAACTCTTATCTTCGCCCATTCCCGTAGTGTGTGGATAAAAGCTTTCCATTGCACCGTGTGTGGACTGTCTGCTAGCAGTGGAATTGAGGTGTTCAGGCAAGCAGGACAGGAGCACGGAGTGTGCCCGGCTTATACAGTACTAATGACCGTAAACTGAGTACATTAGCTACAGGAAGGACTCTGCTCTTTCATTCATTTCTTTCCACCCCATGCTTTATTTGGTGCTGAGATGCCCGAAGTCAATTACTTGTTTTTTGTGTCGAGGATGTACATTCAGGTAAGATGGGCTGGGATGGGATGCACGTGTTGCTCGGTGAATTAATGTGTAGTACAGGTGTCCTTGTTTGCAGAGTTCTTTGCAGTTAGTTGGGAAGTGATGCTGTCTTTGCAGCATGTGTGTGTGGGTATGTGTATGTGTGTGTGTGTGTGTGTGTGTGTGTGTGTGTGTGTATCCAGGAATGCATGAGCGTATGAGTGAGTCCATGAAGTCCATTCATGTATGTGCATGCAGATGTGTCCATTCATCTTTGTGTGCAAGAAGTATGTGTACGTGTGTCACATATGGGTGATTCTACAGAAGTGGTGCAGATTGCAGTCCCATCCCAAAAACGCTATTTAAAAAAACAGTCTCCAAACATTTATTTACATCATGATATGTTCTAATTTTATCCAAGGCAATAGCAAACATATTGTTAAATTAATACAGTACAAAGGCATTGTTTATACTCTATATGTCTACCTGACATATGTCGGAAGACGTGTGCTGAAAGTTTGGGAAAAATAGTATACAAATGGGAATTTTTTCCAACCCCCAATTTGCACCACTTCTGTAGAATGACCCATATAAAGTGAGCTACAAAAGTATTGGGACAGTGACAATTTTGTTGTTGTTTTTGCTCTGTACTCCAGCACTTTGGATTTGAAATGATACAATGACTATGAAGTTAAAGTGAAAACTGTCAGCTTTAATTTGAGGGTATTTTCGTCCATATCGGGTGAACTGTTTAGAAATTACAGCACTTTTTGTACATAGTCCCTCCATTTTAGGGGACCAAAGGTATTGGGACAAATTCACTTAAATGCGTATTAAAGTAGTCAAAAGTATGCCCAATAGAAATGAATGGTAAATAATGAATTGTGTCATTTTGGATTCATTTTAATTGTAAATAAGAATATTTTGAACACTTCTACATTAATGTGGACGCTACCATGATTACAGATAGTCCTGAATGAATCGTGAATAAAGATGAGTGAGAATGTTACAGATGCACAAATATCATACTCCCCCCCCCCCCCCCCCAAAAAAAAATGCTAACCTCCCCTGTTATTGTAATGGTAAGAGCATGTCTTGGGGGTATGATATTTGTGAGTCTGTAACTTTCTCACTCATCATGGAAGCATCCATATTAGTGTAGAAGTGTTTAGAAACATATTCTAATCTTATTTGCAATAAAAGTGACTCCAAAATGACACAATACAAAATGGGGGGACTATGTACAGCGCCTTGCAAAAGTATTCATCCCCCTTGGCGTTTTTCCAATTTTGTTGCATTACAACCTGTAATTTAAATTGATTTTTATTTGGATTTCATGTAATGGACATACACAAAATAGTCAAAATTGGTGAAGTGAAATGAAAATCCTAAAACAAAAATAGCGGAAAAGTGGTGCGTGCAAGTGGTGCGTGCATATGTATTCACCTTACCTATGAAGCCCCTAAATAAGATCTGGTGCAGCCAATTACCTTCAGAAGTCACATAATTAGTTAAATAAAGTCCACCTGTGTGCAATCTAAGTGTCACATGATCTGTCACATGATCTCAGTATATATACACCTGTTCTGAAAGGCCCCAGAGTCTGCAACACCACTAAGCAAGGGGCACCACCAAGCAAGCAGCACCATGAAGACCAAGAAGCTCTCCAAACAGGTCAGGGACAAAGTTGTGGAGAAGTACAGATCAGGGTTGGGTTATAAAAAAATATCCAAAACTTTGAGCACCATTAAATCCATTATAAAAAAATTGAAAGAATATGGCACCACAACAAACCTGCCAAGAGAGGGCCACCCACCAAAACTCACAGACCAGGCAAGGAGGGCATTAATCAGAGAGGCAACAAAGAGACCAAAGATAACCCTGAAGGAGCTGCAAAGCTCCACAGCGGAGATTGGAGTATCTGTCCATAGAACCACTTTAAGCCATACACTCTTCAGAACTGGGCTTTACGGAAGAGTAGCCAGAAAAAAAACATTGCTTAAAGAAAAAAATAAGCAAACACGTTTGGTGTTCGCCAAAAGGCATGTGGGAGACTCCCCAAAAATATGGAGGAATGTACTTTGGTCAGATTGAGCTTTTTGGCCATCAAGGAAAACACTATGTCTGGAGCAAACCCAACACCTCTCATCCCCCCGAGAACACCATCCCCACAGTGAAGCATGGTGATGGCAGCATCATGCTGTGGGGATGTTTTTCCATCGGCAGGGACTGGGAAACTGGTCAGAATTGAAGGAATGATGGATGGCGCTAAATACAGGGAAATTCTTGAGGGAAACCTGTTTCAGTCTTCCAGAGATTTGAGACTGGGACGGAGGTTCACCTTCCTGCAGGACAATGACCCTAAGCATACCGCATAGTTATGCACGCTCAAGTTTTCAGTTTATTTGTCTTATTTCTAGTTTTTTCACAAAAATAAATATTTTGCATCTTCAAAGTGGTAGGCATGTTGTGTAAATGAAATTATACAAACCCCCCAAAAATCATTTTTAATTCCAGGTTGTAAGGCAACAAAATAGGAAAAATGCCAAGGGGGGTGAATACTTTTGCAAGCCACTGTAAACAAAAAGTGCTGTAATTTCTAAACGGTTTACCCGATATGGATGAAAATACCCTCAAATTAACAGCATAGTCATTGTATCCTTTCAAATCCAGAGTACAGAGTCAAAAGAACAAAAATGCGTCACTGTCCCAATACTTTTGGAGCTCACTGTCATTCTGGCGCCGACGAAGATGACGGCCTCGCGACTAGCTCTTAGGAAACGTATTATTTTTTTAAATATATATATTTTTTACATTATTAGCTCAGAAACTGTTTTGTATCATTACATACAGCCGGGGAAAACTATTGGATATCAGAGCGGTGGTAACTCACCAGCATTACGACCAGGAATACAACTTTCCCGAAGCAGATCCTTTGTTTGCTCTCCCCAGGGCAACTGAACTGATTTAGCGGCTGACCCAAAACATCGCCGGCGGAGGAGAGGCACTCGGAGCGGCCTGCTTCCAAGTATACTACTCTACATTTTCTCTACCTTACCTGTCACCCTAGACCCACTTCAATTTGCTTACCGCCCCAATAGGTCCACAGACGATGCAATCGCCATCACACTGCACACTGCCCTATCCCATCTGGACAAGAGGAATAACTATGTAAGAATGCTGTTCATTGACTATAGCTCAGCATTCAACACCATAGTACCCTCCAAGCTCATCATTAAGTTTGAGGCCCTGGGTCTGAACCCCGCCCTGTGCAACTGGGTCCTGGACTTCCTGAAAGGCCGCCCCCAGGTGGTGAAGGTAGGAAACAACATCTCCACTTCGCTGATCCTCAACACTGGGGCCCCACAAGGTTGCATGCTCAGCCCCCTCCTGTACTCCCTGTTCACCCATGACTGCGTGGCCAAGCACGCCTCCAACTCATTAAGTTTGCAGACGACACAACAGTAGTAGGCATGATTACCAACAATGACGAGACCGCCTACAGGGAGGAGGTGAGGGCTCTGGGAGTGTGGTGCCAGGAAAATAACCTCTCACTCAACGTCAACAAAACAAAGGAGATGATCGTGGACTTCAGGAAACAGCAAAGGGTGCACCCCCCATCCACATCGACGGGACCGCAGTGAAGAAGGTGGAAAGCTTCAAGTTCCTTGGCGTACACATCACCGACAAACTGAAATGGTCCACCCACGCAGACAGTGTGGTGAAGAAGGCGCAAAAGAGCCTCTTCAACCTCAGGAGGCTGAAGAAATTCGGCTTGGCACCTAAACTCCTCACAAACTTTTACAGATGCACAATTGAGAGCATCCTGTCGGGCTGTATCACCGCCTGGTACGGCAACTTCACCGCACACAACCGCAGGGCTCTCCAGAGGGTGGTGCGGTCTGCCGAACGCATTACCGGGGGCAAACTACCCACTCTCCAAGACACATACAGCACCCGATGTCACAGGAAGGCCAAAAAGATAAACAAGGACATCAACCACCTGAGCCACTGCCTGTTCACCCCGCTAACATCCAGAAGGCGAGGTCTGTACAGGTGCATCAAAGCTGGGACCGAGAGAATGAAAAACAGCTTCTATCTCAAGGACATCAGACTGTTAAATAGCCATCACTATCACATTAGAGGCTGCTGCTGCCTATTGAAATCACTGGCCACTTTAAGAAATGGAACACTAGTCACTTTAATAATGTTTACATATCTTGCACTACTCATCTCATATGTATATACTGTATTCTATTCTATAATATTTTACTGTATCTTAGTCCATGCCGCTCTGTCATTGCTTGTCCATATATGTATATATTCTTAAATTCCATTCCTTACTAGTGCATTGGGTATATGTTGTGAAATTGTTAGTTATTACTTGTTAGATATTACTGCACTGTCGGAGCTACAAGCACAAGCATTTCGCTAAACACCCGCTATAACATCTGCTAAACACGTGTATGTGACAAATACAATTTGATTTGATTTGATTTGATTTGATATACAATACCGGTCAAAAGTTTGGACACATCTACTCATTCCAGGGTTTTTCTTTATTTTTAATATTTTCTACATTGTAGAATAATAGTGAAGACATCAAAACTATGAAATAACACGTATGGAATCATGTAGTAACCAAAAAAGTGTTAAACAAATCAAAATCTATTTTATATTTTAGATTCTTCAAAGTAGCCACCCTTTGCCTTGATGACAGCTTTGCACACTCTTGGCATTCTGTCCACCAGCTTCACCTGGAATGCTTTTCCAAAAGTATTGAAGGTTTTCCCACATATGCTGAGCACTTGTTGGCTGCTTATCCTTCACTCTGCGGTCCAACTCATCCCAAACCATCTCAATTGGGTTGAGGTCGGGTGATTGTGGAGGCCAGGTCATCTGATGCAGCACTCAATCACTCTCCTACTTAGTCAAATAGCCCTTAAACAGCTTAGAGGTGTGTTGGGTCATTGTCCTGTTGAAAACAGATTATAGTCCCACTAAGCGCAAACCAGATGGGATGGCGTATCGCTGCAGAATGCTGTGGTAGCCATGCTGGTTAAGTGTGCCTTGAATTCTAAATTAATCACTGACAGTGTCACCAGCAAAGCACCATCACACCTCCTCCTCCATGCTTCACGGTGGGAACCACACATGCAGAGATCATCCGTTCACCTACTCTGCGTCTCACAAAGACACAGCATTTGGAACCAAAAATCTCAAATATGGACAGATTTCCACCAGTCTAATGTCCATTTCTCATGTTTCTTGGCCCAAGCAAGTCTCTTCTTCTTATTGGTGTCCTTTAGTAGTGGTTTCTTTGCAGTAATTTCGACCATGAAGGCCTGATTCACACAGTCTCCTCTGAACAGTTGATGTTGAGATGTGTCTGTTACTTGAACTCTGTGAAGCATTTATTTGGGCTGCAATTTCTGAGGCTGGTAACTCTAATGAACTTATCCTCTGCAGCAGAGGTAACTCTGGGTCTTCCTTTCCTGTGGCAGTCCTCATGAGAGCCAGTTTCATCATAGCGCTTGATGGTTTTTGCGACTGAACTTGAAGAAACTTTCAAAATTCTTGAAATGTTCTGGATTGACTGACGTTCATGTCTTAAAGTAATGATTGACTGTCGTGTCTCTTTGCTTAGTTGAGCTGTTCTTGCCATAATATGGACTAAGTCTTTTACCAAATAGGGCTATCTTCTGTATTCCACCCCTACCCTGTCACAACACTGATTGACTCAAACGCATTAAGAAGGAAAGAAATTCCACAAATTCAACTTTTAACAAGGCACACCTGTTAATTGAAATGCATTCCAGGTGACTACCTCATGAAGCTGGTTGAGAAAATGCCATGAGTGTGCAAAGCTGTCATCAAGGCAAAGGGTGGGTACTTTGAAGAATTTAAAATATAAAATATATTTAGATTTGTTTAACACTTTTTTTGGTTACTACATGATTCCATATGTGTTATTTCATAGTTTTGATGTCTTCACTATTATTCTACAATGTAGCAAATAGTAAAAATCAAGAAAAACCCTGGATTGAGTAGGTATGTCCAAACTTTTGACCGGTACTGTATATCTGTGTGTGTATGTGTGGGTATGCGTCTTCAGAGCAGACTGTTGATGTTTCAGAGAGGGGGATATCTATTATCCTTGTGTATGATGATTATATAATACATCATTGTATCATCTTCTGCACATATGAAGGAAGAGTTCTCTACTCAGCCTCCTTTGCAAGCTCCTCCTAATGCCGATATTCTAGCCAGCCTGTACTCTAGCCACTATGAGTGAAGCACAGGAAACAATACTATCGGTGCAACTCAGTGTTGTAAATTGTCTTATGGTGCATCCATATGCACACACTCTCATTCTTGTCATTTTGCATTGCTTTAGTCTCACTTGACCCTCTGTTTACACTCCAGATATGAGATACAGTAGTGTGCTCATAGTAGAGCTAGATGATGACTGGCAGTCCGGAGTACCAATCAAGACTGTTTACGCTTGCTGAGCAACCTAGAGAAACTAGATCTCCTACATACTGAGGTGCATTCAGTTCGCTTGAATGTTTGCTACGTTGCGGAACGGTTTGTACGTTTCCCCAAAATGTTATTGAATAGACTTTGAGGTATAAAAAGTATGTGGACACCTGCTCATCGAACATCTCATTCCAAAATCATGGGCATTAATATGGAGTTGGTCCCCCCTTTGCTGCTGTAACAGCCTCCACTCTTCTGGGAAGACTTTCCACTAGATGTTGGAACATTGCTTTCCACTGTTGGAAGAGCATTAGTGAGGTCGGGCACTGATGTTGGGCGATTAGGCCTGGCTCGCAGTCGCCGTTCCAATTCATCCCGTTTGATGGGGTTGAGGTCAGGGCGCTGTGCAGGTCAGTCAAGTTCTTCCACATCGATCTCGACAAACCATTTCTCTATGGACCTTGTTTTGTGCACGGGGGCATTGTCATGCTGAAACAGGAAAGTGCCTTCCCCAAACTGTTGCCACAAAATTGGAAGCATAGAATCGTCTAGAATGTCATTGTATGCTGTAGCGTTAAGATTTCCCTTCACTGGAACTAAAGTGGCCTAGCCCGAACCATGAAAAACAGTCCCAGACCATTATTCCTCCTCCACCAAACTTTACAGTTGGCACTATGCATTCGGGCAAGTAGCGTTCTCCTGGCATCCGCCAAACCCAGATGGTGAAGCGTTATTCATCACTCCAAAGAATTTGTTTCCACTGCTCTAGAGTCCAATGAAGGCGAGCTAAACACCACTCCAGCCGGTGCTTGGCATTGCACATGGTCATCTTAGGCTTGTGGCAGCTCGGCCATGGAAACCCATTTCATGAAGCTCCCGACGAACAGTTCTTGTGCTGACTTTGCTTCCAGAGGCAGTTTGGAACTCGGTAGTGAGTGTTGCAACCGAGGACAGACGATTTTTACACGCTATGCGATTCAGCACTCGCCGGTCCCGTTCTGTGAGCTTGTGTGGCTTACCACTTCGCGGCTGAGCCGTTGTTGCTCCTAGACATTTCCACTTCACAATAACAGCACTTACAGTTGACCGGGGCAGCTCTAGCAGGGCAGAAATTTGACGAATTGACTTGTTGGAAAGGTGGCATCCTATAACGGTGTCACGTTGAAAGTCACTGAGCTCTTCAGTAAGGCCAGTCTACTGCCACAGTTTGTCTGTGGAGATTGCATGGCTATGTGCTCAATCTTATCCACCTTTCAGCAACAGTGTGGCTGAAATAGCCGAATCTACTAATTTGAAGGGGTGTCCACATACTTTTGTATATATAGTGTATATTTATAGAGAAGAGGACCCTGCATCTCAGAAAGACAATGCTGTTATTCTCATCCACTTCAGTAGAAAAGTTTCAATGCCAGCTACATAGTCTTGCAGAAGGACAGACTCAGAAAAGGTTACTACTGTATGTGAAGTGCTATTATTGCACTACAGGGTTCCAAAAGGGTTCTTTGGGTGTCCCCATAGGATAATCCTTTTTGGTTCCAGGTAGAACCCTCTGTGGAAGGAGTTCTTATGGAACCAAAAAGGGTTCTTCAAAGGGTTCTCCTATGGGGAAAGCCGGACAACAATTTTAGGTTCTAGATACCACCTTTTTTATAAGAGTGTATTATTTCAGCTATCTTTGGACAGCAATTGACCAGAATAAAGATGCTGTGAACACATAATTTACTGCATACTACTAAATGTCTCACAGTGTACATGTGCCTATCATGTGTATGCCCACTGTCTATAGTAGAAAGTATATTGTTACAGTCAGAGTGATGCAGTGTGTTGTTGTTGTTTGTCTCCCCAGTTCAAGAGGATGCTGAACAGAGAGCTCACTCAGCTATCAGAGACCAGCAGATCAGGGAACCAGGTGTCCGAGTTCATCTCCAGCACCTTCCTCGGTACCTCTCTCTCTCTCTCTCTCTCTCTCTCTCTCTCTCTCTCTCTCTCTCTCTCTCACTCTCTCTCTCTCTTGCTCTCTCCTGACTGACTTACTGTGTTAATAGAGACCTGTAATGTGAACCTAATAGTTACTAATGTGACATGTGACATAGTGACATGTCATTACACCAATACAATATAATTCCATGTAACTACATGATATCCGTGCAACTTCAACTCAATGTAAAGTGTCACCAGGCCTAGTTTCAATAGACAACCATTTCTGTGTAATGTCAATGTGTAATAATCCTCTCTGTCTGTCTGTACCACAGAAAAGCAACATGACATGGAGATCATGTCTCCGCCCACCAAGGAGAAGAAGGAGAAGATGGACAAGAAGAAGCGCCCCATGTCTCAGATTGTGGGCGTGAAGAAGCCTATCCTCATCCCCAGTGTGGCCCCCTCCAGCATCCCCCGCTTCGGGGTCCCTTCCAGTCAGGAGACCCTCCTTGCCAAAGTAGTCTACACAACCCTTCTTTTCTGATGATATAACTAGAACCTACCTCACTTTTAAGGTTCTGTTCTGTCACAAGTTTAGTCACTTTTAGGATCTAATAGTCCCCTGCATGTTTTAGGGTTAAAGGATCTGTTGTTTTTTCTAACTGAAATGTTTTTCCATCTGGCAGGAGTTGGAAGATATAAACCGATGGGGCATGGATAATTTCAAAATATCTGAATATTCTGGGAATCGTCCACTGACGGTGGCGATGTATTCCATTTTCCAGGTATGTCATCCTTCTGCATCCACAAAGATACTGTTTGGGAAACTTAGATGATGTTACTGTTGTCTTGAAGGATAAAAAGTGTGTTTCTTATGATGAAAATGAAGTTTCTCTAAATAAAGGGATCTCTAATAAAGTAGTCTCTCTCTAATAATGTAAATTTAGTTTTTTCCCCCCTTCTACGTTTCCTCCATAGGAGCGAGAGCTGCTGAAGTCCTTCAAGATCCCTGCAGACACCTTCATCACCTTCATGATGACCCTGGAGGACCACTACCACCACGACGTGGCCTACCACAACAACATCCACGCTGCAGACGTGGTCCAGTCCACCCACGTCCTTCTCTCCACCCCCGCCCTGGAGGTACGTCAATACAATACAACTTTTTAGTTAATTTTTTTTACAATATATTTGTATTACAAATATCAATGTCCCCTGTTGTTGTTACATCTATGCATGAGTACAACACACATTCTCACACACATACAGTATTTACCTGCATTAACATTCATGTGTTTCTCTCATCTCTGCAGGCTGTGTTCACTGACTTGGAGATCCTGGCTGCTCTGTTTGCCAGTGCTATACATGATGTGGACCACCCGGGGGTGTCCAACCAATTCCTCATCAACACCAGTGAGTTCATATGGGGCCCTAGGATGGAGATGTTTCAAATCTTGGAATCCTTTGTGGTTTTGTGTCCACATTAAATCAATTCACGGGCCGCATCTGGCCCACAGTCCGCCAGTTTGAGACCCCTGTGTCACACCTTGGCCTTAGTTATCTTTGTTTTCATTCATATTTTAGTTAGGTCAGGGTGTGACATGGTGAAGTATGTGTTTTGGTTTGTCTAGGGGTTTGTAGGTTTATGGGGTAATGTCTTGTCTAGGTGTTTGTATGTTGATGGCTGCCTAGATTGGTTCTCAATTGGAGACAGCTGTGGTTTATTGTCTCTAATTGGGAGCTATATTTAAGGCAGCCATGGGCATCATGTGTTTGTGGGTAATTGTCTATATTGAACGTTTGTTGCTTGTCTGTGCACTTACGTTATTTAGCTTCACGGTCGTTTGTTGTTTTGTAAGTTTTGGATAGTGTTCGGTTTCGTGTTTTTCTCTCTTCCAAAATAAAGAGATGTATTTTGCACACGCTGCGCCTTGGTCCTCCTCTATGCTTGACGATCGTGACAGAATTACCCACCAATCTAGGACCAAGCGGCGTGTCAAGCGGCAACAGGACCCACCTACACAGGATTCATGGACATGGGAGGAGATACTGGATGGAAAGGGTCCTTGGGCACAACCGGGAGAAGTTCGCCGCCCTCGTGAAGAGCTGGAGGCAGCTAAAGCCGAGAGGAGGCGATATGAGGAGGCAGCACGGAGGCAAGGCTGGAAGCCCGTGAGCACTAGCCAAAAATTTCTTGGGGGGGGCCTTAAAGGGAGTGTGGCGAAGTCAGGTAGGAGACCTGCGCCTACTCCCTGTACTTACCGTGGAGAGCGAGAGTACGGGCAGACACCGTGTTACGCAGTAGAGCGCATGGTGTCTCCTGTACGCGTGCATAGCCCGGTTCGGTACATTCCAGCTCCACGTATCGGCCGGGCTAGATTGAGCGTTGAGCCGGATGTCATGAAGCCGGCCCAACGCATCTGGCCACCAGTGCGTCTCCTCGGGCCGGCTTACATGGCACCAGCCTTACGCATGGTGTCCCCGGTTCGCCTACATAGCCCGGTGCGGGTTATTCCACCTTCCCGTACTGGTCGGGCGACGGGGAGCATACAACCAGGTAAGGTTGGGCAGGCTCAGTGCTCAAGGGAGCCAGTAAGCCTGCACGGTCCGGTATTTCCGGCGCCACCTCCCCGCTCCAGCCCAGTACCACCAGTGCCTACACCACGCACCAAGCCTCCTGTGTGTCCCCGGAGTCATGTGCGTCCTGTTGCTGCTCCCCGCACTAGCCCTGAGATGCGTGTCCTCAGCCTGGGACCACCAGTTCCGGCACCACGCACTAGGCCTTATGTGCGTCCCCAGGGTCCAGCATGCCCTGTTCCTTCTCCCCGCACTAGACCTGAGATGCGTGTCCTCAGCCCGGTACCTCCAGTTCCGGCACCACGCACCAGGCCTATAGGGCGTCTCGCCCGGCCAGAGTCTGCCGTCTGCCTAATGGCGCCTGAACTGCCCGTCTGCCCAACGCCGTCTGAACTGTCCGTCTGCCAAGCGCTGCATGAACTGCCCGTCTGTACTGAGCCGGCTAAGCCGCCCGTCTGCCATGAGCCTTCAGAGCCGTCCGCCAGACCGGAGCCGCTAAAACCTTCCGCCAGACAGGAGCCGCTAGAGCCTTCCGCCAGACAGGATCAGCCAGAGCCTTCCGCCAGACAGGATCAGCCAGAGCCTTCCGCCAGACAGGATCAGCCAGAGCCTTCCGCCAGACAGGATCAGCCAGAGCCTTCCGCCAGCCATGAGCAGCCAGATCCGTCAGCCAGCCATGAGCAGCCAGATCCGTCAGCCAGCCATGAGCAGCCAGATCCTTCAGCCAGCCATGAGCAGCCAGATCCGTCAGCCAGCCATGAGCAGCCAGATCCGTCAGCCAGCCATGAGCAGCCAGATCCGTCAGCCAGCCATGAGCCGTCCAGCCAGGATCCGCCAGAGCCGTCCAGCCAGGATCCGCCAGAGCCGTCCAGCCAGGATCCGCCAGAGCCGTCCAGCCAGGATCCGCCAGAGCCGTCCAGCCGGGATCCGCCAGAGCCGTCCAGCCAGGATCCGCCAGCCAGCCAGGATCCGCCAGAGCCAGCCAGCCAGGATCCGCCATTCAGTCCGGTGCTGCCCCTTAGTCCGGTGCTGCCCCTTAGCCTGGTGCTGCCCCTTAGTCCGGTGCTGCCCCTTATCCTGGTGCTGCTCCTTATCCTGGTGCTGCTCCTTATCCTGGTGCTGCCCCTTAGTCCGGTGCTGCCCCTTAATCCAGTGGGGTTAAGTTGGAGGGTGGTCATTTGGAGGAGGCTACGTAAGCGGGTAGTGACTATGGTGGGGTGGGGACCACGACCAGTGCCAGAGCCGCCACTGTGGACAGACGCCCACCCAGACCCTCCCCTAGACTTTATGCTGGTCCGCCCGGAGTTCGCACCTTAAGGGGGGGGTTATGTCACACCTTGGCCTTAGTTATCTTTGTTTTCATTCATATTTTAGTTAGGTCAGGGTGTGACATGGTGAAGTATGTGTTTTGGTTTGTCTAGGGGTTTGTAGGTTTATGGGGTAATGTCTTGTCTAGGTGTTTGTATGTTGATGGCTGCCTAGATTGGTTCTCAATTGGAGACAGCTGTGGTTTATTGTCTCTAATTGGGAGCCATATTTAAGGCAGCCATGGGCATCATGTGTTTGTGGGTAATTGTCTATATTGAACGTTTGTTGCTTGTCTGTGCACTTACGTTATTTAGCTTCACGGTCGTTTGTTGTTTTGTAAGTTTTGGATAGTGTTCGGTTTCGTGTTTTTCTCTCTTCCAAAATAAAGAGATGTATTTTGCACACGCTGCGCCTTGGTCCTCCTCTATGCTTGACGATCGTGACACCCTGCTGTAGAATATCTATCTTTGTGTGTGTGCGCTTATATCTGTCCAAAGCCTCTTACAATTAACCCATTCATTCATTGTATGTGGCATATGCAGTAATTGAACCCAAAACACTGGCCTAAACTGACAGCATCATGCTCCAACCAACTGAACCATTGGGAACATATTACTGTCATATTACCGCACCTGCTCTCTCGACCTCTGAATACTCAGATATGAAAAGCCAACTGACATTTACTCCTGAGGTACTGACTTGTTGCACCCTCTATAACCACTGTGATTACTATTTGACCCTTATGGTCATCTATGAACTTTTGAACATCTTGAAGAACGATCTGGCCTTAATGGCCACGTACTCTTATAATCTCAACCCTGCACAGCCAGAAATGGACTGGCCACCCCTCGGATCCTAGTTCCTCTCAAGGTTGTTTTAGTTTCCATATGTCTGCCATTAAAGAAAGCAAAAATATGAAGAAATGAAGAACTATACACTTTGTCGGTGGCTGCGTATTTATTTGTAGCTACCTTCCGAGCTTTGGGAGAAAAAATTGGACAGATTTCAACTACAGTACTCAACCAAATGTTTTAGTTTCCATATGTCTGCCATTAATTTTCTGGATAACATCAGTAGAGTAGGAGATCCCTCTGAGTTTCAGACACGCTGTTCCTATGTTTCTCTCCTGACCAGGTCCCGGTTTCCCAAAAGCATCTCAAGGCTAAGTTCAACTTTTGGGAAACTGGGCCCAGAACACTTGTCTACAGTCTTGACAATCCAAACACAACTGTTTACTACGGGTTTCTAAGCGTTTACTGTTACTGTACGCCTGTCCACCTTGCCAATAAAGGAGTCTTCATGCTTTTGACATCATTGATGCTTATTGGAAATAATGTTGACCATGGAATGCTGCAATGATAAGCATGTTTTTTCCCCAATGACACTGAATTCAGATTACATTATGGTTATCTAAGTGTATTTCAATAGGAAATTGTTGAAACAATCATTCTAAATCAAAACATATTTATGTTGAATACAGTCATACAAGAAAGGGATAGATGGCAAAATAATTGAATCAGGAGCTATCAGTGGGGTGATGGGTTGGGCCCAATTATGTATATAATGTAAACCCTAGATTGCGGATGCTATGTATTGGTCATTGAGAGGCTTTGAAGCCACCGGTCGGCCATATTGGCACTCCCCAGTAGGAGCAGTCCTTCATAGGAATGAATGGAATTCTACAGTATTTCAATTAAATGTTTCAAGGACAAAATTACATGTATTTAAGTATTTAGTTGTTGTAGTGGGGACAGTAACATTAGTAGTTCTACTTTAACGAAAATGTTTTAATATATTTTTTCATTTTTAGGTTTAGCTCACATAATATAATTTAAAAGTATGCATTAACGTGGATGTAATATAATAAATGTGGCAAAAACGAATGTAGACATTAATAAATGCATTTCTATAGCTTCCAAAATATTTTTACACCGTTAGGGGAGTGCCAAGATGGAGGCACGGTGGTGTCAACACAGCGCCGCCTTTAGCTATCTAGTGTATATGTAAATCATTGGGTGGGCCTAGCCTCTGTCAAGTCCAAGGGGCCAGGGTTCCAGTCTAGAAGCACGGTTTCGACTGCTCCTACAGTTTAAAATATTGGAATCCTTTGTGGTTTTGTGTCCACATTAAATCAATTCACGGGCCGCATCTGGCCCACATTCCGCCAGTTTGAGACCCTTGCTGTAGAATATCTATCTTTGTGTGTGTGCGTTTATATCTGTCTTTGTCTGTATAACACTTATCCATCCTCTCCTGTGTGTCCGTCCAGACTCAGAGCTGGCCCTGATGTACAATGACGTGTCAGTCCTGGAGAACCACCACCTGGCTGTAGGCTTCAAGCTGCTGCAGGAAAACAACTGTGACATCTTCCAGAACCTCAGCAAGAAACAGAGACAGTCCCTACGCAAGATGGTCATAGACATGGTGTTAGCCACAGACATGTCCAAACACATGAACCTGCTGGCTGACCTGAAGACCATGGTGGAGACCAAGAAGGTGACCAGCTCTGGAGTGCTGCTGCTGGACAACTACGGAGATCGCATCCAGGTTAGACTCAGAAAGAATCAGATTCATTCTCTTAGCAGGGAATCATATTCAGCATAACTGATGTGAATTAGATGATAATATGGCCATTTGCCTGACACTTTCATCCAAAGACTCTTACAATTAACCCATTCATTCATTGTATGTGGCATATGCAGGAATTGAACCCAAAACACTGGCCTAAACTGACAGCATCATGCTCCAACCAACTGAACCATTGGGAACATATTACTGTCATATTACCGCACCTGCTGTCTCGACCTCTGAATGCTCAGATATGAAAAGCCAACTTACATTTACTCCTGAGGTGCTGACTTGTTGCACCCTCTATAACCACTGTGATTACTATTTGACCCTTATGGTCATCTATGAACTTTTGAACATTTTGAAGAACGATCTGGCCTTAATGGCCACGTACTCTTATAATCTCAACCCTGCACAGACAGAAATGGACTGGCCACCCCTTGGATCCTGGTTCCTCTCTAGGTTCCTCCCTTTCTAGGGAGTTTTTCCTAGCCAATGTGCTTCTACATCTGCATTGCTTGCTCTTTGGGGTTTTAGGTTGGGTTTCTGTATAAGCACTTTGTGACAACTGCTGATGTAAAAAGAGCTTTATAAAATAGATTTGATTGATTGACCGATATGATTCTATGGCCATTTCATTTCCTCGATGCTCAATAAGAACTGGTTTTGGTTCTCTCCAGGTCCTCCAGAACATGGTTCACTGTGCTGACCTCAGTAACCCCACCAAGCCCCTGGAGCTGTACCGCCAGTGGACCGACCGCATCATGGTGGAGTTCTTCACCCAGGGGGACAGGGAGAGGGACAAGGGCATGGAGATCAGCCCCATGTGTGACAAACACAACGCCTCCATTGAGAAGAACCAGGTATGGTTACTACACACACATGCACACACAAGCACAGAGACACATACAGTATACACACTATGTACACATGCATAGAGACATACACACACATACACTGTCTGAACGGAAAAGTCTGCCTCTCTGACAAATATGTCAATAAATATATTCCTCTTCCCCTCCAGGTGGGCTTCATAGACTACATCGTCCACCCTCTATGGGAGACGTGGGCCGACCTGGTCCATCCCGACGCCCAAGAGATCCTAGACACGCTGGAGGACAACCGCGAGTGGTATCAGAGCATGATCCCCCACAGCCCCTCGCCCACCCCCGAGGCCCAGGACAAGGTGGGCCTGCCTGGGGGAGCCATGGGGGCCGGAGGTGGATCCTCCACCGGAGACAAATTCCAGTTTGAGCTGACCCTAGAGGAGGAAGGCGAGTCCGACACAGAGAGCCCCCCGGAAGAGGAGGAGGGGTACAGTAGCACTGGGGGGGAGCCTTCTAGAACTGACCCGGACAGCAGACTCCATTCCGTGTCT
Organism: Coregonus lavaretus; assembly: GCF_964263955.1. NCBI lineage: Eukaryota > Metazoa > Chordata > Actinopteri > Salmoniformes > Salmonidae > Coregonus > Coregonus lavaretus. The sequence continues at coordinate 33,840,159 of NC_140010.1, read as the reverse complement.
GCCACTGCTCACCCACACTATCAGGGGCTTTCCAAAATGGCCACCTCTGTCCTCAATGTCGGTGGTAGGACTTTGTCCGCAGACTCTGAACCAGACAGGGAGGCTGCCGAAGACAGAGAACATGACCAAGAAGGCAATGCCGGTGTGAGGCGCTTCAGGCTAGGTACATAACACCAGTGCAATGTTATTTTTTGTTCGTTTTTTTGTTGATTTTCTGTGCCTCCCCCTGACCCCTTTACCCCCCATCTTTGGCTTCCTTGGACTGAATTGCAGGACAAAGCTGAGGTAGAGAATGTAAAGGGGGTGCGTTCAGGAAGTCTGCACTTACACAGCAGTCACCTTGCACTGGAGAGATGAGAGCCCCACTGTTCCTACTTGTTCGGTTGCAGAGTACAGGAAACCGTGTTTTTGAGCTGGTCTTTTGTGTTTTACCGATATGTCTCTGAGTTGAACATGCGTCACCATGTTTGGCTTACGTTTTTCAGAGATGCTGAGAAAACCAACCTTCCTGTTTTGCCAGCCAACCCAAGGTCTACGACGAAGGAGCGAGGAATTTTGCGGGACACGTCTTCCTTTTGACTACTTATGACTGCTTGAAACAATTGACGACGCGTTAAGCTTAGTATCAACAAACACCATAAAGTATTTTGAGACATTATGCCAAACAGCGCAATAAACAGGAACTTGGCCAATGGCAATATTTGCCTGCCTTTACAACTGTTGATCATTTTATATTTTATTCAAGTCCTTTCAAAATAGTGCCGGAAGTGGTTTTTACTGGTAAACTGCAGACCTTACCAGATATTTACTACAAAGGACATAGTACAGAGCAGGCCCTCAGAATGGATTGAGGAATATATTGTTTAAATGCAGCAACAATACTTTTTAGGTACCCCTGTTGCAATTGCTACTAGGTGCCTCGCAAGGGGTCTTGTGCTAAGATTGTAATGCAGCTGTAGTGCTGCTGCTTCAGTCAAACTCTTAACAACTGGTTTAGGGTCAGTTCTTCCTCACACAGTCCTAACCTGAACTGTTACGTGTAAACCTACAAAACCAACCCTGAGCCAGTTGTTATATGGGTATAAAAGTAAGACAAAGCTATGCTGTCTGCACCTGGAGCCTCCCAGTGTTGAAATTCTGAATTGAAGTCAGCACATGTAATACAATTCAAGGCATTAAAAATGCCCATACCTACTGTAAATGGACTATAGGTATGTTAATTTGATTGGGTTTAGCTATGGTGTTACTGTACCCAAAACAAGGTCTTCAGTTAAGAATCAACACTTTTCTGTATGATTTTGTTTTTTGGAAGTCACTCAAAGTGTATACATACTGCTTTATGTTGTAATTGTGTGTATCATTAACCTTTTTACGGCACCCATTTTCATTGGTCTGCCTCCACTTTTAGCACTTTGCAATTTAACTCACAGCCAATATCCTGCTTGAAAGGGCTTGAACCAATCAATGAACACATTGAAGGTGTAACCAGCACTTACATACCCTGTCTCGTTAGGAGAACTAGTTGTTTTTTGGGGGAACCTGGACAAAGATGAGAAGTGTTTGACAGTAGGTCTGTGGACAATGTCCTTTCAAGTCCATCATGTTTTCCACAGGTACCATCATCACTGGTCACATTTTCAACCAGTTGAATGACTAAATAAGATACATTGGTAGCATGTACATATGTCATCTGGGTTTGTGAAGAAAATGTTGTAATATTTGCCAAACTATTTCAGAGATGTTTGAAAGATGTGCCACTCAAGCGCAATTCTGTCATGGGCCAGTTCTGTGCCAGAATGTTTCCCCCCTTTTTATTTTGTCATTGGTCAATATTCTGCTCTTCACAGGGACAAAGCCAATGACAATACAAGTGCCAAGCAAGCATGACACAACTCGTACTGTAATTTCCATTTTGCCCCTGGCTAATTTCCATCAATGACTGACTGACAGCATTGTTGATCATGTCGCCCTCCCTGTGTACCCGTTCTGTCCAATAGGTTTTCTGTTTCAGAACAATAATCCCCTGATAACTGTACTTGTCTTAAAGAAGTGGTATGTTTGAATGGTTGGACATTTTGATTCATTGTATTTGTAAAGCAACCAAAGCACTTTGTATGGTACTTTTACAAGTCTGCACTTCCATAACAGTTGAGTGTAATGTAACTTGACTAATCCACGTTAGTATTCTGTCTGTATTCTGGTATTATGTGGCTTGATTATTACAATTGATGCACAGCACAGGCTGGACCACTGCAGCTGAAATAGGGGACTTGTTGTGTTATGGAATTGAACCTTTTTGTAACTAACTACAGTATGTTTTGATAAAGATACATGATTTTCGCTGCAAGATTCATAAGGAGAGTATTCAAGTAACTAAGATAAACTCATCTGTGGACGAAAAACTAATATTGAACCGCCATCGTGGAGTAAATTTATGTTGGGTTTTACGAAAGATCTAGAAATGAGACTTCCTGGAGCCTTATACGTCCATATGTTTTTTTTCAGCATAGATTTGATATTTGATAAGGTGGAGATACGCCACTGCATAACGTAGCTAAGGAGTACAAACAGTCAAGAACTCAAGCAAGCCTTTCTACCTTCCTTAACTGTCATGCAACATTTTTAATGACTGTCTATCATTTATTGTTTTGTATTTTTCATTTATTGTTTTGTATATTTTCCTCACAATGCTTTGTGTACAGTTTATTTATTATTTCTATATATATGTCCGAAATGAAGAACTATAGACTTTGTCGGAGGCTGCGTATTTATTTGTAGCTACCTTCCGAGCTTTGGGAGAAAAAATGGGACAGATTTCAACTACAGTACTCAACCAAATGTTTTAGTTTCCATATGTCTGCCATTAAAAAAATACTCAAACTTTCAGAATTTTCTGGATAACATCAGTAGAGTAGGAGATCCCTCTGAGTTTCAGACACGCTGTTCCTATGTTTCTCTCCTGACCAGGTCCCGGTTTCCCAAAAGCATCTCAAGGCTAAGTTCAACTTAGCCTTATGATGCTTTTGGGAAACTGGGCCCAGAACACTTGTCTACAGTCTTGACAATCCAAACACAACTGTTTACTACGGGTTTCTAAGCGTTTACTGTTACTGTACGCCTGTCCACCTTGCCAATAAAGGAGTCTTCATGCTTTTGACATCATTGATGCTTATTGGAAATAATGTTGACCATGGAATGCTGCAATGATGAGCATGTTTTTTCCCCAATGACACTGAATTCAGATTACATTATGGTTATCTAAGTGTATTTCAATAGGAAATTGTTGAAACAATCATTCTAAATCAAAACATATTTATGTTGAATACAGTCATACAAGAAAGGGATAGATGGCAAAATAATTGAATCAGGAGCTATCAGTGGGGTGATGGGTTGGGCCCAATTATGTATATAATGTAAACCCTAGATTGCGGATGCTATGTATTGGTCATTGAGAGGCTTTGAAGCCACCGGTCGGCCATATTGGCACTCCCCAGTAGGAGCAGTCCTTCATAGGAGTGACTGGAATTCTACAGTATTTCAATTAAATGTTTCAAGGACAAAATTACATTTATTTAATTATTTTTTTTGTTATAGTGGGGACAGTAACATTAGTAATTCTACTTTAAGGAAAATGTTTTTATATATTTTTTCAATTTTATGTTTAGCTCACATAATATAATTTAAAAGTATGCATTAACGTGGATGTAATATAATAAATGTGGCAAAAACGAATGTAGACATTAATAAAGGCATTTCTATAGCTTCCAAAATATTTTTACACCGTTAGGGGAGTGCCAAGATGGAGGCACGGTGGTGTCAACACAGCGCCGCCTTTAGCTATCTAGTGTATATGTAAATCATTGGGTGTGCCTAGCCTCTGCCGAGTCCAAAGGGACAGGGTTCCGGTCTAGAAGCACGGTTTCGACTGCTCCTACAGTTTTACTTCGGTACTGCAGTTTAACTGACGCCCGGCCCAGAAATACAATTTCCATACACAGCCACATAGAGAAGTCAGATTTGAATATTCCTAATAAGACACTTTAGTCATCACTTTTGTGCACAAATCATCCATTGAATTATTCATACAATTGTCACTATGGCTGATTTTTTTTCCATCACTCACAGCCAAAGATATTAACATTTTATATTCATTCAATGTCTGATATGTTTTTGGTCACTGCTCATGCTACTCCCTCTACACACTGAGTGCTAAACCGGGTGCAACCTGGATATCAGTGGCAGTTGGTGCCGTTTAAGATGCGAGAGGACGCAAAACATTTTAGATGAGCATGGCCTTATTTCTATTACAGCATATTGGATGACTGTCATTCATATTCCATTCACCCAGCTCAATGTAACATTGATAGGTTTAGGCTACTAAATGATACTCACATTTTCTCTATATCAATCATGAGGTTGCTACAACCTAGCCTAGGAATGAAAGTTTACACGTAGGTGCACAGGTAGAGAGAAATTTAAGTAATCAAGGTGACAGACATTGACACATTCAATACCACCTGCGGTACTGAATGTGTTGGATAGCCATAGCCAGCTAGCTAACATAATCAACAGTTGCAAACGAGAGTCCTGTAGTGCATGATCAGCTCCAGGGTCTTACTGATGTTGCAATGTGGGGGCGCGGCACTGCTGCCAGACCCTGAGCTCACCTGCTTGAATTGTTTGTTTATAGTTATAATCGCTCAATTTTGTTTCGTTTTGTATAACACCAACAGAGTCATTGTGCAAAATGGTACGCAGCATCATCTGGATATGTGTGCAACAAAAGTTCAACATTCACCTTCTGCTACCGTTTCTGTCAATCCGTCTACGCATACAGTTGGACGCATATGTTCGATAAATCTAACGTATGCACCACACAGAACGCACTGAAACTGCCTCTGCAACGCAATGCTGCAAGGCAAACACAGCGTTCCATTGGAAATGAATGCACTTCTGGTGTACCAAAATGCAAAGACACTACCAGTGTGATCAAGGCGTAAATCCAAGTGCATCGCAAATTTGAAAGGGGATTGTACGTGGATTGTGTGACTTTTTTTTATTCTAATCGTTGTAATATGTGCAAAACTTTACAATCACAAAAGGAGGTTGTATGTATTCAGTGAGTAAATCAACCGCCATCACCTACTCCCATGAGTTTCTGCTCTCTTTCTGAGATAAAGCTCACACTCTCGAAAACAGCATTGCCTTGCCTGATGGTTATTCTACAACGTCAAAAAGGGAAACTAAGAAGAAGTGAGGCTCAAGAGGTGGTGTTAGGAACAGAGACTACAGAGGCGGGGAAACCGTCACCCACTCCCGCTGATCACCCTGTCAAATGTGCAATCACTAAATAATAAACTGGCTGAGTTAGCGGCTCTCCCTCTCCACGCACCTCCCCACTCTGCAACAGTATGTCACCTGTCCAACTTGCATCCTGGACCAGTGTTATGGCAACGTAGAGGACGCATACAAGGCAGTGTGCAGAGCACCCAATGTTATCCATCTCCTACCGAGATACACGCAAAAAACCTGTAGAGAAATTCATTCAGGTATGGTCAGAGGAGAGCAGGGAGGAGCTCAAGGATTGTTTTGACATCACAGACTGGGAGGTGTTCTTTGACTCCTGCAGGGAACCCCACGAGTTGACAGACAGCATCACATCATACATCCAGTTCTGTGAGTATACTGTCATTAACACAAACACTGTCAGAGTATTTCCCAACAACAAGCCCTGGGTTTCTAAGGACTTGAAAATGTGCCTCAATGAACTGAAGTTTGCTTTCCTGAAAGGAGATACTGATGCTGTAAAGGAGAAAGAAAATGAATTCTGGTCAAAAATGTGGAACGCTAAAAAGGACTTCAAGGATAAAGTGTGGAACAGAGTTTCTGTACAGGCAATCCAGGACACGCATGGCAGGGGCTTAATGCAATGATGGGAAGAGAAAGGAAAAGAGAGAACAATAAAATTGCAGACTGTTCATCCTTTGTAAACGACCTTAAAAGTGTTATTATTATTATTATTTTCTTCCTTTTTAGCCGTTTTTCTCCCCAATTGGTAGTTACAGTCTTGTCCCATCGCTGCAACTCCTGTACGGACTTGGGAGAAGTGAAGGTCGAGAGCCATGCGTCCTCCGAAACACGACCCTGCCAAGCCGCACTGCTTCTTGACACACTGCTCGCTTAACCCGGAAGCCAGCCGCACCAATGTGTCGGAGGAAACACCGTAAAACTGGCGAACCATGTCAGCGTGCATGCGCCCGGCCCGCCACAGGAGTCACTAGAGTGAGATGGGACAAGGACATCCCGGCCGGCCAAACCCTCCCCTAACCCGGACGAGGCTGGGCCAATTGTACGCCGCCTCATGGGTCTCCCGGTCGCGGCCCGGCTGTGACACAGCCCGAGATCGAACCCGGGTCTGTAGTGACGCCTCAAGCACTGCGATGCAGTGCTTTAGACCGCTGTCTTTATGGAGACCTTAACTGTTTTTATGGAAAAATCCTCTCCTGTCCAGATAACAGAGAAACAGGTGGCTTCATGCTTGTTACATATTAAGTCATACAAAGCACCGGGCCCAGACGGACTACCGGGCAAAGTACTGAAGGTCTGCGCTGACCAGCTCAAGGGAGTCTTCACACAACTGTTTCAACTCCTTCTGAGCACCTGTACAGTGCCAAACTCCTGCAAGTTGTCGATCACCAAATGACTTTCGACCTGTGGCCCTCACGCCCCTTGTGGCCAAATGCATGGAAAGGGTTGTCAGTAAGCAATAGGTTGGAGGACGTCCTCTGGAAGTGGTCAATTATTGTGTAAGTCTATGGAAGGGGAAGGATGGAAACTATCTGTCCTCCGGCTACACCATGGTGCTACCCTACAGAGTACTGTTGAGGCTACTGTAGACCTTCATTGCGGCCTCCCGAGTGGTGCAGCAGTCTAAGGCATTGCATCGCAGTGCTAGAGGCGTCACTACAGAAATGGGTTCAATCCCGGGCAGTGTGCAGCCGGCCGCGACCGGGAGACCCATGAGACGGCGCACAATTGGCCCAGCCTCGTCCGGGTTAGGGGAGGGTTTGGCCGGCTGGGATGTCCTTGTCCCTTCATGCTCTAGCGACTCCTTGTGGCGGCCGGGCGCATGCACGCTGACTTCAGGTCGCCAGCGTTTCCTCTGACATATTAGTATGGCTGGCTTCCGAGTTAAGTGAGCAGTGTGTCAAGAAGCAGTGTGGCTTGGCGGGCCGTGTTTCGGAGGATGCATGGCTCTCGACCTTCGCCTCTCCCGAGTCCGTACGGGAGTTGCAGCGATGGAACAAGACTGTAAATACCAGTTGGGGAGAAAAAAGGTGTAAAAAGTACCAAAAACATGTTTTAACATCATTGCAAAACAGTGTGTTTTAATCAATTATTTTCGTGACATATATTTAGTATAGTGTTATCTAAAAATGATAACTTTTTTAATGTTTCACTATTTGTATTTTTCTGAAATTCACTGAGGAGGATGGTCCTCCCCTTCCTCCTCTGAGGAGCCTCCACTGATGGATATAGATGTTCCATGAATCCGGGAACGTGAGTAGATTACCTTGAAAAAAACGGGCTGACATCTTGGATGCAGTCCAGTTCTACTTACTCCTTGATCACACCAACAGTGTAGGTGCATTTTGGTACACCAGAAGTTCATTCATTTCCAATGGAACGCTGCATTTGCCTTGCAGCATTGCATTGCAGAGGCAGTTGCAGTGCATTCTGTGTGGTGCATAAGTTGGATTTATCGATCATATGCGTCAAACTGTATGCGTAGACGGCTTGACTGAAATGGTAGCAGAAGGTGAATGTTGAACTTTTGTTGCACACATATCCAGATGATGCTGCGTAATAACACTATCGGTGTGATCAAGGCATTATACATCAGTGGCCATGTCCCCAACAACCTGGATGTTCCGGTTTTCAGAGGAAATGGAAAGCGAGCCTGTGACTAGACTTCTGCTTTTGGACGTTAACAAGGGGTCATCACTAGTTACCACAGCCACAACGTCATAAACCCCGGCTATTTCTTCTATTTATCTTCTTAAAATTGTATTTTAAACCTAACCCTAACCCTAACCCTAACCTTAACCGTAACCTTAACCACACTGCTAACATTATTCCTAACCCTAACCTTAAATTCAGACCAAAAAGCAACAAACAAAAAAGATCTAGAATTTCTACAATATAGCCGATTTTGACTTTGTGGCCGGGATAACTAGTGGAAACCGTTAAAAGGGAGAACCTCCAGTTTAACTCCTCCTCCACATTTACTGGATTGGTTGAACAGTGCCCTATGAGCCCGCACCCTCGGTGACAGTCAATCAAGTGACGCCCTAGTTTCTGCAGGTGCAACACTGGGTAATACTGCAACGGAGCTGCAGATAAAACAGACGTTTCACGGTAAGCCGCAAGCTATATTGTCTTGCGAGGCATTTAAACAAATAACAATAGCACCAGAAAGTGTTTGACTATGTTGGCAGATGAATGGAGAGGACAAATGTAGTCGCAAAATAAGGAAGAGTAACCTTCATTTGACATATAGACAAGGATGCTTCGCTAGCATCAATAATAGCCTAGTATGCTAGCTAAGCTGAATTGCAGGGAGCCATGTATTTTCGGGTGAACTAATGTTTATGCTGTCAATGCGACTCTTTAAAACAAAAATAGCCTAGTTTTTATGTAATTAAAGCAACAGGCCTCTTGAATGACCAGGAGCAGCTATTATTGGGTAGAAGTGTTTTTTAAATTATTTATTATTTATTTAATTGCTAGCGAGGAAACAGTGGTGACCCAAAGGGATGGTCTTAGCCTAATTGATCTCCCTGTGACCAAGACGGCTAACCCATGCAAATGCAATTAGCTAACAACATACATTGACTATAGCAAATGTCAAGTTAAACCGCCTGATGTAACTGCATGTCCATTCAATGTTAGACATGAGCTAAAATCTATTCTCAATACACCCAGCCATAGCTGGTTAGCCAGTGGTAGCCTAAGCCGCAGCGTTTCTGCCTTCTTGATCTTGGTCGGGTGCAAAGGCAAAGACAGGAGTGCCATATACCATTTTAGTGTCTGAAATGTCCAAACAATGTAAGCAGTAACTATTTACATTTTATCTATAACAAAATGTTTTAATTGAATTGCTTCACTGTGAATTATATAAAGATTATCGCAGTATCGTTTATTTCTGGTTAAACCTTATAAGCGCACTATAATAATATGCAGGGAACGACTATAGCACCCTAGGACACGACATGGGACGTTCACCTTACTGTATTCCCCTATCTGTTGTTGAAGATGGGGGAAATAGAATAATGCAATACACATTTCTTTAGGAATACCCTACATTTGGGAAGAGATGGGAAGGAAACTTCCACCTCCCAAGATGCGGTTATGGAAATGTTAGGGGGGTAAATCTGTTTTGATTCTGTCCTTTAGTGGAAAGATGTCTTTCAAAGTAGGCTAGCCGATTAAACTCAACTCCACGGTTTACAATGGGTTTGAGTGGCGACTAGTGTGGGCGGACTGGAGCTCCGACGTCACATAAAACTATGTTTTTATAAAAAACGACTGATTTCAGCACCCAAAGAATAGCCCGCAATTACAGTGCATTCGGAAAGTATTCAAACCCCTTTGTTACGTTACACACTATCCCATAATGACAAAGCTAAAATGGGTTTTTAGAAATGTATATAAATATATATATATATTCAGACACTTTACTCGGTACTTTGTTGAAGCACCTTTGGCAGCGATTACAGCCTCGAGTCTTCTTGTGTATGACGCTACAAGCTTGGCACACCTGTATTTGGGGAGTTCCTCCCATTCTCATTTGTGGCTTGGCTTGCCCAGTAAAACTAAAAACAAAGCTACAAAGAGAGGACCATTAGGACAATTCAAGTTGCTTTAGCCATGGCAAATATACAGTACCAGTCAAAAGTTTGGACACACCTACTCATTCAAGGGTTTTTCTTGTTTTTGTTGTTGCTATTTTCTAAATTGTAGAATAATAGTGAAGACATCAAAACTATGAAATAACACATATGGAATCATGTAGAAACCAACAAAGTGTTAAACAAATCAAAATGTATTTTATATTTGAAATTCTTCAAATAGCCACCCTTTGCCTTTTATGACAGCTTTGCACACTCTTGGCATTCTCTCAACCAGCTTCACCTGGAATGCTTTTCCAACAGTCTTGAAGGAGTTCCCACATATGCTGAGCACTTGTTGGCTGCTTTTCCTTCACTCTGCCGTCCGACTCATCCCAAACCATCTCAATTGGGTTGAGGTCGGGGGATTGTGGAGGCCAGGTCGTCTGATGCAGCACTCCATCACTCTCCTTCTTGGTAAAATAGCCCTTACACAGCCTAGAGGTGTGTTGAGTCATTGTCCTGTTGAAAAACAAATGATAGTCCCACTAAGCCCAAACCAGATGGGATGGTGTATTGCTGCAGAATGCTGTGGTAACCATGCTAGTTAAGTGTGCCTTGAATTCTAACTAAATCACAGACAGTGTCACCAGCAAAGCACCCCCACACCATAACACCACCACCTCCATGCTTTACGGTGGGAACTACACATGCAGAGATCATCCGTTCACCCACACCGCGACTCACAAAGACACGGCGGTTGGAACCAAAAATCTCACATTTGGACTCCAGACCAAAGGACACATTTCCACCAGTTTAATGTCCATTGCTCATGTTTCTTGGCCCAAGCAGGTCTCTTCTTCTTATTGGTGTCCTTTAGTAGTGGTTTCTTTGCAGCAATTCGACCATGAAGGCCTGATTCACACAGTCCCCTCTGAACAGTTGATGTTGAGATGTGTCTGTGACTTGAACTCTGTGAAGCATTTATTTGGGCTGCAATTTCTGAGGCTGGTAACTCTAATGAACTTATCCTCTGCAGCAGAGGTAACTCTGGGTCTTCCATTCCTGTGGCGGTCCTCATGAGAGCCAGTTTCATCATAGCGCTTGATGGTTTTTGCGACTGCACTTGAAAAAACTAAAAGTTCTTGAAATGTTCCGTATTGACTGACCTTCATGTCTTAAAGTAATGATGGACTGTTGTTTCTCTTTGCTTATTTGAGCTGTTCTTGCCATAATATGGACTTCGTCTTTTACCAAATAGGGCTATCTTCTGTATACCCCCCCCTACCTTGTCACAACACAACTGCTTGGCACAATTGCATTAAGAAGGAAAGAAATTCCACAAATTAACTTTTTAAGAAGGCACACCTGTTAATTGAAATGCATTCCAGGTGACTACCTCATGAAGCTGGTTGAGAAAATGCCAAGAATGTGCAAAGCTGTCATCAAGGCAAAGGGTGGCTATTTTGAAGAATCTCAAATATAAAATATATTTAGATTTGTTTAACACTTCTTTGGTTACTACATGATTCCATATGTGTTATTTCATAGTTTTGATGTTTTCACTATTATTCTACAATGTAAAAATAAATAAACAATTGTACGAGTAGGCGTGTCCAAATGTTTGACTGGTAGTGTACTTCAAATGAGTAGGCAACACTCACCAATAAGCTATCTATCCTCAACAGCTCCCTCCTGTAGGCATATAGGTAAACAATGCTGTTCTGCAGAATGAACGAGTCGTGCGTTCCACCTGGCCACTTTGCCACCACATTCAGCAGCGTCTTTTGCGCATCACATAACCTATCACCTGCACATAAAGAGTGGAAGCCTTTTCTGTTCACATAGTTGAAATTGTTTTGGGATGGTGATTTGTTTTCCATTGCTCCGTTCGTTTTTTGGGAACCCATTTGATGGCATCATGGCAAAGAAACCCCTCTCAACCTGTTGTGCAATGGTGTATGGAAATTGTATGTGTTACTGTTCGTTTTGCTGATGATTGCATCCAAAACATTGGCTCATCGAGGGCTGTGAGATGCCGATCGGCAAGCTCCCGCTGAAAAGTGCCCGTTGCCAAAAACCCATGGGTGGATAGCACTTGGATGTGCACCGGCATAAAGTAGGTCTTAAATATTTGCAAAAATCGTATAAGATTGGTTTTGGCCAATTGTTACTTTCTGCAGAAAAAAATCACACCTGCCTCTAAAAACGCGCTCTGCGAAATGCAGTGTGTGCCAAATCTTCCAACAGAGCAAAATCAGCCATCTCTCATTCCATTTCCCATTGTCTCAGTCTTTTATTTCAATAATGGTTTCACTTTCACACGTACCTCTCATTTAACAAATTACTGTACTTAATATGGATTATTATCGTGAACAAATGCACTGATGTGGTCAAATTATATAGCATGTCAAGTTATGTTGCATGAATTCACAATGGAAATGCAATGAAATTGAAAATGATTTAATGATTGCACACATTTTCAACATATATTTTCCACATTCTAAGCATGACAAGCAGTTCCCTTATTCCACTACTTGGCACTGTGCGTACACATGGTCATGGCTGTGCGTAAATTTACACACACTCTCAAGCCAACATTCATATTGATAAATCTCACACTGCGTGGAAATGATCTCAATCATGCGTAGGCACAAAACTGCGGAAACCATGCGTGGGATCACAAACTGAGTACCAGCACCTCAGTTCTTCCACTGCTAGAGTTCCTGCACCTCTTACGACTCGATCACCCTGACAGAGTCATTGCGCAAAATGGTACACAGCATCATCTGGATATGTGTGCAACAAAAGTTGAACATTTATCTTCTGCTCCCATGTCTGTCAAGCCGTCTACGCATACAGTTGGACGCATATGTTCGATAAATCTAACATGCACCACACAGAACGCACTGCAACTGCCTCTGCAACGCAATGCTGCACGGCAAACGCAGCGTACCATTGGAAATGAATGTACTTCTGGTGTACCAAAATGAAATAACGCTATCTCTGTGATCAAGGCGTTTTATAGAATATTAGCTCAAAAGTATTGTGGAGTTCCTGCACCTAAATGTAAACAGTACCAGCACTTAAAATGAGTACCGGCACCTATTTCAGTCCAAGTCAAGCACTGATAGCGTTCCACAAAAACATATTGCTTTAGGCTATTTTAAGACATCCTTCTCTTTAGTTGATTAAATACATTTGCAGGTTTTTCTCTGTGTGACGTATTTCAAGTCAATCATTTACTAAAAGGCTTTACGGCTCATTGAACATAGTCAACATCAATCAGTATGATCTAATGTACTGCAGTTTTGATAGATTTTTCTGTCCCTTTCCCAGCAGTAAACTTCTCATTCTATTGACCACTGCAGTTTAAGTATTTAAAAAAAATTACTCCATAGTTATTAGTTTGATGCCAAAACATGTTGACTTATTTCAGTTTTGATTAAACTATTTTTCATAAAGTGGAGGTGGAATATTGGTGACGTGAGTGATAATAAGTTGGTAGGTCAGTCTACTTAACTGCACATTTCCTCCATGGATTTCTCTGAAAAACTATCCTCAGATTGTTGTCATTTTGAATGAAGACGACTTTCTATTTTAAATGGGCAACTAAGGCATTCATACTTTTCAATGTGTCAATCTCTTCAACAGTGTGCAAATTACGGGGGCCAGGGGTGGCTCAGTTGGATCATGTTCTTTCAATCGCATTCATCTCTCTACTCCCGCTGTCTGTCTTGAGCTTTCGCTAGCAAACATGCAACGTTGTATTGACTGGGTCTAGCCGGCTAGTGAACCTGCAACATTGTTTCAACTGGGCCCCTCACAGCTCCCTGGACAGCTGGATTTGCGTCCCGTATTTCAGCCCCTTTTCAGGTCTCCCAACTTTTCTTTTTACAAAAAAGGTCAATTTGTCAGCAAGAAGCATCAATTAACTCAGCGGATGTCATTATTACACTTTTTGGTGTTTTGTAACCGATGTCTTTTTCCATTCATCAAATGGCAGGTGTAGTGGCGATTCCCTATGAAAAGCCACTGGCACAGGAGAGAGCCGTCAATAACGCATCCACAAGAAGCAGCTTTCCAAACGTTACTCTTTTGAAGTTTTACGTTTTAATGTCACATGCACAAGTACAGTGAAATGCCTGTCTTGCAAGATCTAAACCCAACAATGCAGTAATCAATGTAGTACTAAAAATAACAAGGTAGAACAAAACCACACGAGTAATAAAATGTAAATGTTCCAGGGTCAGAAGCTTTATACAGGGTCAGTTCCAATACCATATTTACAATGTGCAGGGATACTGGAGTGAAAGAGGTAGATATGTATAGGAGTAAGGTGACTAGGCATCAGGATATGATAAACAGAGTAGCAGCAGTGTGTGGAGTCAGTATAAATGTGTGTGCGTTTGGCTTGGGCGGGATACCGTTTACTGAGGTATTTGGAAATAGCCACGGGATGGGTTTTCAGTACCGTCAATACCATTGAAACTATTTCTTTTAAGTTTTTCAATACATTTTAATATTTGTAGCTACTATTTAAAGTAATAAATACCTGCAGTCAACTTGTGCAATACGTTAGGAGATAAAGCAGATCGCATTCTTCATTTCACCTGTCACAGAACAGTTGAGACAGTCGTGTTTGTTTGTAAATAGCACAACTGGAGAAGGTGGGAGCAGGTCCAGCTGTGTATCGACTGGGGTCGCGTTTTATAATTCAAGTAAAGTGTTGTGTTTTTTTGCTTCAATAGAGTGATCAGGGGTGTGCAACTATAGTTTTCCTTCACAGAAAATACATTAGTGCAACACATTCATCAGAAAATAGCTTCATTTTCATCAGATGACAACAGAAGTGCAACACTATTTGGCTAGCAGCCACACAAGTAGGCTAAATGAGCTTAAAATGAAAAAGCCTGGTCTTTTTTTTTTTTTTTACTATGCACGGCCATCATATTTCTAATGTTTATTATAGAAAGAATGTAGCCAGCTACATTTCCTAATGTTTTGTTTAAATGTAATCTTCCATTTTACTGGAGAAAAGTAGCTACACATCAGTCAGAGCACTGTCTGCTGATAAAATGCCCATTCGTGACAATCTGGATACCGCCCAACCCTAGTGTGTGTGTGTGTGTGTGTTGGAGCGTCAGTGTGAGTGTGTAGAGTCCAGTGTGTATAGACAGTGCAAAAATAAATTACAAGGGACAACTCAGATAATCCGTGTAGCCATTTTGTTAGCTATTTCGCAGTCTTATGGCTTGGGGATAGAAGCTGTTCAAGAGCCTGTTGGTGTCAGACTTGATGCATGTTCGGAAGCAGAGAGAACAGTCTATGGCTTGGGTGGCTGGAGTCTTTAACGATTTTACGGGCCTTAAGGTGAAGTTACCATTTATTTCACATATAAATTATAAATAGCTCCAATACACACATTCCTATACAAAAAGTGCAGAGATGCATTCTATAAGTTTCATGGCGCCTACAGCGGATTCACAATGCACTGTTTGAAAGCTGTAATTATTTTGTAGTGGACGAATGTGTGCAGGTAGTCTACTTTTTTAAGTGATTTGTTTGACAATCGGATGAAAACCTCTTGGCTAGTTGTGTTCATGTCACATTAAAAGGTAATACATGTTTACTGTTAAAATGCTTGTCTTTACTATTAGGGCCATAAAAAAATGTCACAAACCGAAAGTCCTGTGAAAAACATTGACACCCCCGAATGTCCCGGTATGATTTGCACTCTGCTTTTCTCCCTCTAAAGATGGCCTCAGCAACAGCCACCTATGGACAGAAGGAGTCCTCCGACCAGAACTTCGACTACATGTTCAAGATCCTGATCATTGGCAACAGTAGTGTGGGTAAAACATCCTTCCTGTTTCGCTATGCTGATGACTCCTTCACGCCGGCTTTCGTCAGCACGGTGGGCATCGACTTCAAAGTGAAGACCATCTATAGGAACGACAAGAGGATAAAGCTGCAGATCTGGGTGAGACACTGACCTTAACTGATTCTGTCACCCCTCTGTTGACCACAAATGAGGTCATGTTTGTTATTAGGGGTGTTCTGAATTTAAAGGTGCAATGCAACTGTTTTTATCTCAATATCAAATCATTTCTGGGTAACAGTTAAGTACCTTACTGTGATTGTTTTAATTTAAAATGGTAAATAACAAAAAAATTACATTTGCTTCTTAGCAAAGAGCAATTTCTCAAACAATAATTTTGCTTGGACTGTCTAGGAGTGATCTGAGTGGGGAGAGGAAAACTGAAATTAGCTGTAATTGGCAGAGCGGTTTGGAACTCTTTCTTATTGGTTTAGCAAATAATTTTACCGCCTGCTGATGTCACCAGGCAGGCCAAAACTCCATATCACCAAAACAGGCTGAAATTTCAGGCAATCTTTTGAAACACCTTTTCACAATTTCACATTATTATTCGAACTTCATAGTGTGAAAATACAGTACCAGTCAAACGTTTGGACACACCTACTCATTCCAGGGGTTTTCTTTATTTTTACTATTTTCTACATAGTAGAATAATAGTGAAGACATCAAAACTATGAAATAACTCATGTGGAATCATGTAGTAACTAAACGAGTGTTAAACAAATCCAAATACACTACCGTTCAAAAGTTTGGGGTCACTTAGAAATGTCCTTCAAATTGATCAGAATACAGTGTAGACATTGTTAATGTTGTAAATGGGTATTGTAGCTGGAAACGGCTGATGAAAAAATGAAATATCTACATAGGCGTACAGAGGCCCATTATCAGCAACCATCAGTCCTGTGTTCCAATGGCACGATGTGTTGGCTAATCCAAGTTTATCATTTTAAAAGGCTAATTGATCATTAGAAAACCCTTTTGCAATTATGTTAGCACAGCTGAAAACTGTTATGCTGATTAAAGAAGCAATAAAACTGGCCTTCTTGAGACTAGTTGAGTATCTGGAGTATCAGCAATTGTGGGTTCGATTGCAGGCTCAAAATGGCCAGAAACAAATAACTTTCTTCTGAAACTCGTCAGTCTATTATTGTTCTGAGAAATGAAGGCTATTCCATGCGAGAAATTCTCAAGAAACTGAAGGTCTCGTACAACGCTGTGTACTACTTCACAGAACAGCGCAAACTGTCTCTAACCAGAATAGAAAGAGGAGTGGGAGGCCCTGGTGCACAACTGAGCAAGAGGACAAATACATTAGTGTCTAGTTTGAGAAACAGACGCCTCACAGGTCCTCAACTGGCTGCTTCATTAAATAGTACCCGCAAAACACCAGTCTCAACGTCAACAGTGAAGAGGCGACTCCGGGATGCTGACCTTCTAGGCAGAGTTGCAAAGAAAAGCCATATCTCAGACTGGCCAATGAAAATAAAATATTAAGATGGGAAAAAGAACACAGACACTGGACAGAGGAAGATTGGGGAAAAAAAATTATGGACAGACGTATCGAAGTTTGAGGTGTTCGGATCACAAAGAAGAACATTTGTGAGACGCAGACCAAATGAAAAGATGCTGGAGGTGTGCTTGATGCCATCTGTCAAACATGGTAGAGGCAATGTGATGGTCTGGGGTGCTTTGGTGATGGTAATGTGGGAGATTTGTACAGGGTAAAAGGGATCTTGAAGAAGGAAGGCTTTCACTCCATTTTGCAACGCCATGCCATACCCTGTGGATGGCGCTTGATTGGAGCCAATTTCCTCCTACAACAGGACAATGACCCAAAGCACAGCTCCAAACTATGCAATAACTATTTAGGGAAGAAGCAGTCAGCTGGTATTCTGTCTATAATGGAGTGGCCAGCACAGTCACCGGATCTCAACCCTATTGAGCTGTTGTGGGAGCAGCTTGAACGTATGGTATGTAAGAAGTGCCCATCAAGCCAATCCAACTTGTGGGAGGTGCTTCAGGAAGCATCGGGTGAAATCTCTTCAGATAACCTCAACAAATTGACACCTAGAATGCCAAAGGTCTGCAAGGCTGTAATTGCTGCAAATGGAGGATTCTTTGACGAAAGCAATGTTTGAAGGACACAATTATTATTTCAATTAAAAATCATTATTTCTAACCTTGTCAATGTCCTATTCATTTTGCTATATTTCCTATTCAAACTCATTTCATGTACAGTGGGGGAAAAAAGTATTTAGTCTGCCACCAATTGTGCAAGTTCTCCCACTTAAAAAGATGAGAGAGGCCTGTAATTTTCATCATAGGTACACGTCAACTATGACAGACAAATTGAGGAAAAAAAATCCAGAAAATCACATTGTAGGATTTTTAATGAATTTATTTGCAAATTATGGTGGAAAATAAGTATTTGGTCAAATATACCCTTTGTTGGCAATGACACAGGTCAAACGTTTTCTGTAAGTCTTCACAAGGTTTTCACACACTGTTGCTGGTATTTTGGCCCATTCCTCCATGCAGATCTCCTCTAGAGCAGTGATGTTTTGGGGCTATCGCTGGGCAACACAGACTTTCAACTCCCTCCAAAGATTTTCTATGGGGTTGAGATCTGGAGACTGGCTAGGCCACTCCAGGACCTTGAAATGCTTCTTACGAAGCCACTCCTTCGTTGCCCGGGCGGTGTGTTTGGGATCATTGTCATGCTGAAAGACCCAGCCACGTTTCATCTTCAATGCCCTTGCTGATGGAAGGAGGTTTTCACTCAAAATCTCACGATACATGGCCCCATTCATTCTTTCCTTTACACGGATCAGTCGTCCTGGTCCCTTTGCAGAAAAACAGCCCCAAAGCATGATGTTTCCACCCCCATGCTTCACAGTAGGTATGGTGTTCTTTGGATGCAACTCAGCATTCTTTGTCCTCCAAACACGACGAGTTGAGTTTTTACCAAAAAGTTCTATTTTGGTTTCATCTGACCATATGACATTCTCCCAATCCTCTTCTGGATCATCCAAATGCACTCTAGCAAACTTCAGACGGGCCTGGACATGTACTGGCTTAAGCAGGGGGACACGTCTGGCACTGCAGGATTTGAGTCCCTGGCGGCGTAGTGTGTTACTGATGGTAGGCTTTGTTACTTTGGTCCCAGCTCTCTGCAGGTCATTCACTAGGTCCCCCCGTGTGGTTCTGGGATTTTTGCTCACCGTTCTTGTGATCATTTTGACTCCACGGGGTGAGATCTTGGGTGGAGCCCCAGATCGAGGGAGATTATCAGTGGTCTTGTATGTCTTCCATTTCCTAATAATTGCTCCCACAGTTGATTTCTTCAAACCAAGCTGCTTACCTATTGCAGATTCAGTCTTCCCAGCCTGGTGCAGGTCTACAATTTTGTTTCTGGTGTCCTTTGACAGCTCTTTGGTCTTGGCCATAGTGGAGTTTGGAGTGTGACTGTTTGAGGTTGTGGACAGGTGTCTTTTATACTGATAACAAGTTCAAACAGGTGCCATTAATACAGGTAACGAGTGGAGGACAGAGGAGCCTCTTAAAGAAGAAGTTACAGGTCTGTGAGAGCCAGAAATCTTGCTTGTTTGTAGGTGACCAAATACTTATTTTCCACCATAATTTGCAAATAAATTCATTAAAAATCCTACAATGTGATTTTCTGGATATTTTTTTCTCAATTTGTCTGTCATAGTTGACGTGTACCTATGATGAAAATTACAGGCCTCTCTCATCTTTTTAAGTGGGAGAACTTGCACAATTGGTGGCTGACTAAATACTTTTTTTCCCCCACTGTATGTTTTCATGGAAAACAAGGACATTTCTAAGTGACCCCAAACATTTGAACGGTAGTGTATATTTTAGATTTGAGATTCTTCAAATAGCCACCCTTTGCCTTGATGACAGCTTTGCACACTCTTGGCATTCTCTCAAACAGCTTCATGAGGTAGTCACCTGGAATGCATTTCAATTAACAGGTGTGCCTTCTTTGTGGAATTTCTTTCCTTCTTAATGCGTTTGAGCCAATCAGTTGTGTTGTGACAAGGTAGGGGGGGTATACAGAAGATAGCCCTATTTGGTAAAAGACCAAGTCCATATTATGGCAAGAACAGCTCAAATAAGCAAAGAGAAACGACAGTCCACCATTACTTTAAGACATGAAGGTTAGTCAATAAGGAACATTTCAAGTTTCTTCAAGTGCATTCGCAAAAAACGTCAAGTGCTATGATGAAACTCTCTCATGAGGACCACCACAGGAATGGAAGACCCAGAGTTACCTCTGCTGCAGAGGATAAGTTCATTAGAGTTACCAGCCTCAGAAATTGCAGCCCAAATAAATGCTTCAGAGTTCAAGTAACAGACACATCTCAACATCAACTGTTCAGAGGGGACTGTGTGAATCAGGCCTTTGTGGTCGAATTGCTGCAAAGAAACCACTGCTAAAGGACACCAATAATAAGAAAATACCTGCTTGGTGAGACGCGGTGTGGGTGAACAGATGATCTCCACATGGGTATTTCCCACCGTAAAGCATGGAGGAGGTGGTGTTATGGTGTGGGGGTGCTTTGCTGGTGACACTGTCTGTGATTTATTTAGAATTCAAGGCACACTTAACCAGCATGGCTACCACAGTATTCTGCAGCGATACGCCATCCCATCTGGTTTGGGCTTAGTGGGACTGTCATTTGTTTTTCAACAGGACAATGACCCAACACACTGCCAGGCTGTGTAAGGGCGTTTTTACCAAGAAGGAGAGTGATGGAGTGCTGCATCAGATGACCTGGCCTCCACAATCACCTGACCTCAACCCAATTGAGATGGTTTGGGATGAGTCGGACGGCAGAGGTGATGGAAAAGCAGCCAACAAGTGCTCAGCATATGTGGGAACTCCTTCAAGACTGTTGGAAAAGCATTCCAGGTGAAGCTGGTTGAGAGAATGCCAAGCGTGTGCAAAGCTGTCAACAAGGCAAAGGGTGGCTATTTGAAGAATCTCAAATATAGCATATATTTTGATTTGTTTAACACTTTTCTGGTTACTACATGATTCCATATGTGTTATTTCATAGTTTTGATGTGTTCACTATTATTCTACAATGTAAAAATAAAGAAAAACCCTTGAATGAGTAGGTGTGTCCAAACTTTTGACTGGTTGTGTGTGTATATATGTGTGTATATATATCACAGAAAAATCTGTTTTTTGACTGAGGGGAGATGACTGTATGGGAAATATCCCATGACAATAGGCTAGACTTATACTATAATAATAATAACATATGCCATTTAGCAGATGCTTTTACGAATGAAAGTTTCGCTTTTTGGGGGGCGAGTTTGTAAAGGATTTTGGCCAGTCAGACCCCTATGCTTTCATGCACACATCTCCATTAGAGGCCTATGACAGTGGTGCCTGAAGAGGCAAGTGAGCAGACAGGAGCAGTATCGGTACACTAGCAGGAGGTTTGTGTCTCCAGTGCCAGTCTCTCTCTCTCTCTCTCTCTCTCTCTCTCTCCATCTCTCTCGCTCCGTCTGTCTCTCGCTTTTTCTGTGGCTCCTGTGAGGAATATGTGTGTCGCTCCTGTGAGGAATATGTTTAGTTCTGAAGACGATTGGTTGTGACACCACGTGCGTCATGGTGGGTCGTCTGCATCCACCCCCTTCAGCAGCGTAGACCTCGCTGTGGAACAACACACACACACAGCTCAGATCTAAGGTGGTGGTAGCTATTCTCATCACAAGATTTTAATAAGGAGAGTGCATCCACACCCAAGATATAATCTTGATTTATATGCTGCTTGACATGTATGGAATAAACCAAGATTATATGCTGTCAGTGTGGGTTTACTCTATTCATATGATCCTGTGAGCATGACCACGGCTCTGCCTTTATAAGATAGCTGAAGACAGAAAACAAACCGAGATGCTGATAAATGTGTGTGGTTTCCTAAATCGCCTCGATTAATATTCCAAAGCGGCTGCCATTGCTGTCTTCATAAGTGCAGAATCATTTATGGCCTAATGAAGGCAATCTCACTGAAATATATTTTCATTAAACCAAAAATATTGTGTTTGAAGCTGGTGTACAAAACCAAACGTAAAAGACACAAACTAAACATAAGAATGGGAGGCATAGAAATAGAGCACATCGAACCGATCTACCACTTCTTAGACTTGCTTTCAATGAGAATGACAGATCTATAACTCACATTTCTATGTGAATTTGGTCGGGTCGCCCAAAAAGTTACATATTGCAGGTTTAAAACAGTGTTACACTGATATACTGCACTGCTGCATGGTCTGACATCACACAGAATATTCTGAAATTAGTATCTGTCATTTTGTTATCCACAACTACATTTGTTATATGCAGCTATAATGTTTAAACATGGATGTGGGGTTAAACTTAATGCATTCTTTTTATATGCTGTAGTACATTGGGATTTGGAGTGCTTTTTCTGCTGCGGGACTATTTTTGTGCCCGATTATGTGAGTGTATGGTAATAATGATTTCTTGTGTGATATAATGTGTGTTTCTCCCAGGACACTGCCGGGCAGGAGCGCTACAGGACCATCACCACGGCCTACTACAGAGGCGCCATGGGCTTCATCCTCATGTATGACATCACCAACGAGGACTCCTTCAACGCCGTGCAGGACTGGTACGGGACGTGTGTGTGTGCAACAACTGTACGTTTGTCTGTGTATCGGTGTTTACACTATATACAAAAGTATATGGACACCCCTTCAAATGAGTGGATTTGGCTATTTCAGCCACACTTGTTGCTGACAGGTGTATGAAATCGAGCACACAGCCATGTAATCCCCATAGACAAACATTGGCAGTAGAATGGCCTTACTGAAGAGCTCAGTGACTTTCAACGTGGCACCGTCATAGGATGCCACCTTTCCAACAAGTCAGTTCGTCAAATTTCTGCCCTGCTAGAGCTGCCCCGGTCAACTGTAAGTGCTGTTATTGTGAAGTGGAAACGTCTAGGAGCAACAACGGCTCAGCCACGAAATGGTAGGCCACACAAGCTCACAGAACGGGACTGCCGAGTGTAGCGCGTAGAAATCATCTGTCCTCGGTTGCAACACTCACTACTGAGTTCCAAACTGCCTCTGGAAGCAACATCAACACAAGAACTGTTCATCAGGAGCTTCATGGAATGGGTTTCCATGGCCGAGCAGCCGCACACAAGCCTAAGATCACCATGCGCAATACCAAGCGTCGACTGGAGTGGTGTAAAGCACGCCGCCATTGGACTCTGGCGCAGTGGAAACGCGTTCTCTGGTGTGATGAATCATGCTTCACCACCTGGCAGTCCGACGGACGCATCTGGGTTTGATGGATGCCAGGAGAACGCTACCTGCCCCAATGCATAGTGCCAACTGTAAAGTTTGGTGGAGGAGGAATAATGGTCTGGGGCTGTTTTTCATGGTTCGGGCTAGGCCACTTTAGTTCCAGTGAAGGGAAATCTTAACGCTACAGCATACAATGACATTCTAGACGATTCTGTGCTTCCAACTTTGTGGCAGCAGTTTGGGGAAGGCCCTTTCCTGTTTCAGCATGACAATGCCCCCGTGCACAAAGCGAGGTCCATACAGAAATGGTTTGTCGAGATCGGTGTGGAAGAACTTGACTGGCCTGCATAGAGCCTTGACCTCAACCCAATCGAACACTGTTGGGATGAATTGGAACGCCAACTGCGAGCCAGACCTAATCGCCCAACTTCAGTGACCGACCTCACTAATGCTCTTATGGCTGAATGGAAGCGAGTCCCCGGAGCAATGTTCCAACATCTAGTGGAAAGCCTTCCCAGAAGAATGGAGGCTGTTATTTTTACATTTTCATTTACGTCATTTAGCAGACGCTCTTATCCAGAGCGACATACAAATTGGTGCATTCAACTTATGATAGCCAGTGGGACAACCACTTTTATGGGGGTGGGGAGAGGTAGAAGGATTACTTTTATACTATTCCAGGTATTCTTTAGAGGTAGGGTTTCAAGTGTCTCCGGAAGGTGGTCAGTGACTCCGCTGTCCTGGCGTCGTGGGGGAGCTTGTTCCACCATTGGGGTGCCAGAGCAGCGAATAGTTTTGACTGGGCTGAGCGGGAACTGTGCTTCCGTAGAGGTAGAGGGGCTAGCAGGCCAGAGGTGGATGAATGTAGTGCCCTCGTTTGGGTGTAGGATCAGAGCCTGAAGGTAAGGAGGTGCCGTTCCCCTCACAGCTCCGTAGGCAAGCACCATGGTTTTGTAGTACATTTACATTTTAGTCATTTGGCAGACGCTCTTATCCAGAGCGACTTACAGTTAGTGAGTGCATACATTTATTTATTTTTATTTTATACTGGCCCCCCGTGGTAATCGAACACACAACCCTGGCGTTGCAAACGCCATGCTCTACCAACTGAGCTACATCCCTGCCGGCCATTCCCTCCCATACCCTGGACGACGCTGGGCCAATTGTGCGCCGCCCCATGGGTCTCCCGGTCGCGGCCAGCTACGACAGAGCCTGGATTCGAACCAGGATCTCTAGTGGCACAGCTAGCACTGCGATGCAGTGCCTTAGACCACTGCGCCACTCGGGAACAGTAGATGCGAGCTTCAACTAGAAGCCAGTGGAGTGTGCGGAGGAGCGGGGTGACATGAGAGAACTTGGGAAGGTTGAACACCAGACGGGCTGCAGCGTTCTGGATCAATTGTAGGGGTTTAATGGCACAGGCAGTGAGCCCAGCCAACAGCGAGTTGCAGTAATCCAGACGGGAGATCACAAGTGCCTGAATTAGGACCTGTGCTGCTTTCGGTGTAAGGTAGGGTCGTACACTGCGAATGTTGTAGAGCATGAACCTGCAGGATCGGGTCACTGCTTTGATGTTAGCGGAGAACGACAGGGTGTTGTCCAGGGTCACGCCAAGGTTCTTTGCACTCTGGAAGGAGGACACAATGGAGTTGTCAACCGTGAATGCGAGATCATGGAGCGGGCAGTCCTTCCCCGGGAGGAAGAGCAGCTCCGTCTTGCCGAGGTTCAGCTTGAGGTGGTGATCCGACATCCACACTGATATGTCTGCCAGACATGCAGAGATGCGATTCGCCACCTGGTTATCAGAAGGGGGAAAGGAGAAAATCGAGTGTAGGTTTTTTGAGGAGGGGTGCAACTCTCGCTCTCTTATAGCAGCAAAGGGGGGACCAACTCCATATTAATGCCCATAATTGTGGAATGAGATGTTCGACGAGCAGGTGTCCACATATTTTGGGTCATGTAGTGTATGTTCTGCAAAATGTGAATAATTTGACGACTAGGTGAAAAATGGCAATACCAGTCAAGCGTCAGTTGCTTTGCCTGCTTGGATGAGGGTCCATGCAGGGAACTCAATTTATTTAGTTATGATAGGATCCGTAATATAACTAAAGCAATTTAATGTGTGTGTGCAGGTCCACCCAGATCAAGACTTACTCCTGGGACAACGCCCAGGTCCTGCTGGTGGGCAACAAGTGTGACATGGAGGACGAGAGGGTGGTGGCAGCAGACAGGGGCCGGCAGCTCTCTGAGCAACTTGGTGAGTTGAAACACTGTACTTAATTACCCAGTAATATAATAATACATTATCAGTGTCCTTTCCCTAGAAAATGAATTGTTGTTTTATGTGCCTACTCTGCTATAACTGTGTACAGCTGAGTAATTACGTTCTGGTTACCAGAGTAGTTATTGAGCAACTTCACGCCATAAGTACAAATTCATGTAAAGTGTTGCTCATTACAACAAATAAACATCACGTGTTACATTCAAACGACTCTTAATTAATCAGACATCTCTGGCTTTCCTCTCCTCTGCAGGCTTTGAGTACTTTGAGTGCAGTGCCAAGGACAACATCAACGTGAAGCAGACGTTTGAGCGGCTGGTGGACATCATCTGTGAGAAGATGTCAGAGAGCTTGGACAACGCCGACCCCGCCGTCACAGGGGCCAAACAGGGGCCCCAGCTCACCGAGCAGCCCGAACGCCCCCACCAGGACTGTGCTTGCTAAACACACACTACACACACACACGCACCGTACACATACACACATGACCCCTCATACACCCCTTCCTACAGCCTCCTCAGCTGGTGGAAGAGGTCTGTGATGGGTTTGTGTTTAGATGGAAGAGCCTGGCTGAAATGCCATTTATTCCATATTTCAGTCCCCCCGTCCTCCATAGGTGTTCTACTGTAAGAGTCCAAAGTTCACATTCTGACTCCCCTTACTGCGGCCTCGAACCTGAAGGGATTTCATGTATTTTTTTCAAGGGCCACATTGCTGATTATCTGTTTACTGTTGATAGCATTGTTGTTTTTTAGATATCCTCGATTGGCTGGTTAGCCATCAAATCCATTTCAGTGGCGCGAGTGAGGTATGTTCAAAGTTCACATTTTGGATAACAAAATGTTTTATGAGATTGTGTTTTCGAACATATCCGACCAAAATACAACCAAAATCCCATGCATGTCGGTTATCAGTCATGGTCATTTCCTAATATTTTATCATTGCTGGATTTAAGAAAAAGAGAACTTGATGATGTGGTAAGTACTGATCCCTGTCCCTGTTTTTTTTTTAACTTATCTTTAGTTTTTTTAGCAAACCTAGATAGAGAAAATATTTATTGATGGAGAAAGGTGTCTTTAAGTAGAAGAGTATAATAGTATACATAAATGTTCAACTTCATAAGCTAATAAATATGCATTTTAAAATTCAAAAATATATAAACAAATGGTATAAGATTACAATAATTTAAGATGTAAAAATATCTGTGCTTTGTGAGATATGCATGTTGTCTTTTTTTTTGTTTTAACATGGAACGTCTAAGAGCTGTTGGCTTCGTCCCACTGAATCAAACTGGTTTGTTTGTTTTGCTGTTAGGGTCATGGCATGTGTGAAGAACAGTTGAAAATGTAGCTTCTCATTCCTTGTCAGTGTACATCACTGCTGTTCTACAGCACAATCACCTCTTATTCATGTGTACAACAACACTGACCAAGGTTAACATCATGTTCCAATCGCTTTCCGATAGTCCTTATGGTTTGACTTTTGTATTTTTGGTGTATACTTTTTTTTAAGCATGTTCAACTTCATGTTTGTGTGATTTTGGTCTGTTTCAGTGTAGAGATAATTGCTTGTTGGCATATATATGAGGAAAACATAGTCAATGAAATGCACTCATGGACTTAAAGATATTTGGTCAATTATGTCACGACCATCTATATTTACACACAGTATGATGTCTTATTTTTAGATTAGGTTCTTCATAGATTGTTTGTGGGCTGCACTCTATCACAGTTGAAAAAAGGCGGTTATCAGTATTGTATGGGGAGGTTGGTTAAAAACCAGGCTGTCCTTTGAGATTGAATTGGGTTGACATACTCCTGCCGAGAACACTTACATTCCACTATGTTCTCCCGATCATGTACAAGCTGTTTCAATGGGAAACGCTTTTACTTCCATTTCCCATGTTTCTAAACCAACTGTGAACCTTTTTAGGGTGGGTGTAATAATACCAGTGTGAATACTGTATTCCTCTCAGAGAAATACTGTCATTGGCCAGCCTGGTTCTTCTGGATGGCAAATATTAACCACCAACAAACCTGCTAAAGGGCATGTTACAAATACTGTTTGTGTAAAGTCTTTAGGCAGCTTTGCTTAATGTTTTTTCCAAATACGTCCAAATTAGACTTCCAAGCCAAAAACAACACCCACTGGGACAAGACTTGTTAGACATGTTTTTGGAGCTGCACTGAATAAAAGGCATGTAGTACTGTAGTGTTAGACAAGCATTTGGGATGTATGCCTACACTGTGTGGCAGTTTTCAAAAAGGGAGAAGTGTGTAAGGTATGATCAGTACTTATCACGTCCTATTACTTTTGATGCACTGGTGAACTTTAGTTTTTTTGTTGATTTGTGTTTTGCTACAGCTGTAAACTTGCCTCGGGCTTAGGTATGTGTCCAATTCAACTCTTTTAGCGCTCCTCCCTTCTGTCCTGTCTTCCCCCTGTAAATAAGCATTTTTTTGTTGGGTTTTAGTCTTGAATTGTGCTGTAATACTGTAACTCCAGGTTTGCTAAATCCAAGGAATTAATAAACAAAATATAAAAGCAGTATTTGTGAAAACTTAGTTAACATAATTAAAATCTGAGGCAACTCCACATTTTAGCTTTGGATGTACAGTTTTGTCCAAACTGATAATTGTATCACCCTCATCAAGCCACTAGGTGGCATAATAGTGTAGTGCTCCCAGTACATCATTAAATGCATTTAGAGATTCAGTTCAGTTGAAACATTATTTTCCCCCTGTTCATTCTAGTGACAGGTATTGTACTAATGTAACAAAGCCTGTAATACAACAGGATAATAGTTGGGGGAAAACCCATGCACCTATTCTATACTAATGTCTCTGGGAGAGGTCTTAATAATAGCAGGCACAATGTGTGATAGGACAGGAACTGTAACAAAGGGCAGTCAGCCCACAATAAGACTTGAGAACAGATTTAAATAATTCAGTGAATTTAATTAACATCTTTGAGAGGTAAAATCCCATTAAAAATGGCCACATAGGGCCAACAGCAATGAAGGCAACATTCATGGTGACAGAATAAACATAGAACTGCACAACATAATGAACAGAATTACTGTACAAGAGCTTACAAGACATGCACAATTCATATTTGCAAAAAATGATAAGACAATATGCTAAATAAGACGTTTTGGTAAATAAAATATACATTTGTCATTGGTAAATAAGTGCTTGTAAACAAGTAAGGCATATTACACAGTGGATGACAGGCACTCAATGACATCCTGGTGTTTAGTTACACTCATTGAGATTGTCCAGTTTACATGCAGATAATGATATGTATTGAATTTGTCCATGGGTGAGCTGATATGCATGTTCCCCCGAAGAGGGCAGCAAAAATTGTCTGTTTGCTACAAAACGGGCTTATAGCCAACATTTTTATGAGACCCATGGTGTTCCAGTTCTAATGGCTTTTCAGCAATGAATTTGTATTCTATTATAAGAGAAAAGGCAAATAGCCTACTGTGTTTCAGTTAGTCCATATCCTCAGATAACTAACCCCATGGCCTACACAAGCCTCTAGTAAACTTGCACTTGCTTTGGCATAAGCTGACATCCATTACTGACATGGTTCATAACCTTTTGTTTCAACTGGGCCACTTGCTCTCTGAGCACACTGGCTGTGGAGGCCAGTTCAGTGTTCTGAGTCTTCAGGTTTTTGACCTTGTCTTCAAGACGGGAGATTCTCTCCAGTTTTCTTTTGCGGCACTTGGACGCCGCTATCCTGTTGCGCAGCTTTTTCCTCTCTGCTTTGATGCGCTCCTGATTGTCCATGTCAATAGGAGACAACGGCGGGCTGTCTCCAAAGCACTGCATGTCGGGGACCGTCTGCGGCTCGTCCTTCAACGCCTGGAGTCGTGACAGCGCTGCCGCAGCCGCCTGTTGATGGGCGCTCATCAGATTAGAAGGCGGTGGGAATGGAATGGTATCCGTGGAATAATTCACTGTGGTGCCCAGTGGGCTATTTCCATAGCCGTTCAAAGTCGTGTACACTGGCAGATCTGACGGCAAGCCGACCGGGGCTGCGTTTGAGCCGATAAGGTCCAGTCTGTCCGGCGGTACGCACGTCCCCTCGCTCAGCTGGTTCTGCTTGTGAAGATCCTCAAGCGCCTTCACGAAGCCTTCCGCGAATTCCTGTTCGTCGCTGGCTGACTTCGGGTAGAGGAACTGAGAGGTTGGGGTCGTAGTAACCATTCCATTCGATTGGATAATCAATCGTTCAAGGTCTGGAGTGGCCAATTTCAAGAGTCCCAAGTCCGAAGAGTTCAGAATTCCGTCTGTGTCCCGGAGATTCGGTTTCAGATTGGAGCTTTGGTCGTCCAGGTTTAGACTCATGTCTTTTTTCATCATGCTGTTGTAGGAATAGAGGCTTGAGATCCCTCGAGTATTCAGCGCACTACCAGGGTAGAGGGTTATTTCCATTCTAACCCTTCACATGAGGGTCAGTTGAGCTTTACGCATAAACTAAGACGATTCAACAGTTAAACTCAGGCGATAAAACACACAGTTCAGGTTATAGTTTCCTGTATTTACCTCTCTTCAAACTCTGATCGAGTTAATCGACTGTCACCCTTTAGCCTACCTTTATGCCTGAGGCTAAAACAATAGTAGTGGCTTGGCTTTTCCTGCTCTTCTCGCCCGCTTCTAGCAATTTTTCCCAATGGAACGACTGCTATGCATACACCCAACCCTCTGCTTGCTTTCTAACCCTAAAAATTCCATTATGTCACTTCAGCGCGCTAAGATTGGCCCAAAATGACGTGTGTTTCCGGTCTGATTTAAATAATGGGCTGAACCAGTCATTATTGCCATGGAGACTTTAGGTAAACTGCAAACAGTGCAGTGCATTGTGGTTTGATGTCATAAAATAGAAAGCTCAGGGTCGCCAAAAGAGACAGGGTGGGGCAGGATTGGAAACTAGGAAGGCGCAAATAAGGATTCTTCAGCTCCCTCAATTTGAATTTAGACAAAGGGTTCGTTAGAGTGGTAAGGCGAAAGCAACCGACTGTAGATGGAAGTCGAGGAGTGAAGTTGGGGGAGGTGCATCTGTGACAGGCGAAAGTCGGACACTAATGTGGTTTTCCAACAGCAAGGCTTAGTACAACATGGCAGTGTTGCCATTGTTTATAATGTCGAAATAAACACGTCTCCAAAAATCCCCATATCACACACTCACAAACTGAAAATATGTGTGTACATTGTAAATCAATTGTTGAGAGATCCTCAAATATCACATTCATTTGAATTGCAGCAAAGTTAGTTCCTGTTTCAGTCATGTCTTTGGTCACGTTCGCGTGGGTCAAACAAAAACACCCGAATGATTGGTTGACAATAGAGTCTCCCACAATGCAGGCGAAGCATGCAGGATGAAGTTGGTGAAGAGCAACTGCAGAAACTTGGCAGTCGACTACAGTCAAAACTTCATGAACTTTGATCACATTATTTTTGTTAAATTCATGCAGTGACGTAGGCGCAAGTTGGACAATTTGTATCCCTATAATGCAACACACCTTGAAAGGCGGTGACCATCATTGGTTCGCTCGAACGAGACCATTGATCCCACATCATTTGACAGCTGTATGTGAACAAACACACTTATAAACGTTTATTTACCAACCCCAAACACACACACACCCAACTGGGCAAAAACTATGGAGGACTAAAAGTGCCACAATTAAATAAATAAATACACCATTAAATAATTACTTAAATGTGTCATTAATTAATTAAAATTAGAATTAAATACATAAATGTGTAATTAAATGTATCATTAATTAATTCAAATACCGATTCATTTTATGTAAAATACATATATAATTATTTCACTATTTACATTTACATTTCATGGTCCTGCGTTGGAGTGATTCATGAATTACTTAAAACTGTCAAACTGACCCATCAAAAGTTGGTAGGCGGAACCTAACGCCTGATTGGTTACCCTCTGCATCAAGCCAAGACAAATCAATTCCGGATAATGGATTGATGCAGAGCTACTGAACACATTCCAATACACTGGGTGGCGCTATTCACCTCTACGTTGGTTTAGTTACACGGTTAAACAGTACTTTCATTGCAACGGCTAAAAATCAAGAAGACTCGGTCCTGCTAGCCCCAATGTTGAGACGCTGTGTGAGGTGCAGGACAAAATGTCTAAAAGTTGCCCGGAGCTGCTGAGAGAAGCAGCGAATTTGATTGAGGAAGCTCTGAGCAGAAGTCCAACGGCTCCCGCGGCACCGGTGACTCCGGCAGCTCAGTCACAGCAGATACCGGCCGCTCAATCACGTACACCTGTCCAAGGTAAGCTAAGTAATTTCATGTTAGCCAGGTGTGCTACTATTTAATGATTCGGGACACACGTGTAGGTTAAATTAGATCGACTCGAACATGTATTTGCATGCGGTATTATGATGCTTCGTGCGTGACACGTTTATTGTTAATGGGGGGGGGGAAGCATAAACCTAGCTAGTTCGCTAATCGGCTAAATGGTGTTAGCTGGCTTGAGCATCCCAAGATAGAAGTAGAGGCTGTTTTAGCTGACTGGTGACCATTGAGCTGTTACGTTTTTCTGTGTTGCAGCGGAGGTAGCAAGGCTCTTTGCGCCATATAACATTGGAGCCAGAAGGAATATGACGAGACGACCAGCACAAGTCCAAGTTAGCCGAAGAAGCTACACACACACTGTCTGTTGTTTGGCTGACCACAATGCGGATAAAACTCCAAGCGTACTGTTTAAAGCTGAACTTCTTACTTCAGGACTTGGAGAGCAAAAAGTAACATTTTCAGGTCAGTGCCAAACTAGGCATTTACCAAAAGTAAAAAAAAGTTTGTACTGTCTGTGGCTTGTTGAAATTATTTGCATTTCTTTTTATAGTGACTCAAACTTAATTGGTGTTCATAGTGTCAATAATAGTTATCACAGGCTTATTTGCTTAATTTAAGGTGAGGTGAGTTATGATTTTGTTTTGTTTTTTTCTCCAGGGAATGACCACGATCCCATGGTTATAACAAATAAACTGATGGAAGTGTTTCCGAAGCTCCAACAAGGGGGAGGCTTTGAATTTCTAAAACTTGTAGGATCTACTCGCAGTCGAAATCTTGCGTTGCTTCAGTGTCCCAGCACTGGATACACCCTTGCCTATCTGAAAGATCCATCGACGATGATTGGACAGGCTACAATCTACATACGTCCACTTCAACAGGATCTACCCTTAGATTGTGTACATACATTTACAGAGACTTAGTTTAATACATAATCAAAACAAAGATTACTGGTGACTTTTAATCATTAATTAAAAGCCATTTGTTGTTGTTGTTAGGAGAGCTCACGTCCTGCCTCTGGTCCAGTCATCCCCTGCATCACTTGTCAGAAGGAAGTTCCCTTTTCAGAGATGAAGCTGCACAGATTGAGCTGCAATGGGTATGTACTTCTTAAAGCAATGCAAGGGTAGCATAATTTATTTTCTTTGGGAATATGTCTCTCTTATTGTTGTGCACACAAATAAGCGAGTATGACCATCATTTCAATTGTGTTAACTTCAAGGACACCCATGCAGGAATCAGAAAGAGAACAAGAGGGAGGCCAAAGTGAAGAAAATGATAGTGAGACAGCCCTAGTCAGTGACAGTGTTCCAGTGAGGCCTGAAACATCAGCTGAGAGTGCAGTAGTACCGGCAGTGATTGTCAACGAGGAGTTGGATCGCAAAGAAACAGACAGTGGTTTGTGTCATCACAATAGTGTTGCTATAAGATTGTGTGTAACTGAAAAGTTAATAGAAAGATAACACCTGTAGGATATAATTAGATAAGATAATACAGTTACAGACAATTAATAACATGCAACTGGGTTTTTCTATTTTTCTAATATTTAGTTGTAGTTGTTTAGTAGTGCTGTTTTTATGTCAACTCAGCGTTGTGACAGGTTCTGAAGATGTTGGGTCTCACGTTTTGTCAGTGAAATGAACAGAATTTTCCTCCTGTTCTGTAGAGTGAGAGGATATCTGTATATGCAGGTAACATGCCAACTCACAATATGTCTCTCTGTAATAGATAACTTTATTGTTGTTGTTTGTTTAGAATGGAAGCTTATTAAAGAACCCACTCAAGCTGCCAAAGTTTTCAAAGAGAATCTGCTAAGGGAACATGCAACTGGGAAACCACTTAGAATGAAGATGGATGTAAGGGACTCTGAAGAGGACAGGGAACGGGAGCTTCTCTTATTCTATAAACAGCAGCAAGAATGGGCATGTCCACTTCATTGTACTCTGGTTGGTAAGTAATATAACATTTATAATATAAATACATCAGTACAGTTTATACCACTCAAGTAGCTTATATGTAATTGTTAAATGGGAGAATGGAATGCACAAAATTATATAATTGATAAAAATGTTATATGTATGTATGTGAATATTGTGCACAATATACTCTTGTTATCTGGAATAATCAATATTAAGGATGCTATTCTAGAATTACAGCCAATAGAAGTTTTTCTCCCTTTCTTGTTAAATGTTACCAAATCCAGTTACCTGTATTAGGCCGCCACTTTTTTTCCAGTGTTATTATCAGTATTTTATTTCAGGTGATGTTGCTATCGGAGAGGGAGTGATGCGGTACTTTATGACAACAATCATATCCAAACTCCAGTTTGGATTCAGTCTAGATCTTGGTAAGTATCTTACTAATTTTTTGAAGGTTAATCCATCTATAAATTGCAGAAATGTCTGTCTGTAGCGCATGTCTCTCAGTTAGTCTGATGGATTTCAAACTTGACAGGTGTCTTGCTCTGGTCACGAGTAAGTGCAGTGCCAAGTTTGACGACGTTTGGATAAACGCAAAAGATAGCGTTACATATATAGGTAAAAGAAGCACACATTGGCTTTTGCCGCTCTTGCTGCTTGCCATTCTCACACTGCATGCAACGCTGACTGAGCACCTGTTTGTGTCGTGACTCACTCTACACCGCCTCTCTCTATGCGCGCGCACACACACACACGCGTACACGTACGTTCTGGTGGTTGATGAACGCGGATATGTGCTGTTTAGCGGAGGGCCGGTGGGCAATGTTTTGTGTCAGGTAAGTCTGTAGTAGGGTATACAGGGGAATTGAATTTGAAGTGGTTTGGGGTCCTTCTGTAAGTCATTTTGGAGTAGGCTACAATTTGGTTTAAGTGAATTCTACAAGCAGCAATACCACAGGCCAAGTAATCGCCACTAGTATGATGTAATCTATCTATCTATCTATCTATCTATCTATCTATCATACATTTTTATTTAATGTATTTAAGAGGTTAATTGTTGTGACTTTATTCCCTGCTCTCTTGGTACTTTACAGGAGGAATGGGCCAAACACTGCTATTTGAGGGTGAACCTGACCATCTTGTTCCAGCAGCATCAGAGGCACTTATTGAAAGCAACCTCTTCCGGGTTGCAGGAAGGATGTTGGGCCACACCTTTCTGCATGATGGTCCCCATGTCACAGGACTAAGTCCTGCTGTAATTCATGTACTGTTCAATGGGGACCCTGAAATGGCTACCGTTGTTACAGAAGACTGCCCTGATCTGCACATCAGGAGCATCATAGAACTGGTATGTAACCTAAAAGAAACTTTGCCATGTAAAAAATATTGCTTGGGCAGATATAATAACTTGTATGGTCTTAATTCTAGCTTGAACATGAAGATCTTACACCGGAACAGAAGGACACAGTTTCAGATCTTTCCATGTCTTGGGATCTTCCGGCAGTCACCAAAACAAATCGGAGATGGCTACATAACAAACTTCTACTCCATGCAGTGAGTTCCTGCTGGTTAAGTGACAGAATTCATCGCTGTACTTGTTGAAATTATAGAATGTGTTGTGAACCCTTGCTTGTTATGTTAACACGAGAGTTTAAGTACTAGAGTTTTAATGGATTTTTATAAAGCACTTTATTGTGTTTATTAACATTTTTCCTACTGTGCCAACTTTTGTCAAATTTGGGTTAAGGATTTGGGCTGTAATATGGGTCGGTCTGTCTCTTAGGTCGTTGGGAGGACCATGCGCCAAATTAAACAGTTGAGAAAGGGACTGAAAGATGTGATGGTATGGCCCCTGCTGACATCTAGGCCGGATGTTGTACCACTTCTTTTCCCCAAAATGGCTGAAATGCAGTTCACACCCCAGGTAAGTCAGTAATTTAGTTATATTTGTGACTTAACTTGATGAATTTACGTGTATTTTCAATGACTGAGATGGATATTTTTCAATTTTCTAAGATTTTGATCTGCATAGTCCTTCACCAAAATAAGTTCTCCCTTTTTTTAAATTACAATTTTTGTTTTCTTTAAGATGCTCCTAGAAAAAATCACATGGCCAGTTGAGGACAGTGATGATGAAGACTTTGACTTAGACACCACCTGCCGCATCACTGGCTTTCTAAGGATGTTCATTGAAACAGGTATAAACCTTATTTTCTCTCTTTACAAATGCTTCTATGTCTCATGGATAGATATGATCAATTACAGTTGAACTAAATGTCTTTAATCCATTTTATGACTTTTAGCTTCATCAGGTACCCTGGCCCAGCTGCTGACATTCTGGGTTGGCTGGGAGATGCTTCCTCCTGAACTGAGAGTGGAGATTTCTGGGGGAACCCTTCCTACGTCCTCCACATGCTTTGAAACCCTAAAGCTGCCAGCTCATTTCAAACTCTACATGGACTTTGAGAAAGCACTTGTCGCTGCCATAAAAAGTACTGGATTTGGGCTTAAGTTTTTTCAGACGTCAATTAGGGCTGGGCAATATTTTAATATTATATCTATCGTGATATAAGACTAGATATCGTCTTAAGGTGCTTTTCCATTACCAGTACCTACTTGACTCGCCTCGACTCGCTGTGCGTCCGTTTCCCATTGCAGATTTTAGGACGAGGCGAGTAGGTACCATGTAATGGAAAAGCACCATTAGATTTTGAAGAAGTGTAATATCGTTACATGGTAAGTTTAGTCTTTTCCTGGTTTCAAAGGCTGCATTACAGTAAAGTGATGTCATTTTCTGAACTTACCAGACTGTTCTAGCTGTTCTATTATTTGCCTTTTACCACTTAGTCATTATATCCACAATATGATAGTTATTTATCCGAAATCTAAATGTGGAAGATATTTTGTGAATGCACCAATTGTCAACCTTACAATATCGTTGCAATATCGACATCAAGGTGTTAGGTCAAAAATGTGATATTTGATTTTCTCCATATTGCCCAGCCCTAATGTCAATGCATACACAGTTCAGATGAATTGACACAAGTTCAGTGTCTTTGAAAACATTAACACACTGTGCAGTAGTTGACTTTTTTTTCTTCCATTTACTAAAATCAAACTGTTCTGCACCTTCAGTGCTAACAGTACAGCATTCATGTTAGTCATTCTGTGGACCATAATGAGACAGGAAGCTTCAAAGAAACAGCTTTTTTTCCTTTCTTTTAAAAGGAAAGTAAACTTTCAGTTTTTCCTTGCTTGTTCTAACACAACAAATAAAAACATGGGTTGGACATCAGTCTAAGATTCTTGATAACACTTCCACAGTCTCTACATATAGTCTAAGTGCATCAGTAACAGAAACTCCTGGAGCTGGCAAAATTGCAACCTCTTCATCTGAGAGCTCACGGGCCAGCTGAACCTCGGGGACTGACACAGTGCCTCGATGAAGGCAGTGAGGTCCGTTCCAATCGATCCCATATTCTTCAGGAACCTGAATGGATGACAAGCATAATCAGTCTTGTACTTATAACTAGTTTGACATGTCCTTACACAAGATTGTTATTTTTGGTCACCAAGGCAGTGAGAAATGAAATGTTACTTATTCAGTTTTTTAAAATAATACAGCTTTGCATAGTATGCACTGTAGAAACTACAGCTCACAGGTTGATGTCTTTCCATAAGCGGGCTTCCTTCACCTTTCAAAGGGGCAGAGCTCCAAATTAAAAATACATTTAAATAATGCCCATATTATTATCTACTCACTTGGAACATGCACACCTCTTGCATTCAGGTGACCACGCATTAGCTTGTAGCCGGTGTTTGGATGACTTCTGTGAATTTCACTTACAATACGGTCTAACTCCTCATCATTCACAGCTGAATAGAGATCTGTCTTTCTGTACAAACAAGAAAAACACAACATCAAGTAATGTTACCTTAAACGTCATATTCTTTCCGAGTGTATGAGAGCAGCAATTCATAAACAGAAAACTCATGAATTTAGTGTAAATACCTTAAACTGTATTGTTGCATGCGCCTCCTGATGGTCCTCTTTGACACACCGAACATCGCTGCAAATTTGAACTGCGGGAACTCCACAAAGAAGTTAATGCTCCAGAACTGCACTCGGTATGTCAAACGCCAAACGCCCCGGTCCCTGTGTGTGTTGGGCCTGAAGTGCCCTGGTACCAGAGAAGCGGTGGACAACTTCTTCTAGATTTGCAATTCTGTGGTCGATATCTTCGTCGGAAAGTGCGGAAATGACTCCAACAACTTCAATAAGTTCCTCTGCTTTACTAGCTACATGCTCTGGGTCAGCAGGTCCTGCTTCTACATCCTCTGCTAAGTTTAAAATGTCTCTAACCAACTCCCTGGAAAGTTCACGGAGATCCTCCATTGTTTCTATCCAGGTTGGCCTACTCTACTTCAGACCAAAGCAATGGATCAGACTAGATTCGCGTTAGCCCCGCCCACTGACTTTGATGGGTCAGTTTGACAGTTTTAAGTAATTCATGAATCACTGCAATGCAGGATCATGAAATGTAAATGTAAATAGTGAAATAATTATATATGTATTTTACATAAAATGAATCGGTATTTGAATTAATTAATGATACATTTAATTACACATTTATGTATTTAATTCTAATTTTAATTAATTAATGACACATTTAAGTAATTATTTAATGGTGTATTTATTTATTTAATTGTGGCACTTTTAGTCCTCCATAAAAAACGGATTGAATCAAGTTGGAAAGTAGCTATTGGCTGTCCTAAAAGTCGCTAGAAGTCGCTAAATGACGTCATCGCCTAATTTGCATAGTTGGCCATGTGAACGTAATTGTGATGGACGCTGAAGGAGAGACAAAAAGTGAGTAAAAACACCCTACATTTAAATCCCTCCCTGAACGTAAGCCAGGGCGGGATCAGCCAGCGGCGGCTTCCCGCATGCGCGATTTATTTGCAGTCTGGACGTGAAGGGGTGAACATCTCCTGTTCTGACTGCAGCTGGGAGGGACTGCTGCGCGAGGAGTGGGCCGCCTGTGAGTGCTTTGGGACGTGGGGCCCACGGCAGCACCTGCTGCTCGTTGAGAAGAGTAAGAACGATACGTGCTTTCACGTCAGAGTCTCCAATAACACCAGAAAAAGTCGCTAGATTTGTCGCTAGTCGCTTTTTTGAAAATGTGTTGCTAGAGGGGTCTGAATACTCGCTAAATATAAAAGTAAGTTGGCAACACTGGCTTCAACATCATGTCAAAAAAGTCATCAACGTAAGGGAATTTCATATTTTTTCACCCAATGTTTTACCTAAATCCAATGACATGGTGACATTTTTTGTTGATTTCATGCAGAATTCAAATTAGTTTACAACTCAACCGAATGTAAATCAAAACTAGATGTTGAAATGACCTTATGTGCCCAGTGGGACACACACAAACACACTTTCAATGAAGAATAGACTGACACTTCAACAAACTGAACTGGGCTGTGTGTGTGTGTGTGTGTGTGTGTGTGTGTGCCTGCTTGAGTGTGTGTGTGTGTGTGTGTGTGTGTGTGTGTGTGTGTGTGTGTGTGTGTGTGTGTGTGTGTGTGCCTGCTTGAGTGTGTATGTCATTGTTTATCATTGTGTCACTCAGTCTAATCTTCATTACAAGTGATCTATGTTGGTTCCAATTCCAAACATTCTCACAGCTCTGTCCAGTTTAGGATAGGCTATATGATGACAAAGAAACAGACAAGGAGGATATATCTCTAGATACATTGTAGCAAGTCAAGGCACATTAACATGGGCTCAGGAATAGGTGTGGAAACATTTGACCTCATAAATTGCTCAGTTAGTTTAATAATACTGTGTCTTTCAATCCAAACACATTTCTAAGAGAGATAGCACAACTTGATTGAGGGGCGTTTTATTGAGGATGCAATTACCTGTGGGTTTTAACAGAAAATAGGAAGGAAATACTGCAGAGGGATAAGGAAACCATGTTTTTTTCTTAGAAAATAACAGCCAATGTTTGACTAAGAACTCAACCCAAAAAATGTGAATGGTTAGCATATAGCTCCTCTGTTGGTAATGGCAAAGGATATTTTATCTGCCCAGAAACAC
Organism: Coregonus lavaretus; assembly: GCF_964263955.1. Taxonomy (NCBI): domain Eukaryota; kingdom Metazoa; phylum Chordata; class Actinopteri; order Salmoniformes; family Salmonidae; genus Coregonus; species Coregonus lavaretus. The sequence continues at coordinate 33,800,427 of NC_140010.1, read as the reverse complement.
AATATTAGACTGGTTAAGCATGAGAGATATACCACCTCAGAACAGAAAGACGAGTGAGAAATAAGGAGTGATGAAAAATGGTTTCAAGCTCTAGGCCTATAAGGGTAATGGATGTCTGCTGTTGCTATGAATAGCCCAGCGCAGCGGGGTGGTAGGCAGCCAAAATAGCCAAATTCCCCAGTAAAAAGTGATGACGTCCATAGACTGGCTGCATCAGCACCACAGAATAGCAAGGGCATCATTTGTTTCCATGGCAACATTGACATAGGCTGTGACGCAAGAGCAGGTGAATGAATGGGTGGAAGGGATCGAGGATGTTGAAGACTGCAGTGCAGGATGATACGTGGGTGGTGAATGGAGGATCGGGCTGTATCTGTGTGTGTGATTGTGTGTGTGTTTATAGGTGGGAGACAATCTCCAGATTTACATCTTCCAGCATTCTTCAGAATATTATGCATAAAAAATACATATGGTTAGGATGTCATCAATTAAAATATGTTCCTTTAGTAAAATCATCTCCCTTTGATGTCTCTTTCTTGGAATAGATTACGCACCCCAACCAAAAGTTTCCTATTTTGACAGAAACAACTGCCTTTTCTTTATTCATCCATATTCAGCATAGCATTTAAAATCAGGCATTCAAGAAGGCAGTGGCTAGAATGTATGAGTCATGTCCCGAAACAGGGGTTTGGACTGAATACAAACCATGTTATTATGGTGAACAGATATAAAAATGGGAGTGCCTTTATTATCAAATTCAATTTACGGATTCATATTTTGCTTTACATAAATGTGATGAAGCTGAGAAGATAGCTAAAGTGAGATGTAACAACATTTACCTTTTTGTAATGAAGTTTATAAATAGCTTAATGCATACCCTATCAGGTGCTATGAATTTAAAGGCCTCTACAGCTGGCATTGCTCAATTCTGCCGAACCTGTCCTAATTTTGGGAGTTCGGAAAACATTTAATTTTACTACGTGAGAATTCTGTTCATTGACTACAGCTCAGCTTTCAACACCATAGTGCCCTCAAAGCTCATCACTAAACTAAGGACCCTGGGACTAAACACCTCCCTCTGCATCTGGATCCTGGACTTCCTGATGGGCCGCCCCCAGGTGGTAAGGGTAGGCAACAACACATCTGCCACGCTGGTCCTCAACACGGGGACCCCTCAGGGGTGCATGGTTAGTCCTCTCCTGTACTCCTTGTTCACCCACAACTGCGTGGCCAAGCACGACTCCAACACCATCTTTAAGTTTGCCGACGACACAATGGAGATAGGTCTGATCACAGACAACGATGAAACAGCCTATAGGGAGGAGGTCAGAGACCTGGCAGTGTGGTGCCAGGACAAAAACCTCTCCCTCAGCGTGATCAAGACAAAGGAGCTGATCGTGGATTACAGGAAAAGGAGGGCCGAGCACGCCCCCCCATTCACATCGATGGGGCTGTAGTGGAGCAGGTCGAGAGCTTCAAGTTCCTTAGTGTCCACATCACCCACAAACTATCATGGTCCAAACACACCAAGACAGTCGTGAAGAGGGCACGACAACGCCTATTCCCCCTCAGGAGACTGAAAATATTTGGCATGGGTCCTCAGATCCTCAAAAAGTTATAATGCTGCACCATCTAGAGCATCCTGACTGGTTGCATCACCGCCTGGTATGTCAACTGCTCAGCATCCGACCGCAAGGTGCTACAGAGGGTAGTGCGTACGGCCCAGTACATCACTGGGGCCAAGCTTCCTGCCATCCAGGACCTCTATACCAGGCGCTGTCAGAGGAAGGCCCTAAAAATTGTCAAGGACTCCAGCCACCCTAGTCATAGACTGCACGGCAAGTGGTACCGGAGCGCCAAGTCTAGGTCCAAAAGGCTCAATTACCTCGACTAACCTGTACCCCCGCACATTGACTTGGTACCGGTACCCCCTGTATATAGCCTCGTTAATGTTATTTGATTGTGTCACTTTTTTTTGTTAACTTTTTTATATTTTTTACTTTAGATTATTTAGTAAATAATTTCTTCTATTATTTTTCTTAAAACTGCATCGTTGGTTAAGGGCTTGTAAGTAAGCATTTCACAGTAAGGTCTACACTGTTGTATTCGGCGCATGTGACAAATACAATTTGATTTGATTTGACATGGATAATTGAGTGACTGACAAAACAAGAGAAAAACTGCCGAATTATGTGCAACCAAATTTCAAAATTACACCTGGTGTATTCTACTATTGTTACTCTCAATAGTAAAATGAGACCCAGACTGAGTTCCTAAAATTATTTATATATTTTTTAATGTTTTTATTTTATTTATCTTTTGGGTTAGGGGATCCCCTATTGGTCGAGGGAGCCGTCCCTGCATGCATGCCATTACAGTAGATGGCGATAGACGGCTGGATGTTGAGGTTTACAGTGTTTTGAAAGCGTAGAAGAAAGAACGAGAACGCTTGAGCAGTGACGCGGACTTAGCAATTTTGTTGCTATATTTAGCAACTTTTCAGACTACCCTTGCAACTTTTTATTCAAACAGCACCTAGCAACACATTTAGCTACTTTTAAAAATGTATTTTGAACTTTTAGCAACTTTTGAAAAGTGACTCAAACGCTAAAATGCACGCATTTTCCCTCTAAATGACACAAAAACGATTTTCTCTGTCACACACTCAGTCACAACATACGTGCCTGGCTGCAAAAGTGCATTGTGAGTGACGTCAGCAGCAGGCGCTCTGCTCGTGCACAGGCAGCAGCAGGCCAGCCAAGCAGCACAACAACCTGGAGAGAGATGCGCACACATCATTATTTGAGTTAAGTTGCTTGTTCAGTAAGATAGTATATATACCTTGTTATTAGCTTGTACCTATAATTGTTGATCAGTTAGGTAGCATGTTAACTAACTACCAATACACTGCTTAAAACAATAATTGTTCAGAATGTGTAGGTTTACTAGTTAATAAGAAAATAAATAAAATGTAATTGTTCAATAATGTGTAATTGTTCAATAATTCAATGTGTTGTGGGTAATAATACAAATATCTGATCATATAAAATTTGTGTTTATATTACTTTTAGAAATAAAAATATGTGATAATAAACAAACAAATCTAAACTAACAAATGTCAAATCAGATGGCCAGTCAATTTGTGTAACATTATTGTGGATTCCACGTAATGACACAGTTTTACGTTATTACGTAATGACGCCATCACGCAATGACATCACAACGTCTTTTAGCAACTTTTAGCAACAAATCGACCTGCCTATAGCAACTTCCCCTGAAAATTAGTTGGCTTGGCAACACTGCGCTTGAGCTCCTGCAAAATAATGAATCAATAGATAGCGAAAGAGAATCGAGGAGGAATTCTCAACTCAAAGGGGTTCAGAAATAATTGATGACATCTTTGCAGAATTTACTATAACTCACAAATTATGGCGACTAAAAGGACGGTAATAGTGACAGGTAAGTGATTTGTGTAAATTATAGATAGTTTGCTGTCAGTTTTCTCTAAACTGTTGATTAAAATGAGTTGCCTGCACAAATTGAACCATACGAATAACAATTTTAGGTTTGAATGACTTTAGCCTATAGTGTTGTGTTTCTACATCTAGAAAACGAAATTATTTCTAAACTACTGTACAGTATAATCATCTTCCATTCATGAAATGTCTGTCAGTCAGGTAGCCGACGAAACTCAACTCCACGATTTACGATGGAGATGAGCGGCGACTAGTGTGGCCTGACTGGAGCTCCGACGTCACATACAATGATTTCTGCACCTGAAGAATAGCCCGCAATTACATAGAACAATGTCGTGTGTAATTGCGGGCTATTATTTTGGTGCTGATATCAGTCGTTTTTAAATTAAAAACTTCATTTTATGTAACTTCGGAGCTCCGGTCCGCCCACACTAGTTCTCGCTCAACTCCATTTAATTGGCTATCTGTCAGGTTGAAATCTCTGATTTGTGAGGAAGCAGAAGAGCAAACCAATCTATGACAGGTATATCAAGACAGAGGCGACAATGTAGCCATTTATGGATCGTCGTAGCCATTCAGCCATTCATGGATACATTGTTGCCTTGTCGTGTTGGCAAGAAGCCTGGTCTTAGTGTTCTCTCCTATACAATTTAAATGGAAATTATAGCAGCCTATAGTGTCATCTTATCTATAAAACCCATGCACTCATTGGCATATATTGTGTGACAATTGACTGTATTTGTCAGCTGTGGTAATAGATAATATTTAACTTGATCTAACCTTTAGACTTTGAATGAAGAGTCTTGTGACGCTCATTTACATAGGCCTAGAGAGATAAGCAGCTATAAAAACAGTGTCTTTTTTTAGGGTTTGAACCTTTTGGAGATCACACCATCAATGCTAGCTGGGTGGCTGTTCAGGTAAGTGAGTTTGTTGAGTGTTCTGCATGGTGCATCATTGCATCATTAAAACCCTATTTAACAATGTGTGAATGTTGTTACTACAGTTATTAGTGTTATCACGACACACTACACAGGTATAAAATCAACCGGTTTTAAAACCATGAGGCACAACAATTAACTCGAGGTATAATAAAGCTTTAGCAAATGAAATAGGGTTTGTGGTTTCTCCCCCACTTCCTGTTTCCTCTGTGTACAGGAACTGGAGCGGTTAGGCTTGGCTCAGAGTGTGGATCTGCACGTCTGTGAGGTGCCAGTGGAGTACCAGGCAGTTCAGAGTCTGCTTCCATCTCTATGGAAACAGCACAAGCCACAGGTAGCCACAAGAAATCATAGCAAGTGTCAACTGTTGTTCCTCACTTTATCTTTCTTTATTGCATGGTATAAAAGCCCTGACATAGTGTCTAAGTGCACAGTCTACACACTTACTGTATGACATACCATACGCTATTTATTCCTACTATATGACGTAAACATAATGACAGCATTTATTGTCTTTATTGATATTACTCAGTAGCTCATGTTACAGTAATCTCTTTAAATTCTCGCTAACAACCCCCACCCCACACATCCTCTTCACCGCTGGTCAACAGTTGGTCGTCCATGTCGGGGTCTCTGGCATAGCCACCACGGTCACTCTGGAGAAATGTGGCCACAACCATGGCTACAAGCGGGTGGACAACTGCAGCTTCTGTCCAGACTCTCAGTGCTGTATGGAGGGGGGTCCTGAATGCATCGATTCAGTCATAGACATGGACATGGTATGCAAGAGGGTCAACTCCTCAAGGCTGGGTGTGGCAGTGTCAGTATCAAAGGACGCAGGCCGGTGAGTGCTGTGCTCGACTCTACTCTCATTCAACCAATCATATGGCACTATTTATGATATCTTACTTTTTTTCAATGAAACTCCATTAAAGGGATAGTTCACTCAAATTACAAATGTATTCTATCTATGAACATCCAAATCTTTAATTGTAGCATACTTTTTAGGTATTGATAAGATAGTGCTATGTCATAATTTGGGTGGTCAATCCCTTTATAATCTGAAGTTCTAATTATAATTTACGCTTCAGAAATCCCATTCACCTGAATGGCAAATCCATTGATTCTGATGAAAGCTAATGCCTCTTTTTGTCTCTCTAACCCTAACTCAACCTTTGTCCCTGTCAGATACCTATGTGACTACACCTACTACACGTCGCTGTACCTGGGGAAAGGCAGGTCAGCGTTTGTGCACGTTCCTCCTCTGGGGAAGCCCTACAGTGCCCAGGACCTAGGTAGAGCCTTGCAGGCCATAGTGGGGGAGATGCTGGAGCTTGTGGGTCAAGCTGAGGATGATGACCACGACCACGACCACTGCAGCCACCAGCACCATCAGCACGCTCACTAAAGAAAGACTTTCGGTGACCTTTGTCCTAAACTCACTGGTGCTGTCCTCAATGGACAGATAAAGCACTTAAACATCATCAGCATCTACCCATGGTAGTCTGGGGAGCATTAGCTAAAGAGAGGGGTATCAGCACTACCCTGTTGTAGGAACTAGAGAAAGGAAGAGTATGTGAATGAACATAGGCTGAGCCATGGCTATATCTATGGATAGTATATCTATGGCTCTGGGTATGGATATTTGACTGTATTTCACAAACAGAGTAATGGTCCAATGAACAGTGCTGTAGATTAGAGAAACATCTTTGTATATCCAGTGTGCACTGATGTGTGCTTTTAAGCCACATCCTCCTGACAACTGTATGACCGGCTGCTTCTCACTATTTTAAATAGTTCCCCTTTAAGTTCCTTATTCCACTCAGCAATCACTCTCGCTTTGACATAATGGTTAATGTAGTGTGCCGTTTATTGGATCAGCTCCAGCTCCCCCTTTGTCTTGTGGTTAATATTTGTTGTGAAATTGTATAATAGCTGTATATTGTATAGTGTACAATATAAGGAGGCAACAATATGTTTTCTTTGATAAATGTACCTCAATCATGTGTTAATATCTCAGGTAATTATTGCATATACAATCAATATTGATAATGTGATGAATAATGATATGACGTTTTTTTTATCTTCAGTACCTGTATTCTCTACTTAGAATATGGAACAGGTCTAATGCTGTGATTAAATCACTAATGTCAGAGTTAGCCTTTTCTGTATTTTTTAAAATAATTTCACACCTTTCAAAAAATGTGCCAATGAGAAGGTATAGTTGAATCTATACCAAATACGTAAAATAACTATTGCTGTAGTGTATATAGTAGTACAGTACTTGCTGTTCTTCATTACATCTAATGCAAATGAAAAGCATTAAATTGAATGTCATCTGACATAATATTATCAGGAAGGGTAAGCACTTGTGCTAAACAATTTCTGACTGTACCATAAAGCTCAGTGGACTGTACAGTGGGGCTAATCAAGGATGGTGAAAAATATTAACTTTTTGTGTAAACGTCATGGACACTCCTTTGAATGTGCTCTATGCATTTGTTCTGCGGCGCAAGGTGTTACGTCATTATTTCCAGTGGGAGTTGAGGCTCTCGAGCCTGTGTGGTGTCAGTTCTTCATTCATTTGCGTAGGTTTTTAGATATTTGTTCAAGTACAATTTTGGCAGGGACATCGACACATTGCTAATTTAGCTATTCTACCTAAAATATCATTCTGAAATATCACTGTTAGTGGAGAACATGAGTGTTGAGGCATACGGGCCGAGCTCGCAGACTCTCACGTTCCTGGACACTGAGGAAGCGGAGTTGCTTGGAGCAGATACCCAGGGTTCGGAATATGAGTTCACAGATTTTACCCTACCGAGCCAGACTCAAACAGGCCAAACGCAGAGTCAGTTGGACAACCAGGTTCGTGGAATAATTGTTGGATATTTTGTGGAAAACTACCTCGCTAACAGCGTCCTTAATATGGAACCTTGGAGGTAGCTAGTTTGCAGAAGCAGCTAGGTTAGCATATCTAGTACGCTAGCTGTCGAGCTACATAGAAAACACATGCATCTGCCCCAGAGGCCACGCAGCTGGCTAACCAGTTAGCTTAGCCAGAAAGTTTACATAATGATTTAGCATGCTAGCATTCGCTAATATGCGTTCTGAGATGGACACCAGGATTATTTGACAAGCAGTCTGTCATTTTCTTGATAAGTAAGGTAGCCATGACTGTACCATTTTTAAACTTAATTATCTGCATGACAGTCACAACAGGTAGTTAGCAAGCTTTAGATAGTAGGCATACTAGTTAGCTGCTGTGAGTTTGCTACAGCAAGTGCATTTAATAGCAAGTTAGCTAACTAGCTGTCAAATGCACTTGTAGCTAAAACCTTTTTATTTGTGGTGGTGTGTGTCCTTTTCCAGGTTATTGACATTATGTTGCCACTGTCTTTAAATGTCCACGTTTTTCTCCAGGTGAATGGGCCTGATGGAGTTCTGCAGAATGGGGAAGACCCTGTTGTAAAAGCAAGTCAACTCCTTGCAGATTTGAACTTTGAAGAAGACGAGGAGGACACCTATTATACTAAAGACCTCCCAGTCCATGCATGCAGGTAATGTTCAGAAATCCTTTTAGTTCTGTCAGACTGATAAAAAATGTGAGTGTTGAAAGTTAGCTTGTTTTATCTGACTTTACCTTGCCCTAAACATCAATATTAATGTTGTCATTGTGCTATTTATTTCCTTTCCCCAGTTACTGTGGCATTCACGATCCGGCATGCGTGGTGTATTGCAACACCAGCAAGAAGTGGTTTTGCAATGGACGCGGCAATACGTCTGGCAGGTAGGCTTCAAAGACCAACCAACCAGCAGTTGTTGACCTTTCATCTGTGGTGTACTCAGCTAAATGTAGTTGCCGTCTACTCTACGTGGGAGGCTGTACACAGGAAGTAGAAATGTGATGCAAATGGAGACTGAAGTGACTTATACCCTTTTAACAAGGGTCAGAAAGACATTTACCAGAAATGTTGATATACCTACATTTTACATTTACATTTGAGTGATTTAGCAGACGCTCTTATTCAGAGCAACTTACGGTAGTGAGTGCATACATTTTCATGCTTTTTCTCTCACCTTCTCTCTCAGTCACATTGTGAACCACCTGGTCAGAGCCAAGTCCAAGGAGGTGACTCTGCACAAGGACGGTCCTCTGGGGGAGACAGTGCTTGAGTGCTACAACTGCGGCTGTCGCAACGTCTTCCTCCTGGGCTTTATCCCCGCCAAAGCAGACTCTGTGGTGGTACTGCTTTGCAGGTAAAGCAGGTCTATGGTGTTTGTTAACCATCTTTATACCATTCTGTATCACAATGATCAGATGCCCTGTTTCTCAAAATGTTCTTGGGCCTTCTCAGACCTAGATCCAATGGCTCTTATCATTGAATCAAAGAGATTTTGTAATAGAGTGCATTGATAGACGTAATGTGTTTGTTTTGGTAATGCAGGCAGCCATGTGCCAGTCAGAGCAGTCTGAAAGACATCAACTGGGACAGCTCCCAGTGGCAGCCGCTGATCCAGGACCGCTGCTTCCTCTCCTGGCTGGTGAAGATCCCCTCGGAGCAGGAGCAGCTTCGGGCCCGCCAGATCACCGCCCAGCAGATCAATAAGCTGGAGGAGCTCTGGAAGGTTCATAAGATGCCTTATTTAGCATGAGTTTACCAGCAGTTTACTATAGGCCAGTGGCCTTCTACTTTGGTCGTTTTTATATAAAAGCCAGTTATAGAGCAGCACTCTATATGTGGTTGTTGTTTGACTGTATCTGTCTGTCTGGGTGTCTTCAGGAAAACCCCACGGCCACTCTGGAGGACCTTGAGAAGCCCGGCGTGGACGAGGAGCCTCAGCACGTGCTGCTGCGCTACGAGGATGCCTACCAGTACCAGAACATATTTGGCCCCCTGGTCAAACTGGAGGCTGACTACGATAAGAAACTCAAAGAGTCCCAGGTAAGGCCAACTTTGTTCTGCTGGACTGTTCAGGCTAGCTCTTCCTGCTTTTGGATGTAAAGGCAGTTTTGGTTTTACATGTTTGAGTGATCGCTCTCTCGTCTGTTTGTTTCACAGACCCAAGACAATATAACTGTCAGGTGGGACTTGGGACTCAATAAAAAGCGGATTGCTTATTTCAGCCTTCCCAAGACGGACTCAGGTGGTAATTCCTTTTTTGTTCATCTCCATCAACGTCACGAAGTGTCCACAAGTGGTCCATGTCCATTCCATTCCAGCCACTACCTCCCCTCGCATTCTCCCTGACGAGCATGCTGGCCTGTCTTATAGTCTAAGTCTGAATGTGTGTGTGCATGTACGATTACATTTTTGTATGATGAATGTTCTAAAATCTATCAATTCTAAAATGTGCCTTTCATAAGCTAATTCCTTTTCCCTTGCTTTGCCATTCTCTGTGTTTCTGTAGACATGCGCCTGATGCAGGGTGATGAGATTTGCCTGAGGTACAAGGGAGATCTTGCCCCGCTCTGGAAGGGCATTGGACATGTCATCAAAGTCCCAGACAGTATCCTTTTCATTGTTATGTTGTGTTACCTTTTACTCTTCAGCATCTTGTTTAATGCACAATTGATTTACATGATTGTTTCTCTGTTTGGCGTTATCCTCGCAATACCACCACAATATCTCCACATTAGTCTCTGGAATTAATAGGTGTAATGTTTTGTGGTGTATAGTTCTTAATCCTTCCCTAATAGACTATGGCGATGAGATAGCCATCGAGCTGAGGAGCAGTGCTGGGGCTCCCGTGGAAGTACCACATAACTTCCAGGTTGACTTTGTGTGGAAGTCCACCTCTTTTGACAGGTAGGAATCCTCTGACAAAAATCAATATGTGATGCAATGGGTTGGGCTCAGCTTGCTTGGCAATGGACTTACTATTACACACTGTTTCAACTTTTCTGCAGGATGCAGAGTGCCCTGAAAACCTTTGCAGTGGACGAGACCTCTGTGTCTGGGTACATCTACCACAAGCTGCTGGGTCACGAGGTGGAGGACGTGGTCATCAAGTGTCAGCTGCCCAAACGCTTCACCGCCCAGGGCCTGCCTGACCTCAACCACTCACAGGTGGGTGTTATCATAGACAGAAGTTATGAGTAGATTTGAGTTATTCCTTCGAAAACAATATTTGCTGACAGTTTGGCATTTTACAATGTTGTGTGTCATCACGTAGGTGTATGCTGTAAAGACTGTGCTGCAGCGTCCTCTCAGTCTCATCCAGGGGCCCCCTGGCACAGGAAAAACTGTCACCTCTGCCACTGTAGTGTACCACCTGGCCAGACAGGGCAACGGGTAAGATGTGATCACTTAATAGGGGACACCATATACAGTACTGACAAGTAAATAACTTTCACGACAAGAGTGACTGCATTAGTATTGGCAGAGGTCATCACTGCAAATGACACATTGTTCTCAGTTGACCAACCAAAAGGTTAATAAAGCACCTTATCCATCCCTAACACCAGTTGTGTGTGTGTGTGTCCTCAGGCCAGTGCTGGTGTGCGCTCCCAGCAACATTGCGGTGGACCAGCTGACTGAGAAGATCCACATGTCGGGCCTGAAGGTGGTGAGGCTCTGTGCCAAGAGCAGAGAGGCCATTGACTCCCCTGTGTCCTTCCTGGCTCTTCACAACCAGATCCGCAACATGGACAGGTAACCTGGGACTGCTACCCAGAGAGGAATGGTGTCTTTATCTCATCAGGTGTCCTGTTATCTCGAGACGAAGGATCGATTCCACTTGAGAACTAGGCTATGGGCCATGAGAGTTGCCTCAGTTTAAAAGCATAGATGCGCAGGTCATGTTCCGAGGGCTTTCCTCTGCCTTGCAGCTTTTCTGCACATTAGCCTTCATTATAGGCTACATCATTTCAGCACAGTAAAGAGCACTGGTTTCTCCGTTTGTGTTTTGCTGTATCTGTGTGCAGTATACCAGAGCTTCAGAAGCTCCAGCAGCTGAAGGACGAGACTGGGGAGCTGTCCTCCTCTGATGAGAAGCGCTACAGGGCCTTGAAGCGCACCGCCGAGAGGGAACTACTCATGGTAACATCTGCTTCTTTTCCACTCTCCCTTAAATCAAAGTCCTAAAAATGTCTTAATTCCACTGTAAATAAATATCTACTTCCTCAAGTTGATTATCACTGACCATGTCTCCCTTCACTCCCATCTCTGCTCCTCAGAATGCTGATGTGATCTGCTGTACCTGTGTGGGGGCAGGAGACCCCCGCCTGGCCAAGATGCAGTTCCGCTCCATCCTCATTGATGAGAGCACGCAGGCCACTGAGCCCGAATGCATGGTGCCTGTCATACTTGGGGCCAAACAGGTATGTCTCAGGGCAATCTTTAAGAGAAATTATGCCCAGTCAGTTAGCTCAATGACAGGTCCCAACTTCTCTCTGTGTCTCGTACAGAATGTTTATCAAAAGTTGTTGCTGATGGACAAGTGTAGTGACATTTATTGCCTCCAGTTGTCTGTGCTTGGTTGAATCTGACATTATTGCAAGTGCAGAAGACTGAGTGAGGCACTACAGCTACACCCAATTCTAGTTCCCACGCCACACAACATTGGATTTGAATTGGAATTACCTTTCTATTCATACTAAATCTATGATTTCTCTCTGTTTCTCTCCAGCTGATCCTAGTGGGAGACCATTGCCAGCTGGGTCCAGTAGTGATGTGTAAGAAGGCAGCCAAGGCAGGCCTGTCCCAGTCCCTGTTTGAGCGTCTGGTGGTGCTGGGCATCAGGCCCATCCGTCTGCAGGTGCAGTACCGTATGCACCCAGCCCTCAGTGCCTTCCCCTCCAACATCTTCTACGAGGGCTCCCTGCAGAACGGAGTCACCGCGGGTAAGTCGTTGAGGGAAAAGGACTCGGTGCCAGTGCATAGAACCCTCATAAACAGAGGTTAGGGTTAGGTTATGTGTTTGGCCAGTGTCGTGACGTGACTTTCATTATTGTGATGACTATTATTTATCGAATAATGACCTACTATGTTTAATTGTTACTAGATTAAATGAATCATGTAGCAATTAACTCATTAGGAATTTGGGGCACCACAGGAAAAGTTGTTTAACGAGTTACCGTTTCCTGAATTAACTCTAAAGATATCTTGATATCTCTTATCGTTTAAGTCATTTATTAATAATTTACCTCATATCAGTCTCATTCTGAGAGTCGTAGGCTCTTTAAGTCTGCACGAACCTTACTGATCATTCCTTACCATACAAATTGATGTAATTATTTATTTACTAACTAATTAAAAATTATAACACAAGATACAAACACGCACACGGTATAGGTAGGGATTAGAAACTTAATACAATGAAAACGGGTCCCTAGCGGACTAACACAATATGACACTTGTTACAAAAGATGGCAATTTAAAGAGAGAGAGAGAAAACACTTGGATACACATGGACCTATGCTCACAGTAATCCTAATACTTTGCCCCAAACTGCCGCCCGTTTGGGAAGAAAAAGCAATGCATGTATTTACGTGTTGGAGGTCTTCGTGGTGTATCTCTGTTGGACCCAGGCCTTTGTGGGAAGGGGTCGATTGGGCCTTCTCTTTCGGATGGCCTTTTAGATGTAAGGCTCAGATTGTCCACAAGAGGTCACAATGGCCTTCTTCTTAGTTTTCTGTTTACTTTCACTCATTCTGGAAGTGGTCTTCTGAGGACGGCTAATCAGCCGTGTCGATGATCCCCTGTGGGGTGATGAGAGCAGTGTAGTAGACGATGGCTTGAAGAGAGTAACAGGATGGTCCCTCCTAAATTCACCTTCTTAGATACAGTACTTAGAACAGCTACTCAGCCGTAACATTGATTGTTAGTGGAGGCAACTTTGTCGTCTTCACCTCGTGTTGATTTTCAGGTTCGGGACCAATATGGACAAAAGCTGCAGCTTGAGGTCCGTCTAGTCTGATCTGATAATTCTTATCTCAGTCTTTTATGCACTCTGGTAAAGAGGAGCGTTTCCGTCATACTGACCCGCTCTCTGAGCTCCCTCGAGCGTGGCTAGTTACGAGGCAAAATTATTATCATCACTATGATTTTGTTAGGAATGTGATTTTAGCTTTCTATCTTCACAAAAACATTGTCTTCCTCCTTGATATTTTCTACACAAGGTAAAGGATGCAAACCTGATATCCACAGTGTAAAAGCTCTTCAAGTCACAATGTTTTCATTATAACACCTTTATACCATTTTGAATGACATCACAAAATAAAGACATACATTTTCCATTTTTCATTTCTCATCATTTCCAACATTTAGATGTTAAAATATATTGTCCCAATGTTCATTGTTGGATGTTGAAGTTTTTGGCCGGCAAAAAGTCTCTGGAAAAAAAGGCATTCCTTTCACCATACTAGGATGCCAGAGATAGATTATCCTCCTCTCTAATTTATGGCAGTATTAAGGTGTCAAGACAGGCACAGCCCCCCTGTGGGTTACCTGTCCCTGTGGGTAAGAGGGTCTGGTTGTGTCGGCCATTTGCCAAGCTGATGTGAGGCCTTTGATTCTCACCCAGGGAGAGTCATGACACCAGCAAGCGGGGAATGGGCTCCCTGTTGTCTACAAACTAGTTGGGCAGTTGACATAATCCGTCTCGAAGGACCAAGAAAACAGAACAATCATGTATTGCCTTATAACAGAAGGTTTTACTAAGTTTGCACCAGGTGGAAAACACCCAAAACAAAGCTAAAACATGTCACTGGCTTCTACACTTAATTCTGGATGAACCTTAATGTAAACGTACTAACTCTCCCTTTCTTGACCTCTTTCTTTTAATTATACAGCTGACCGCATCAAGAAAGGCTTTGACTTCCAGTGGCCACAGCCAGACAAACCCATGTTCTTCTACGTGACCCAGGGCCAGGAGGAAATCGCAAGCTCTGGAACCTCCTATCTTAACAGGTATTTGACAAACGGAAGCATTTGTCATTTCTGACCAAACAGACAGACTTCATTCATAAAAAGGGTATGTTTGCTTTTTTTTAGTGAATAAGCTTTTCTTCTCTTCTCTCTCTATCTCAGGACTGAGGCTTCCAACGTGGAGAAGATCACCACCAGGCTGCTCAAGGCCGGGGCCAAGCCTGACCAGATAGGCATCATCACCCCCTACGAGGGTCAGCGGTCCTACCTGGTGCAGTACATGCAGTTCAGTGGCTCTCTCCACACCAAGCTCTACCAGGTACAGCATGCTCACAGGGTTAGGGAGTTATATCAGATGGGAAAGAAATTATAATGGCATGCCACTGTGGCACTCAAGTCTGTGTAGTACTTTCTGCAGTACCTTTAAAAACGGGATACATTACTGTTTTTATGTTTAGGCCAGATGGTGATTGGAACAGTACTAGTTAATAGTTTTCCTGTCTCTTGGCTGTCCTCAGGAGGTGGAGATAGCCAGTGTCGATGCCTTCCAGGGCAGAGAGAAGGACTTCATCATCCTGTCCTGTGTCAGAGCCAACGAGCACCAGGGCATTGGCTTCCTCAACGACCCACGACGTCTCAACGTGGCTCTCACCAGGGCCAGGTAAACAACACCTGGACCTGTGCAGTACAGTCCCTCTCGGTCTCCTGATGCTCAACAGATAATTAGAAACATCTTATCATCCTGTCTTTTTAACTTTTGAAAGACTATTTGAATATTTGTCTTTGGTGTTATGTCAACATTTTGCTGTGAGGATTCACAAATGATCATTACTCTGACAGTCCCAAAGTATAGAAGTCCTATTCTCTACCTGTAAAGGAACGGTGTCCTGTGTGTGTGTGTGTGTAGGTATGGGGTTATCATCGTGGGCAACCCCAAGGCCCTGTCCAAGCAGCCTCTGTGGAACCACCTGCTCAACTACTACAAGGAGCAGAAGGTTCTGGTGGAGGGACCCCTCAACAACCTGAGAGAGAGCCTCATGCAGTTCAGCAAGCCTCGCAAGCTGGTCAACGCCATCAACCCTGTGAGTCTCGTCCCCCCTTGAACACGTGTGGGTGTGTTTGATCATGTACGTGTTTATGTGGTGCGTGGTGTTTTACTTTCATGATTTACTTTGGTGTAGATGGGACACCATTATAAAAAGAACATGTGCGTCGGCTACTTTTTCGACTTACTGAAATGTTTGTTCTATGTGTGGGTTCTTCAGGGGGGCCGTTTCATGAGCACAGCCATGTATGATGCCAGGGAGGCTCTTATTCCTGGATCTGTGTATGACCGCAACAGCACTGGTGAGAGGCGACGTCAAACTGTAAACTTGTGTGTCTTTGTACTTGTCTTGCCATTGTCTAAAATGGTCTCTTTTCTCCCTTCAGGACGTACATCCAACATGTACTTCCAGACCCACGACCAGATTGGCATGATTGGCCCAGGCCCCATGGCCTCCATGAACATCCCCATCCCCTTCAACCTGGTCATGCCCCCGCCAGGCTACATGGGCCAGGTCAACGGCCCCCAAGCAGGCCGTGGCGGAGGTATGAAGGGTAAGGCGGGCGGAGGGGCACGAGGCGGGCGCCAGAGGAGCCGTGGTATGGGGAACAATGGCGGGGGCAGTGGGCAGCACGGCCACATGAGTGGCAGCCAGGCCAGCCAGGACCTGGGCTCCCAGCCCTTCTCCCAGGGACCCCTCACCCAGGGCTACATCACCATGAGCCAGCCCTCCCAGATGAGCCAGCCTGGCCTGTCTCAGCCTGAACTCTCCCAGGTAAGTCAGCAGAACCTTTACATTTTCATCATTTAGCAGACATTATTGGTCTGACATAGACATACATGCATGAAAATAAGCAGGCTAAAAGCTTCTCCTTTGTTGTTTTCCTTATAGGACAGCTACCTTGGCGATGAGTTCAAGTCCCAGATTGACGTGGCCCTCTCCCAAGACTCCACCTACCAGGGGGAAAGAGCCTATCAACATGGTGTGACTGGACTGTCCCAGTACTAGAGTGTAAGACTACAGTTATCTGTGAACTTTTTGCACTGTACATTCTATGAGCCAAGCCAACAGTTACTGTAAGATGTTGTTTAGTAATATCATAGTATCAGGTGGAGTAAATAGGAGACCAGATGCTCTTTATCAGGGTATTACAATTATCTTTGTTTTATTTTACTCTTAGGTTGTGGGAAAAGGAGCTAAGCCTGTGCTGAGCTTAGTTCGCCTGCATTTTAATCTGGGTAAAATCAAAAAAAGAAACATGGATACCCGTTTTCCACTGCTACAACTGAAGCACCACTGTGTGAAAGCAACAGGAGAGAGACCGAGAGAAACCAACCAATCACAAGAGTGAGAGCAAAATGGGGTTTGAGCTGGACAGGACGAGAGAGAAACAAAGAAAGAGGGAGGGAGAGAGAGGAGGTCCTGCTCGCACACGGCGACATGGAGAAGAAGGAGAAGCAGCATACGTCGGAAGTAGCGCCATCGGAGAGACGGGACCTTCGGTGATGGGTCAAGGGACGAAGGTTGTGGATCCTCTTGGGGGACACAGGAGTCACATCCCTGCCACCCCCCCCACCCCCCCCCCCCGGGGACCACCAGTTAGTTGGCTGAGTTCCTTGCTCTTGGAGCAGAGAGACTGAGTAGAGGAGTTCTAACACAACCCTTCAAGCTCAATCCACAAACCGTCTCCTGCCAGCCAGAGGGGGAAAAAAGGGAGGAAACTCTTTAAGCAGTCAGTCGATTTGGAAAATTTCTAACCTCAAAGTTGAACCGTGCTCATGCTTGGCATTTGAACATGTTTGAGCGAGAGAGAGAGGGGGAGAGGGATCGTGCGGACCAAGAGGTCGCGGTGGAACATCTCAAACGGAATCAAATGATGCAGGAGTCGGGAAAGAATTCTGAGCATTCATCTTTTTCAGCTTTGAGTTGGAAAGTTTTCTACATGAGGTCTGTTGTCGCAGAGGTTCTGATATAAGAAGCTTGTGAATTTCGCTGGCTTTCCGCTTGGGTCTTTCTCAAGGTGGTCTACTAAGGAAAAGTGGTGGAATGGCTCTTGAAACTATTAAAGGAAGACATTATTGTCTCGAGATCCGAAGTGGTAGTTTGTGAGACAAGTTTTCGTTGTTTTCTGCGAAGTGTATCTTTCTTTAGTACAAAAAGACGAGTAAAACGAATACCATAACCAACCTATTTTAATCGAATGAAGCAGTTATCACTTGATGTTCTAAATGACCTCCAGATGATTAGTTTAAAAAGCATCACAGCTCCACAGACATGAAACCGCTTGTAGAACGCAGATATCTTTTCCATGGCTACATGGCTAATTCATTAACCAACACTAAGCAAGGAAGTTATCCCTAGAGCCCCAAGTTTAAACATTCAATTCTGTATCAAATCATGTTTTCCTTTATTGGTCATGTTTAGGCTAGCTTCAGATAAGAGGTGCTTCACATGGAAACATGCATTTATCTTCAGAGAGGTTATAGACATGAAGTGTGTGAATACTACAATCACAAGACTCTTTGGAAGTCTTGAAGTTCTGTCTTTGCGGTGCCATAACTGACTACAAAGGAAGGTTGGAAGCGTCTGGCACCTGCTAAATGTAGGTATTCAGTGCTGGCTATCATTGGCCCCATGTGAAAAAGATAAATAACTGAAATGAATGTTATGAACTACCTTTGAAAAAATGTCATATCTGACGATACCTTGACGAGATTCTTGACAGATGGGAGGCATTTCTGTCAGTGTGTGCCAGAGGACGAGAATAAATGTTTGTCCACATTGGTGTTGTAAACACACTATGGTAGTTTCTATTTAGTGCCCATTAAAGGGTGTGGTGTAGATTTGTGTAGCCCCCAACACATCATACCCCCTTTAAAAAGTAATGTATGTGGTAGATTGCGTGAACCGTATTTTCCAGTTGAAGTTGACATTTTACTTTCCCCTTTGAATGTCCTTTAGTTTTGATGAAACCGCCAATACATACACCTTCAAACATGTAGTAGGCCTACTACCCTGTCACACATAGAGAAACAATGTTGATGTAATTTGTATCATTGATGGTAAAGTTTCCCACGTGTAAAGTTATATTTTGTTTAAGTCCTACTTGTGTCACTTCCCTGCCATGCAGTGCTTGACTTGGACTGAAATAGGTGCTGGTACTCATTTTGTGTGCCGGTACTGTTTATATTTAGGTGCAGGTTCTAGGGTTGGGCGGTATCCAGATTTTCATACCGTTTCTGTACCATACCGGGGTATACGGTACTACCGGAAGTGCATACAAGAGGCGCTATTTAAAAATAACCATAACCACAACAAACCCCCCCATACTGTTTTTTCAAAACCGTTTTTTTAATGGTATTGAAAATCATACTGTGTATTTCGAAATACCTTGGTATACGGTATAAACAGTACATCGCCCAAGCCTAGCAGGAGCTCCACAATACTTTTGCGCTAATATTCTATAAGAGGTACAGCAGCACAAGGAGTAGAACATTGGTGCCGGTACTACGCTCCGGTGAGCTCCTGCCAAAGTCAAGCACTGCTGCCATGTTAGTTTTAGGTCTGAGATGTATCACTCTGAAATTATGAAATGTGTGAAACCATCACTCATTAATTATGGTACCCTTCCTTTCATGTTTGTGATAATTGAGTGTCATTTGACAATTGTCATGTAATTTTGCTGAATCGTGTGAGAGGCTACGATTTTCAGAAGTCATATTTGTATGCTAGTGACGTGGTTAAACATTGTCTGTTATGAACAGCTGTGGAAAGACGTTTCTATGTTTAAGATGCCACCCATTCTGACTAAATGTGTTTGTACTTACAAAAATATCTGCTGATATCTGTATCTTAGGGACATTAACCCCTTCCCTCAGATAAATTATGAAAATGTGTTGTTTTCCGTGACAACTATCCGTATCTGACTGTGTGTGCCATTCAATAGTAACCATCAATTGGCAGGTTTCATCACTAAACATTCATGTATTTTTGTTGTTCCTTTATGAAATCGGCCTATAATTTCAAAGGGGGAACTACTTAAGAGAAATGAAATGTTGCTGCAACTAAATGGGGAGGGTATGAAATGCAAGTAGATTAAATATCAGTGCACTGCAAATGTTCCTTTGAACTATATTTGAAGATGAGCAAACAATTTATTTGCCTCAGAGAGGGTTTTGCGTTGAAGTGAGTGAAGTGATATTTCTTTCTCCATGTTGTTTGAATATGATTATGTAGTTATTTGGTCATCTGTGACGCTCACTCAAATATCATCCTTGTAACATCTTTGAAAAATAAAGGTTGCTTCTTTTCACTCATTTTAAGTGAAGATTTCACTTAACTAATCACTGGAATGATGATTAACTCAACTACTAGTAGCGCTGAGCTTTATAGACTTGACATCTGGGCCCCATAGGCAAGTGCGGGACCTAAATCTCAAGTTTAGGCCTACATGGTGCGGACTTCAGAACTGTGTCCTCGTTAGCCTATCATTGTTAAGGAATTTGTTTTAATGTGAGGTATGTGAAAATAAAATACTGTATGGCCTTAATTAGTGTTTACAAGGCCTTATTTATTTGCTAATGGTCAACAGTGAAGTAGCTTACTGCATGAGTTTTGTCAGTATAAAATTAAATGGAATTTGACCCACCAAACTGTAACCAGCAGGTGGTGGTATATAGACGGGTTGTAAACACAACTGTAGGAAATCGTTACCATGAAGCGCTGCACCGCGCGAGGCTTTTGACGATATGAAATGTAACCAATAAAAAAGTAGCTTGCACCAAGGGATACTTTGTAGCCTACCAGTGCATAACACTGCACGCTTGCGACTTATATTGCGCCTTCAAGAGGAATATAGCCTACAACCAGATCTTCGCGGGGCACTGCGCTACAACAAGGTTACTGAAGTGCAGCCAAAGAGAAGAAAATCTGAGAAATATACAGATGATGGACCGCCCGGACTGTGGCCACTGATACACGTTGCTCCAGTTTAGTAATGGCATCGATGTCCAACGTCGTGGTAAGCGTTTTAAAGTGAAGGGACAGGGCGCATATCATTTTATTGACAGCTAATGTCCACAGTAGCCTATTAACAGCCAAGTCTTTTCCTTAGCAGTGAAATTCCGGTGGTAAATTGGAAAGCATCCGTATCCGGACACATAAGAGGAAGGATTTCAGCTCCAATATTCTAAAACATAAATGAGCCCACATTACACCTGGATCAATACATCTCATTAATCTTTTACAACGAAATGAGGTAAGTGTTTCGTGTAACTATTCAACTCACTGACTTATTGCATTTGACGCTGGTAAATTCCCTATGAGAGAAAAGTTTAGGTTATGTTGCAGTCAGTCAGGTCAATATTTCAATGGTCGGGAAAATGTGTTTTAATTATGGTTGTACATACCTTGATCTATAAATTGAAAGGCTATTGATACATAGAACAAACTGTTCACTGTTTTTCCGGTCATATTTTTTCTAGTCCAGTTGTCTATTTTTTGTTGTTGAAAACATCATCTTGATGTGCAAAATATTTTAACATTAATCAGTGTGTTAACTTCCTTCTTCCACAGAAATAACACCTCTCCTGCCTAATAAGATGTATCCACACCATCGAGAAAGGTAAGTTGCTGTTATATTAGATTTATTTTACATCAGAGATTATATCCTCTCCTGAACACCTACTCAATAGCCCCTGTTGCCTGTCTGTGTCCTTGTTCCAGTGGTGGCATAATGACCACAAAGTCCAAATTAAGAGATCAATCCCAACATTTGTCAGTAAAAGTATTGGTGTAATGACCTTGGGATGCCTATGATTCTTACAGGACCTCTGCTTCAACAGGACAAGAGAGAGTCTTCTCTTGTGTCCTATGGAGTAGTAGTATAATAGTGCGCAAATGTTTGATCATAAAGCAAGTAGGTAGAATGGCTCTGGAATTACATTTACACGTTTTGGAGTGATGTTGATTTGCATCTGAGAATATCGCACTAGCTTCAATGTTTATTGATGTTATATTGATAAGTGGTTTCAAACTTGATTTACAAAGTAAACCAGTTTATCTGTTTATCTCACATTATGTTAGTGATACTGCAGAGACCAGCACTAACTTATTTGAGCAGTACATTTCTGTAATTGCTCTACTAAGGCCACTGTTGGCCTATTATTGCTGTACTCATTCAGGGAGAGAAGTACTCGCCCAGCAGCACAGTATGCCCCAGAATCTCCTCTAGAAAATAAATTATTCTGTTTACAGTGTGTAGAGGAATCAACTGTAATAATATGCCAAGAAACAGTTAGAACTGATAGTGTGAGTGCTAACATTCTACAAAAAGAGAGCATTAATTAAAGTAGTTGTTATCCGTAATATATATAGAAAAGCATTGTTGTGGAATTTCCATCACCAGAATGTTGTTTTTCATTATCTGAAATCTGATTCTTCTCCCGATGTCTATCCTGGTGGAATTCAGCTCACCTATTTAACAGCTGGAGGATATGTAATGAAACCAATCAATATTTTCTAACCGTGTACAGGGTTCAAATTATAGGGGGGGTTAGGGGGTGCTGAGAACCCCATAATAGGGCCCCCTATAACAATTAAAATATAAATGTTGGGCACCACCAGGAGCCTGTGTATAATTTGAACCCTGACTGTGTGTGTGTGCGCGCGCAACTGTGCACATACTGTGTGTGTGTGTGTGTGTGAGAGAGAGAGTTTGTGTGGGTCTGTGCAGCATATGTACACACAGCCAACTAAGCCATGTCCATCTGTTGAACATGAATGATGAATAGTGGATCCTCTGAAGAGATCTGTTATCCAGTTAGCTCCAACAGAGAGACAATCGTCTAAAACACTGAAACATCTGGGTTGTGCCTGATGCAAGCGCTTAGGTCTCTCATAGGGCTACACCTCCTTGGTACTAGGGGAATGTGTGTGGAAGTAAGAGGCAGCGCCGATGGCTCCCTGGCGTCCCGGTGGCTCAGGCTCTGCAAGGTGATCTCATTGCATTGGGGTGATCCCTGCAGAGCCAGGATCCAGTGATCCAGTAAAGTTGTTCCCTATGATAATAGAGGCGTGAGGAAAAACCCAACTGACCAAAGGACCAATCAGATGGATGGTGGGTGAAGCTCAATCCCCATAGAGGATAACTTCCCTTGCCTGGTCAAAGTTGGGCTAACAAACCTTCCCTAACATCGGCACCAAATGCTCCATGAGAATAACAATCTAACCCAGAATGTCAATCAATTGCATCATATGTAAACTAATAATTGGGAAGCTTTGGTGCCAACATGGTAGTCGTTGAATTTCCATGTCTCAAAGTGAGAGGCTACCGAGTTCGGCAATATCTGTCTGACTCTGTTCCACAGCACTGCTCCCGTCCCCTGCCTGGCCAACCCTCTGATCAGTGTCTGTCTGAGCCTTGGGTGACTGCCAGCCTTATAGAAGCTGGTTATTAAGCATGAGATCAGCTGACAAGAGTGATATTACTGTGTGATGAGACAGAGAATTGCAGCCCAGGGTTTTATCAGGGAGCTTGCCAAACATGGTCCGCATGCCCGGGGGGGGGGGGGGGATTAGTCTGTGGATCTGCTTTGATGGTGATAGTTCTTATTAGCAGGAGGGTTAATGTGAAGAAAAGTCTTGACATGGAAAGTAATAACGCAGGCTAGCAACCAATAGTTGTCATTGTAAGCTAATTGTTTTCGATACTTGGGATTCTTGCGGTTAAAATGGTAGGCCTAAACTAATTTACACCAAAACTCATGAGATTTAGAGATCCTGGCACATAGAATCAGAGCAAAGATTCAAAGGCCATTAACTGAAATCTGATCCTGTGTCTGCTTACCTCCATCACTGAAGAGGTCAGACTAGAGTTAATTTGGATACAATGTGCACATTGACCTGGTATTTGCCATGTCTTAAATCATCCATCAATTCTCTAGTTGATATTTGTGGTAGATTTATTTTTTGCTTATAGCATTCAATGCGCACAGTGACCTGGTATTTGCCATGTCTTAAATTATCTAGTTGATATTTGTGATAGATTCAATTTACTTATAGCATACAGTCCCCTGTAGCTCAGTTGGTAGAGCATGGCGCTTGCAATGCCAGGGTTGTGGGTTCGTTTCCCACGGGGGACCAGTATGAAAATGTATGCACTCACTTAACTGTAAGTCGCTCTGGATAAGAGTGTCTGCTAAATGACTAAAATGTAAAATGTTTAAAGAGGTAGGGTTTCAGACGTTTTTGGAAGATGGTCAGGGATAGGGGGAAGCTTGGACAGGAGAGTTTTGACTGGGTTGAGCGGGAGCTGACCCCTGTAGGGGTAGGAGGGCCAAGAGACCAGAGGTGGCAGAACGGAGTGCTCGGTTTGGGTGTAGGATTTGAGCATAGCCTGAAGGTATGGAGGGGCAGTTCCCCTTGCTGCTCCATAGACAAGCACCAGGGTCTTGAAGTGGATGCAAGCTTCGACTGGAAGCCAGTGGAGTGTACAGAGGAGCAGGGTGACATGGGATAACTTGGGAAGGATGAACACAGTGGCATCGGTTTAGCTAAACCTCGGGTATGGCAAAGTGGGGTATACACCAAGCCGTGACTTGGTGTATAGAGAAAAGAGGAGCGAGGGCCTAGAAACGAGCCCTGGGGGACACCAATAGTGAGAGCATGTGTTGCGGACATACATCCTCTCCACATCACCTAGTTCAAGCAACCTACCAGGTAGGATGCAATCCAGGAGTGTACAAAGCCTGAGACACCCAGTCCTGAAATGCTGGCGAGGATCTGATGGTTCATGATATTGATGGCAGCGGATAGATCAAGGAGGATGAGAATAGAGGAGAGCGAGTCAGCTTTGGCAGAGCGGAGAGCCTCCATGACACAGAGGAGAGTGGTCTCGGTTGAGTGAGCCATCTTAAAGCTTGACTGGTTAGGGTCAAGAAGGTCGTTCTGAGAGAGAAAACGAGAGTTGGTCATAGACCGCACGCTGAAGTGTTTTGGAAAGCAAAGAAAGAAGGGATACTGGTCTGTAGTCAGAGGGGTCAAGTGTTGGTTTCTTGAGGAGGGAAGTGACTCTGGCCATCTTGAAGCCTTGAGCCAATGGTCAGAGATGAGGGAAGTAAAGAATGGGAGAAGGTCTCCAGAGATGGTCTAGAGGAGGGGATGGGGTCGAGTGGGAAGGTTGTTGGGCGGC
This sequence comes from Coregonus lavaretus, assembly GCF_964263955.1. Lineage (NCBI taxonomy): Eukaryota > Metazoa > Chordata > Actinopteri > Salmoniformes > Salmonidae > Coregonus > Coregonus lavaretus. The sequence continues at coordinate 33,775,902 of NC_140010.1, read as the reverse complement.
TGGACATCACTGGTCACAGGATTTCATCTGGAGAGAGAGGGTAGAAAGAGGTCAAAAGGCATAGGGTAGTTCTGTGTAATTGGGACCAGTGGACTCAGTAGGCTGAGTGGATGTTGTCAACCTTTCTTTCAAAGTGGTTGACAAAGTCATTTGCAGAGAGGGAGGGGGAGGTGGTGGATGATTAAGAAGGGAGAAGGTAGAAAAGATTTTCCCAGGGTTAGAGGCAGAAACTTTCTATCAGTGGAAGGATGATTTTCCTCCATTTTTGCTCAGCTGCCCGCAGTCACTCCGCCATGGAGCAGGAGGGGAGGGCCGAGCAGGAGGAGAGGGCTGAGCCAGCCGGGAGGAAAGGGTACAGTGAGAGTCATAGGATGCGGAAAGGGAGGAGACTAAGGTCAAAGAGGCAGGATCAGGAGACCGGAAGGAAAAGGATTTAGCAGAAGGGAGAGATGATAGGATAGACGAGGAGAGAGTGGTGGAAGAGAGAGGGCGAAGAATGCAACGGTACATAACCATCTGGGGAGTTTAGGTGGACTAGGTAGGTAGGGTTGGAGGAGAGAAGGAGAGATTTTTTTTATTTTTATGGGGTGATCAGAGACATGGAGGGGGGTTGCAATGAGATTAGTAGGCTAACAGCCTCTAGTAAATTAGGTCAAGCACATTGCCTGCCTTGTGAGTGGGAGGGGACTGGGAAAGGGTGAGGTCAAAAGAGTAAAGGAGTGAAAATAAATTAATTGAAGTCAGGCGTCTGGAGGTTGAAGTCACCCAGTACAATGAGTGGCGAGCCATCGTCAGGAAATTAGTTTATCAAGGTGTCAAGCTCATTGAAGAACTCTCCAAGGGCACCAGAGTTGTATACTAGAATCAATGAGTTAGCCAGATAACTTGTGGTTGTTGAGTCAATTGGACCATGCCCATTTCAAGCTTATCTTTCTCAAAAAATAAGTTAAAAAAAATATTTTATGCAAGTTAGCTGGCTAATTTATTGATCCTGCTTTGTAGTATACCCCTCTGGTGGGAGATAGATGACGACAATGTTAAGCTTGAGTGGACAAGTGACAGTGGCAGCATGGAATTCAAATGAGGAGATGGACAGGTGAGTGGGAAAATAAAACATCTCAACTTAGGAGAAATGAGTATACCTGTCCCACCATCGCCACGACCAGATGCTCTAGGACTATGAGAGAACACATAGGCAGAAGACGAAATAGCGGTATTCTCTGGGGTAATCCATGTCTCCGTCAGGGTCACAAAGTGTAGGGACTGAAGGACAACATAGGCTGAGACTCAGCACTGATTGTTGATTGCCTAGCATAGGTGAAGATACCCTCCAACAGACACACCCACCAATTATCACAAAGCTACTACTCAAATTGACCTGAAACCAGTTCAAGTCAATGTTTCAACACTTCACAGCCATAAGTACTGAGCATTCAGCAGTTCAAACAGCAATGATTTGGTAGGCTACTTGGTAGAGGGACAGCACTTAACTAATTGCCCTAGCCAGACTATACCACCAACAAGTTATTGAAAGAAAAAAAGGTACTTAGGCTACTCTTGCAGAGATTAGTTGTCTTCCAAGGCTGTAGAGGAGGCACAGCCTCTCCACTTTGTCTGATTTGCATTGTACAGTAACTGGACTTTAACTCCTGCTCTGTGTATGATCTTTCCACTGCTGTCATTCAGATTAGGTTGGGTTAACATTTTCCATGCCACAGTTGCCAAACCATACTCGAACACCAGTGGCATTGTTGCTTTGAAATATTTACCTCGTATCTAGGATACATAGCATGGTCACACTGGCAGGAGCAGGGATTGGGAGGGGACTTTTGCAAAGGTTCAGAGCTTTTTAGTCAACGGTCTTGTGCCAACCACAACCACTGGCAAATGAGGGTAGCTGCTAAAGTTGACGCCAACATCTGTAGCATTATGGCAGCCAGTCAACTTTGGGAGCTATGCCCCATTATGGGAGGAATAGGAGGTTGTTCTCCCTCCACGAAAGCACAAATAAAAATGTCTTATTCATCAGAAAATGAACAGTAGGTCTTGATTAGAATATGATATTTGTCCACAAGCATGAATTGTCAATTTGTTTAGTGAACCGTGTTCATTCAATATTTTCAACTGAGAAGAAAATAATTATTCAGAAAAATCTTGATTTGTGAGCCTTGGTCAACTTGTCTTTTCATTAGTCTTCACAATACTCTAATTTGCTGGGCCTCGTTAAGGAATATAACATTATTGGCCACAATATGTCTTCACATGCTGAGCTTCATGTCCACTCCTTGCCCCAGGGAGCAGCCGATCTTCAGCGCCAGGGCCCATGTGTTCCAGATCGACCCGAACACCAAGAGGAATTGGATCCCCGCCAGCAAGCATGCCGTCACCGTCTCCTTCTTCTACGACGCCAACAGGAACGTGTACCGCATCATCAGCGTGGGCGGTACCAAGGTGAGCCAGGCAGCTGTGCTGTCCTGTACAGTGCCTCTCTGGAACATGAATGCAGGCCACAGTTAGAGTATGTGAACGTGTGTTCTTGTTGAAAGCTGTGATTTAGGGAAACATCCTTCTCGAGGGATTTTTGTAGGACTTTGTGGGATGGTTAAAAATATGGTCTCCATAGGTGCGTTCAGTTCACAATCATTTGCTTCTAGCCAATATAGCAATTTACAGTTTGGCAAAGAGAGTAGCTAAAGATGGGTGTGGTATGTGTGGCAGATCAGCATTGGCCTGTTTTTTTGCTGTACTCTTATTTATCCTTCCATCTCCAAAGACCTTGGTTGTTCACAATGCTGAACATAAAAGCAGTGGTTGTAGGTTTTTATTAATTTAAAACCAATTTAGCCATTGTTGAGTCAATAAGAACGGGAATGTGAACAGAAACTCAATGTCACCAAACAGCGCTCACAAGATCAATGCACCTATTCCTCACAAGCTTTGGATTTAGATTCCTTATGCCGCTCTGTAATCTATCTGATCTCCTCTTAACACCTCTGGTCTGACCCACATTCCCCATTCCCAGCAGATCCTGTGGTCAGCAACCTAATTCCACCCATCTTGTGACTGGCAACGTGGTAATCTTTTGTACCATGTCATGTGAAACATGTTGCCCCTTACTCTTGTAATTGTTTGTTTTAAAAGCTCCTCTTCTTTAAGCTTCCCTTGCCCTTGGATTCTGGGGTTTTTAGTCAGTTATATTATAGTAATTCTGTAGCTGATGCAGAAGTTTATAAATAGGTCTGCTTAATGTGTTTTCTCATGTGACGTGAAACCAAATGAGGGGCTGTAGCCTCTTCCCTGCACTGCCTGATGCAATGTTTGTTAATCTGTTGAAAGGGTAGGCCAGTCAAATAAATGCCATTTGTTTGATACATCCTGAATGCAAACCATTGATTGCCATGCACCCACGGTCCAATCTGAAAAATGGACATGTCACGTTATCAGAATAAACTCAAAATATCTTTCCAAAGGAGCTAACAGTTTACAGAAATAAGATGTGTGTATATAGGGCTGTTTCGGTGACCGTATTACCGCCACACTGGTGGTCACGAGTCATGAAGGCAGTCAAATTCGACGTGACCGTTTAGTCTCAGTAATTAGGCTTCTCCAAGCTCTGATGCTGCTTCTGGTCATTAGAAGCCTACAAAACTTGCTAAATGCCTGGTACTCAGCACTCTATTGTCCCTCTAATCACTCTGACATCAATGCAAATGTATTCAAAAATCTAATCAAACACTTAATGAGAGCCCATGAGCTCCTGTTGCGCAACATTTCTAAAGGCTATATAATTGCGTGAGAAAACAGAGTGATGGCAGCTAATAAAAAGAGGAGGATCCTATCAGCTTTCTATAGGCTTACTATATTTATTTCTCTACTTTCCTAATATTAAGCACATTGATTTGATTTACAACAGGAGTATAGCCTACCTGGCTGGCATGAAAATAAACCACGGGGAAAAGCGTCCATTCACTATTTAAGTGCGTAGATGACATCAATTTTTTCCCGCTGCCCCTGTTTCGATACTGGTGCATGATAAAGGTCCATTCTAAATCAAAACAAATATCACACATATATTATTTAGTATATGTAAAGACAAGATTAAATCAATAATAGTCTGATGGGTCACAATATTAGCCTATCACTTGTGAATTATATATTGTCACTTGTGAATGATGCCCAGCATAAGAAACAATGCCTTTTTTTTGCGACTTGTTCTAATTATAGTCTCACACCTCATGTAGCCTAGCCCATAGGCCTATATGTTTTAATAAGGTTTGTATCACAACTAATGTGGCCAAATAACTTCTTAAAATTAAGCACATTAATCCACTTTACAAGGGGTGTAGAGCCTAACTGGCATATATGAGCAGCGCTTGAGTTTCAAGTTTGGGGAAGATTATTTTCACCATAAAAATGCACCTTTATAATAAAAGCTTACATGCATAATTGCATTTGCGGTCACTTTTGATAATGGTGTTTTCTGCTAATGGAATATTCGCGCTTATAGCCTACTACCATGTGCGCATTGCTGCACTTATAATGTGAAGACATACCCTAATAGTTTATCAACATTTTAAGCTAAACGTTCTGATCTTTTGCATCAACCACATTGCATCCCAAAGTTTTTTTTATGCTAGTGGTTGTATTAATTTAGGATCTATCGCATCCCACAACTGTCCCAGACTATGTTTGGAATATTTATTTCTCACACAGAATAGAATAGGTCGACTTTTGTACTATGGGGGATAGTAGATTAACATAGGCTAGTGATTCAAAATGCACCTTGGAATTGGATAAGGACGCATGCAGTTGCGTCCCGGATGTGTCTGTCTTCACTTGTAGCCTGTGAGAAAGACCTGATCACGTGATGGAGAGTGGTGTGAGTGAGAGACGCTTCGGATTGCGCAGCACACTCAGGGAGAAGGGTACAATGCAGCACTCCGGGACGCAAAATGCATGGATTATTTTAGGGTGCCTTACGGCCACAAAGGAGATGCCACGGTGAAATTTGAGGCATTATCAATTGCTTGTCAAATTGTGAATGAGAGACTATTGGTGTGTACAGCCTGTGAAAAAAACAAAACAAATCAGAGCTCATGCCTTTCAAGCGACTTTTTTAGTCTCATCATGCAGCCTTACAATGTATTAAAAATCTAAACATATAGCCCAACGTTTGTAGAACAACTACAGTTACATGAATAACTCTAAATTAAGCATATACAGTGGGGGGGGAAAAGTATTTAGTCAGCCACCAATTGTGCATGTTCTCCCACTTAAAAAGATGAGAGGCCTGTAATTTTCATCATAGGTACACGTCAACTATGACAGACAAAATGAGAAAAAAAAATCCAGAAAATCACATTGTAGGATTTTTAATGAATTTATTTGCAAATTATGGTGGAAAATAAGTATTTGGTCAATAACAAAATTTTCTCAATACTTTGTTAAATACCCTTTGTTGGCAATGACACAGGTCAAACGTTTTCTGTAAGTCTTCACAAGGTTTTCACACACTGTTGCTGGTATTTTGGCCCATTCCTCCATGCAGATCTCCTCTAGAACAGTGATGTTTTGGGGCTGTCGCTGGGCAACACGGACTTTCAACTCCCTCCAAAGATTTTCTATGGGGTTGAAATCTGAAGATTGGCTAGGCCACTCCAGGACCTTGAAATGCTTCTTACGAAGCCACTCCTTCGTTGCCCGGGCGGTGTGTTTTGGATCATTGTCATGCTGAAAGACCCAGCCACGTTTCATCTTCAATGCCCTTGCTGATGGAAGGAGGTTTTCACTCAAAATCTCACGATACATGGCCCCATTCATTCTTTCCTTTACACGGATCAGTCGTCCTGGTCCCTTTGCAGAAAAACAGCCCCAAAGCATGATGTTTCCACCCCCATGCTTCACAGTAGGTATGGTGTTCTTTGGATGCAACTCAGCATTCTTTGTCCTCCAAACACGATGAGTTGAGTTATTACCAAAAAGTTATATTTTGGTTTCATCTGACCATATGACATTCTCCCAATCCTCTTCTGGATCATCCAAATGCACTCTAGCAAACTTCAGACGGGCCAGGACATGTACTGGCTTAAGCAGGGGGACACGTCTGGCACTGCAGGATTTGAGTCCCTGGCGGCGTAGTGTATTACTGATGGTAGGCTTTGTTACTTTGGTCCCAGCTCTCTGCAGGTCATTCGCTAGGTCCCCCCGTGTGGTTCTGGGATTTTTGCTCACCGTTCTTGTGATCATTTTGACCCCACGGGGTGAGATCTTGCGTGGAGCCCCAGATCGAGGGAGATTATCAGTGGTCTTGTATGTCTTCCATTTCCTAATAATTGCTCCCACAGTTGATTTCTTCAAACCAAGCTGCTTACCTATTGCAGATTCAGTCTTCCCAGCCTGGTGCAGGTCTACAATTTTGTTTCTGGTGTCCTTTGACAGCTCTTTGGTCTTGGCCATAGTGGAGTTTGGAGTGTGACTGTTTGAGGTTGTGGACAGGTGTCTTTTATACTGATAACAAGTTCAAACAGGTGCCATTAATACAGGTAACGAGTGGAGGACAGAGGAGCCTCTTAAAGAAGAAGTTACAGGTCTGTGAGAGCCAGAAATCTTGCTTGTTTGTAGGTGACCAAATACTTATTTTCCACCATAATTTGCAAATAAATTCATTAAAAATACTACAATGTGATTTTCTGGGAAAAAAATCTCAATTTGTCTGTCATAGTTGACGTGTACCTATGATGAAAATTACAGGCCTCTCTCATCTTTTTAAGTGGGAGAACTTGCACAATTGGTGGCTGACTAAATACTTTTTTCCCCACTGTATTTCTTTAACTGCTCAACACAGAATAGCCGCATGTGCGTACTCCCTCAAATCGTTTGGAGAAAATATTTATATTTTATTCAGCTTTGTTCAATTGTATTCTTCATACTATAAAATAATGCCACGGAATTATAAGCAAATCTTGTAGGCTAAATGAGCTAGTGTAGCCCACAACCATTTGGCATAGCCACATCAGGACCAAACATAAGGACAACTCAGAGTATGCTATTCTTTTCTTCTGAAATAGACTACATTTTCTTCATATCATGTTTCTTTAGACCTGTCTAAAGTAAATAATGGATTTATTGTGAAGGTGTAGGCTAGATTACATGGATTTATTATACTTTTTTAAATGGTTTGTAGGCTATGTGTGGAAGCCAGGAGATGCTAAATGTGTTCATGTTAATTAACGTTCAATTACCGTGAGACCGACAGTTATTTTCTTGACAATATCCGGCTGATGAAATTTCCGTGATTGCCACAGCCCTATGTGTATAACCATCTGTTTGTACAACGCATTTGAAACCATCTATTTGGATATTCTGCAAAGGCAAACAGATGCTCCCGTTACGATCCCAGATGTTTCACTTCTCTTTATTCAAAGTCTGAGAAAACAAGTCCTCGCTTTGGCACAAACATGAATAATTTGTTGTACATTATATATTTTGATGTTCATCAGGTGAGGTGAGGAACTACTACTGCAGTAAGTAATGTCATCCTCCATGTCCTCCTCCCTCTATCCGCAGGCCATAATCAACTGCACCATTACACCCAGCATGACGTTCACCAGGACCTCGCAGAAGTTTGGCCAATGGGCGGACAGCAGGGCCAACACGGTCTACGGCCTGGGCTTCGCTACAGAGCAGCAGCTGCATCAGGTGAAGATCTTCTAACTTCCCACCACATAAGGGTCTGGCATCACAAAATAATGAAGTTGTTGAATTATGGACAACTAATTTATCTTGTACCATGATCATTTTAGGCACATTATCCAACGCTTACTGCAATGTCAAACTAAATGCATTTCACTCTTGCCCGTCCTCAGTTTTCTGAACGGTTTAAGGAGGTGAAAGAGGCTGCCCGTCTTGCATGTGAAAAGTCCCAGGATAAGATGGAGTTGGCCAACACTGCCCTCAGCATTGCTGCTCCACAGGTGAGCTCAGACAAAATGCCTCAGTGCCTTTTAGAAATACATCAGGGATTTTAATTTTATATAGCGCTCAGTTATTCCACGACCATTTCAAATGCTTTTAAGAGAAAAGCCTCTGAGGAGGAACTTTTGAGAGTCTGTGGAACTCCTGCGGTACACATCGAGGTACTGCTATCTCCCTGGCCTTTCTGCGGGCTGCGAAAGAGAAAAGGGAAGGAAGAAGAGATGGGTCATTTGTCTCTGAGGAAAGTGAGAGGAAATTAGAACTAGGGCGACGGTAAAATTATCCCATGCAGCCCAGTGCTCTGCTTGGCTGGCTGTCTGCTCACTGCAGAAGCCTCTGAAATGATTTAATTGCATTGATCAATAGGCTATTTTGGTTATGGTGGTCACATGTTAACAAAATGTGTAATATACAGCAGGGGATCTCAAATGTTTTGGGGCCTGGGAGCCCTTTTGTGATAGCAAATTCATCAGGGACTCCTTCGTAATCAGAACACAACTCGAGTGAGATTAAAAAAAAAAATTTAAAGGGCATACAAGGAGTTTTACTATGACTTCGGCAGTGCATGGCTGGACGAATCAAGTCTCGGGAAGGAACATTTTAAAGGCCAGCCTCTTGGCATCGGAGAGAACATTTAGCAGTTTTCAAGCAAATTTCCTGTAATTCTATACATTTTGTCATGGGGCAGAGTTTTTTTGTTGTTGTTGCAGCTTTAAAGCTAATATCCTGCAATTCTACAAATGTTTCCATTTGTCAGTTTTAAAGCTTAAAGATGGAATCTGGCTGCCCCACCACCGTTGTTATTGTTGCAGAGCTGAGGAATGATGTCCAAGGGGTAAAAACAGTGTTTGCAGTAACTTCTTTGTTACTTTCTTCTCACAAACCGATGTGTCAGTTTTACCATTAAGGATTCCAGCTTTAAATGACAGTGCATTTATGTTATTTATTTTTTACAAGGAATACAAGACATGTTGAGAAATGTATAATTGGTGGAGTATTGTGATTAATAATATTACATTGTGTTGTATTTACACACTCTAAACTTATTCCACGGATCCCTTGGCTGAAATTTGATCTGTTGCTAACAATATTCCTTGAAAATATATGTGTGTGTGTGTGTGTGTGTGTGTGTATATGTGTATATATATATATATATATATATATATATATATATATATATATATATATATATATATATATATATATATATACACATACACACATATATATATATATATATATATATATATATACACATACACACACACACACACACACACACACACACACACACACACACACACACACACACACACACACACAGTACCAGTCAAAAGTTTGGACACACCTACTCATTCCAGGGTTTTTCTTTATTTTTTTTGTAGAATAATAGTGAAGACATCAAAACTATAAAATAACACATATGGAATCATGTAGTAACCAAAAAAGTGTTAAGCAATTCAAAATATATGTTATATTTGAGATTCTTCACTCTCCTTCTTGGTAAAATAGCCCTTACACAGCCTGGAGGTGTGTTGGGTCATTGTCCTTTTGAAAAACAAATGATAGTCCCACTAAGCCCAAACCAGATTGGATGGCATATCACTGCAGAATGCTGTGGTAGCCAAGCTGGTTAAGTGTGCCTTGAATTCTAAATAAATCAGTGTCACCAGCAAAGCACCCCCACACCATAACACCACCTCCTCCATGCTTTACGGTGGGAAATACACATGTGGAGATCATCCGTTCACCCGCACCGCGTCTCACAAAGCCACAGCGGTTGGAACCAAAAATCTCCAATTTGGACACATTTCCACAGGTCTAAAGTCCATTGCTCGTGTTTCTTGGCCCAAGCAAGTCTCCTCTTATTATTGTTGTCCTTTAGTAGTGGTTTCTTCGCAGCAATTCGACCATGAAGGCCTGATTCACACAGTCCCCTCTGAACAGTTGATGTTGAGATGTGTCTGTTACTTGAACTCTGTGAAGCATTTATTTGGGCTGCAATTTCTGAGGCTGGTAACTGTAATGAACTTATCCTTGCAAAAGAGGTAACTCTGGGTCTTCCATTCCTGTGGGGTCCTCATGAGAGCCAGTTTCATCATAGCGCTTGATGGTTTTTGCGACTGCACTTGAAGAAACTTTAAAAGTTCTTGAAATGTTCCGTATTGACTGACCTTCATGTCTTAAAGTAATGAATGGACTGTTTTTTCTCTTTGCTTATTTGAGCTGTTCTTGCCATAATATGGACTTTACCAAATAGGGCTATCTTCTGTATACCCCCCCTACCTTGTCACAACACAACTGATTGGCTCAAACGCATTAAGAGTGAATGAAATTCCACAAATTAACTTTTAAAAAGGCACACCTGTTAATTGAAATGCATTCCAGGTGACTTTCTCATGAAGCTGGTTGAGGGAATGCCAAGTGTGCAAAGCTGTCATCAAGGCAAAGGGTGGCTATTTGAAGAATCTCAAATATAACATTTATTTTGGTTTGTTTAACACTTCTTTGGTTACTACATGATTCCATATGTGTTATTTCATAGTTTTGATGTCTTCACTATTATTCTACAATGTAAAAAATAGTAAAAATAAAGAAAAACCCTTGTGTGAGTAGGTGTGTCAACCTTTGACTGGTATATAGTGTGTGCATGTATGTGATGGCAGATTGAAACAAGGGTTCCTAACACACGCCAACCCATGTTTCCTCATGTTCCTTTGATTCTAGCTGGCTTGTGTTAGCTTGCTGTCTGTGAGTAGTATGCAGTGTGTATCTATGCAGTATTTTTGTCATCTTTTGAGATCTGGCTGCGGACCCCCTGCAGTACCTTCATGGACCCCCAGGGAACCCCTGATATACAGTATGAGATGCTCTGATATAAAGGATGTTAAATTGGTGTGTTCTTTATTCTCTTGCTTTCGGATGACTTTTCTCCAGTTCTCACAGGTAGGTCTCGTGTGTTTGATTTTCAACCTTCACCATTCACGTCTAAGAATGGCCAATTGTGGTACCATTCTGCTATGACCGAAGAATAGTCAATCAAACAGAAAATCTAGTGTCTTTGTCTTCGTGAGGTTGAGTTACTCAGAGTTTGATGAACATTACAGTTGCTCGTAAACTGTTCTTGCTGCTGAAATTGATGTCCTTTTAACCCAGCTAACAATTCTTGGGAGAGAACGTTTTTGTAATGTTCCTGTAATGTTAGAATTTTTTTTGTTGCAGAAAACCTCCTGAGAACCTATTTAGCATGTTTTAGAGTTAGGAGAGAATTCCCTTGATGTCAAACAGAACATGGTTACCATGTTCTCAGTATATACAATATTAATGTTCTAGACACGTCTCATGGGGCGTTGCAAAAACATTAGTGTCCAGTTTTCTGAGGGTTAGGAGAGTATTCCATCAACATTACATTTTACATTTTAGTCATTTAGCAGACGCTCTTATCCAGAGCGACTTACAGTTAAGTGAGTGCATATATTTTCATACTGGCCCCCTGTGGGAATCGAACCCACAACCCTGGCGTTGCAAACGCCATGCTCTACCAACTGAGCTACATCCCTGTCGGCCATTCCCTCATTTGAAAGTTGAAAGAATAAACAAAAACATACAGACTAAATACTGTTCCCTGATTGAGGGAATGGAGGTACAACACAGCTATGGGGAGTTTGTGCGCTAGCGCCCCCTGAAGAACATTAGAATCACGCCTGACAAGGCCAATGAACACTGTGCCTCACCGGAAGCCCTGTCTTCCACAGGTGATAAACCCAAGACACGGATTCATTCCTTAAATTCAGTACCACTTTTCACCAAGGCCAGAACTGGGCGGTGCGGGGTCAAACAGGTTATAGTCATAACTACGTTCCATTTCAGTCGGTCAACTTGATACAACAAAGCTATGGGGATATGAAACTGCCTTCGGCAGACCACCCAGAGTTCCAACCTGACAGGAAAACCTGCGGTACCCGGGTATTGCGCAATCTGCGCACTGCCTAATGACACAGGGCATGTAACCTCCGCTGCTCCTCAGACGCAAACGGAGGAGGCGAAAAGGGAAAAAGCTAGAGACCTGTAGGACATAGTCATGACCTTAGGGGCGAAGGCCGCATTAAGACGTACCATCACCTTAGAGTCGCCAAGGGCGAACTGAGTACAGGAGGGCTGAACGGATAACACGTGGAGATCCACAGACCCCATTGGTTCAAAGGGGGCCCTCATACAGCACAACCAAATTCCGAGTGGGTGCAATAGGTTTAGAAACCAGCCTAAGACGGCGTACACCCCTGGAATGGCACTATTAAATCCCACATGGCACGCTGAAATAGCTGCCATAAACACCTTCAGGGTGGAGAATGAACAGCCCTGCTCGGAAAGCCCCTTAAGGAACATTAAAATGTCCACCACAGAGCTCTGAAAAGGAACAATTCCTTTATTTTGGCACCAAAGCTTGAACGCCCACCACTTATATCTATACAACCTTGTCGGGGAGGGTGCCCTTGTGGACGGTATAGTAGCAATAACGTTCAGAGGTAAACCCCTTCACATCAGATTGGACCTTTCAGGGGCCAAGCCCACAGATTCCAAATCTCCGGCCGCGGGTGCCAGACCTGTCCCTGCGCCTGGGACAACAGGTCCCTGCGCACCCGGAGTTGCCAAGGGTCCCCGCCTAAAGGCGAATGTTTTCCACGAACCAGGGTTGTTTGGGCCAACGGGAGCCATAAGGATCAACGACCCACCCTCCCTATCGTGGGCTGAATCAGGTCCACAGGGGGAAATACGTAAAGGAGGTTCGAGGCCACTGGTGCGCAAGAGCATCTGTTCCCAATGGAGCATTCAGGTCCCTTTATTGAGAAAAACAACCAATAATGTGCGTTTTCTCGCGATGCATAAAGATCAATGTTGGCCCTGCTCGGGGAGATTAATCACACGGAGCGAGGGAAAGTGCACTGCGCTCCACAGCAGTTGGGAGCGAGCCAAGGATAAGAGGGCACCCCTCCCTGTCTGTTGATGTATGCCACGACTGTCCTGCTGTCGGTCCTCACCAGCATATGCCGGCCTGCCAACAATGTGAGAAAGCGTTTGAGTGCTACAGTGGGGAAAAAAAGTATTTAGTCAGCCACCAATTGTGCAAGTTCTCCCACTTAAAAAGATGAGAGAGGCCTGTAATTTTCATCATAGGTACACGTCAACTATGACAGACAAATTGAGGAAAAAAATCCAGAAAATCACATTGTAGGATTTTTTATGAATTTATTTGCAAATGATGGTGGAAAATAAGTATTTGGTCACCTACAAACAAGCACGATTTCTGGCTCTCACAGACCTGTAACAACTTCTTTAAGAGGCTCCTCTGTCCTCCACTCGTTACCTGTATTAATGGCACCTGTTTAAACTTGTTATCAGTATAAAAGACACCTGTCCACAACCTCAAACAGTCACACTCCAAACTCCACTATGGCCAAGACCAAAGAGCTGTCAAAGGACACCAGAAACAAAATTGTAGACCTGCACCAGGCTGAGAAGACTGAATCTGCAATAGGTAAGCAGCTTGGTTTGAAGAAATCAACTGTGGGAGCAATTATTAGGAAATGGAAGACATACAAGACCACTGATAATCTCCCTCGATCTGGGGCTCCACGCAAGATCTCACCCCGTGGGGTCAAAATTATCACAATAACGGTGAGCAAAAATCCCAGAACCACACGGGGGGACCTAGTGAATGACCTGCAGAGAGATGGGACCAAAGTAACAAAGCCTACCATCAGTAACACACTACGCCGCCAGGGACTCAAATCCTGCAGTGCCAGACGTGTCCCCCTGCTTAAGCCAGTACATGTCCAGGCCCGTCTGAAGTTTGCTAGAGTGCATTTGGATGATCCAGAAGAGGATTGGGAGAATGTCATATGGTCAGATGAAACCAAAATAGAACTTTTTGGTAAAAACTCAACTCGTCGTGTTTGGAGGACAAAGAATGCTGAGTTGCATCCAAAGAACACCATACCTACTGTGAAGCATGGGGGTGGAAACATCATGCTTTGGGGCTGTTTTTCTGCAAAGGGACCAGAACGACTGATCCGTGTAAAGGAAAGAAGGAATGGGGCCATGTATCGTGAGATTTTGAGTGAAAACCTCCTTCCATCAGCAAGGGCATTGAAGATGAAATGTGGCTGGGTCTTTCAGCATGACAATGATCCCAAACACACCGCCCGGGCAACGAAGGAGTGGCTTCGTAAGAAGCATTTCAAGGTCCTGGAGTGGCCTAGCCAGTCTCCAGATCTCAACCCCATAGAAAATCTTTGGAGGGAGTTGAAAGTCCGTGTTGCCCAGCGACAGCCCCAAAACATCACTGCTCTAGAGGAGATCTGCATGGAGGAATGGGCCAAAATACCAGCAACAGTGTGTGAAAACTATGTGAAGACTTACAGAAAACGTTTGACCTGTGTCATTGCCAACAAAGGGTATATATATAACAAAGTATTGAGAAACTTTTGTTATTGACCAAATACTTATTTTCCACCATAATTTGCAAATAAATTCATTAAAAATCCTACAATGTGATTTTCCGGATTTGTTTTCTCATTTTGTCTGTCATAGTTTACGTGTACCTATGATGAAAATTACAGGCCTCTCTCATCTCTCTAAGTGGGAGAACTTGCACAATTGGTGGCTGACTAAATACTTTTTTTCCCCACTGTATGTACACTGTCAAAAGCTCCAGGTAATTGATGTGCACCGGGTTTTGCGACACTGTCCACAACCCCAGAATTGAACTGCCCTCGCACAGCGCACCCCACCCTCGGGGAGATGCGTCTGTCTTTATCACCTTGCGGGATATAACTCGACCCACGGAGGTCCCCAGCAACAACAGGCATGGGTCCCTACTCTGAGCCAGCGCCTGTATGCATGATGGGGTGACCGGTTTCGGTGGCAATATGTGTCCAAGCGGGTGTCTACCACCGGAGAGGTCGCAACAGCCCGGGGGGACCACGGTTATCATAGAAGCAATCATCCATAATAGTGTGACCTAGCCAAAATTGGGCCAAGCAAAATCGGAATCCGGCCTCCCTCTGCGTGGACAAGAACGCACGATTCTCGACTGAGCCTAACTCGAGACCCAGAAATGGAATGCGCTGAGATGGAGTTAAACAGCTCTTCTCTTGATTCACTATGAAACCCGGAGACTGAACATGGGAAACCAGCATGGATGTGTGTAACACAACCTGCTCCCTCGACTCTGCTACCATCAGCCCCATACACCACATAGGTGCCAAACCCACATCCACAACTTTGGTGAAAGTTTTAAGCGAGAGGGAACGCACGGAAAGGAGGACCAGAAACTTGTACGCTACAGCCTCAAAATGGAACCTCAGGAACTTTCTGTGATATGTGGCCACGTGAAATTATGCGTCATTCAGGTCGATGGAGGTGAACCAATCGCCCGGGCGCACTGACTGTAATAACCGGCTGTTCCTGAGCATTCTGAATTTGTAGACCCTGAAGTGCTTGTTTAGGGCACGCAGGTCTAAAATAGGACGCAAATTCCCGTCCCTTCTGGGAACCAGGAAATACCACCTGTACCAGCCGTCCTGGGCCTCTGACATAAGAACCACTCTGACAAAAACGAGTGGGATGCACAACTAATTGTAGCCTGTACCCCAACGTCACTGTTCGCATATTCCAGGACGACGCTGCGCACGCGCGCCATTAGTCGACATAGACAGCAAGTCTCCTGTAAAGTGCAATCTGAAGGGGTGGAACACCACCTTGTGGACTGGGGGAATATGGGTCTTTTTTCATTTCCACCATTCTCGACAACTGAGTGTCTGACTGTGGGTAAGGGACTCATTTTTTATTCTGCTCACATGTGGAAGACCCAACACCTGTGAACACCATGGAACTTGGGGTAGAAACAATGTGTTTAAGGGCCGATGTTTGCCTAAAGCATGGTCCACTCTGGGTTCCGGTGCTTAGCCTACCAGTGACGAAACCCCGATTGGCCATTCCACTTGGGGGTACTGTTGTCAGAGCGAACATCTGGGGGAGGGGGGCAAGGGGGGACCCCAGCCTGTGCCACCTCCCCTCTCATTGCACTAGGTGCGTGGGGGCTGCACAAATTAAAAATAAACCCAGAAAGAAATGTATCATGGAGGTTATCATGCCCACCAGTCATAGCTACCGGTGACACTTTGTAGCCCAGCTGGAAAACGGACAGAAAGCTCTGAAAAACTGACCCCATATGTGATAACAGACAGGGTGATTCCTAATTTAATCTAATTCCCAGGAACTAAATGTGTTGTGCAGGAGACAGACGGCTCACCTTGGAGTTCATATGAACCACAGAGACTGTGTGTGGGATAATAGCATGATTGCCAATTGCCTAACCTGTATCACTAAGTACCACATAGGAACCAGTGAGCTACAGGGAGGAATCAGCAATGAATCCCAGTAATAAGCCACCTTTGGGGGAGGGGTGCCCACTTGTGGACAGAGAGTGCCTGGGGAGCACGTTGTGCTTCCGTGATACTGTATAGCCCGCCTGAAGCCCAAACCTTTTATGGGCACAGGAGCTCCAGCAATGGCCGTACTGTTGTCACAGTACCGTATGCTAGCCGACGTCAGCCATGCGGCTTCTCAGTCTTGCTAAGCCAGTAGCCAGCTAGCTGGCATTATCCCCGCATGCTAGCACTAGCCAAGCCCGCTGCCAGCACAGAGTTAGCCAAAGAAAAATGTGTGGCACGGTCCGTTTAGAATAACCAAGTCTAGATAGAGAGGTAAACGGTGCCTGACCAAGGCAGACACAGGCGGCAGGGAGTGCGCACCGACCCGGCCGCCCTGTCCCTTCAAGTCGCCTACCTTAGCAGGTAATGGAGCACACAGCAACCGGGTTTAGCTAGGGCAGCTTTCGGATGCCTCAGTCCAGGCAGACAAGACATTTGATCCGACCAAAGCCCCAATTCATTCCCGGGTCCCGTAACTCAGAATTCCACGTTTGCCAAGGGAACCTGCATGCACCATAGACTAGGGGAACAGTGCCAGCCATGGGCAAACCACTGTTACTGACACCGTCCCTTCGTCTCGCACACAAGCTGACCCGAGTGGGGGCAGTCGGAGCATGCAACGCGCAGAACAAAACGTGAGTATAGCCTTCGTCGTTTTGGTCGCGTTAGCCAGGCTAAACAAGCAGAAGAATAACTAACAGAATCACAAAACTAGTTACAAAGCTTTAACACACAACGTCCAGAAGGATGAGCACGCCCTCCTTAAGTGGAACAGTTAAGTTGGAGCAAAGCCTGATAGATTTCGCGTTACCATGTTTATTTTAAAGAATGCGTGAAATTGTTCTGCTCAGCTCGAGGTGAAGAGAGGAAGAATTTAAGGAATTAATCAGTGCCTTGGGTTTATCACCTGTGGAAGGCGGGGCTTCCGGTGAGGCACAGGGTTCATTGGGCTTGTCAGGCGTGATTCTTATGTTCTTCAGTAAAGGGTGCAAGCGCGTGCGAACTCCCCATAGATGTGATGTACTGAGTTGACCGACTGAAAGAGAACCAGCACTGTACCCCCCAGGACTTTGCCTTTGGTATTGGTTTAAGGTGTATTATTTATGTTGTGTTGTGTGTTAGGACCTCAGTGATGAGCTCCAGTCGCCGCCGGTGATGTGTGTGAACGGTCCTGAGGACAAGATGTTCCGCAGCCAAAGCGCAGACTTCACACTGTCTTCTGAGAAGGAGCGCATTAAAAAGATGCTTTCTGAAGGGTAACCCACTTATACACACTCTTGTCCTCAAAGTTTCACTCAAGCCAGGGTTTGTTTCATTGTCTGAAAGTACACAGAATGTTTTGTGGAAATGTTCTTGGTCTCAAACTTGAATGTTTCCATTTTATAAGGTAAGATATTGGTCTGGATCTCAAAGGTTCACACACAAAAGCAGCGCTTTGGCAAAGAGGATTTTCTTGGAATAAGCCATAGTCGTTGCTTTAGTTATGATTACCTGTTTTGATGACATTTTCCCCATTTGAATAGAGCTGTTTATGGGACACATGGTCCAAACAAGAGCAAGGGGAGTGGGTCAAAGCTAATGTGCTGACTCACACAAAGAGAGAGAAGGATATTACCCTGCTATTCAGTCGCCCATTCTACTCACTCTGCTTCTGTCCCTGTTGTCCATTATCGCTACACAAGGCTACTTTTATGGTTGCTATGGTGAGTTGCTACGATTGGATAATCCTTGGCTTTCTAATGGTAAAATTACATGGCATCTAAGGGCACAAGGATCATGAAGCAGGAACATATTTAATGGACCAATTTTACAAATGTACCCAAGAGTTGGAAAAGTACGGACACTCTTGGTTGCCAAGCTTTATCATTAAGCCCTTCTCCACCATGTAGTCCAAATCTGTTCCATTCCTGAGAGGTCAGAGGATGTTTGTCTGAGGTCTCGAACGATGTCTTACAGGTCTATCTGCGAGATGAACCTGGAGGCAGAGCTCTTCACCCTGCAGGACAGTAACTCCAAGCTGGTGGCGGCGCTACATGAAGCTAACAATAACGTAGAGCAGTGGAAGAAGCAGCTAGTTGCCTACCAGGAGGAGACGGAGAGGCTACGAGACCAGGTGAGTGTTGTCATGATGAAAGATCCACCAGATCACTTTACTTTCTTTGACATAGAACTATGGACGCCATGTCAGATGGGTGAATCTATTTGAATTCAATCACTTTTTGACAGCATCCCTTTTGATTCAAACAAAACGTTCCATACGTGTTTGCCCGTGGAAGAAGTGGTCAGAAAGTTACTTTTTGGACCTGAATTCCAAAACATTAAGGAGATCAAGGTGCTCAAAGTTGACCCATTTTGCATAACCCACCATACCGTGAGATATCATGTGTTCATCACTGGAAAAGATAAACGGTTGAGTTTGATATCATTTAAAAGCTTATACACAGGGTTGTCAAACTATTTTATAGTTTCTTGATTTAAAAAAACAACAATAGTATGTCATTTTTTTTACCTTTAACATCAATTATCTAAATATGCATAAACATAAAATTTTAGCAAACAGTGAGGGAAAAAAGTATTTGATCCCCTGCTGATTTTGTACGTTTGCCCACTGACAAAGAAATGATCAGTCTATAACTTTAATGGTAGGTTTTTTTGAACAGTGAGAGACAGAATAACAACAAAACAATCCAGAAAAACGCATGTCAAAAATATTATAAATTGATTTGCATTTTAATGAGGTAAATGAGTATTTGACCCCCTCTCAATCAGAAAGATTTCTGGCTCCCAGGTGTCTTTTATACAGGTAACGAGCTGAGATTAGGAGCACATTCTTAAAGGGAGTGCTCCTAATCTCAGTTTGTTACCTGTATAAAAGACACCTGTCCACACAAGCAATCAATCAATCAGATTCCAAACTCTCCACCATGGCCAAGACCAAAGAGCTCTCCAAGGATGTCAGGGACAAGATTGTAGACTTACACAAGGCTGGAATGGGCTACAAGACCATCGCCAAGCAGCTTGGTGAGAAGGTGACAACACTTGGTGCGATTATTCGCAAATGGAAGAAACACAAAATAACTGTCAATCTCCCTCGGCCTGGGGTTCCATGCAAGATCTCACCTCATGTAGTTGCAATGATCATGAGAACGGTGAGGAATCAGCCCAGAAATACACGGGAGGATCTTGTCAATGATCTCAAAGCAGCTGGGACCATAGTCAACAAGAAAACAATTGGTAACACACTATGCCGTGAAGGACTGAGATCCTGCAGCGCCCGCAAGGTCCCCCTGCTCAAGAAAGCACGTATACAGGGCCTTCTGAAGTTTGCCAATGAACATCTGAATGATTTAGAGGAGAACTGGGTGAAGGTGTTGTGGTCAGATGAGACCAAAATCGAGCTCTTTGGCATCAACTCAACTCGCCGTGTTTGGAGGAGGAGGAATGCTGCTTATGACCCCAAGAACACCATCCCCACCATCAAACATGGAGATGGAAACATTATGCTTTGGGGGTGTTTTTCTGCTAAGGGGGCAGGACAACTTCACCACATCAAAGGGACGCTAGACAGGGCCATGTACCGTAAAATCTTGGATGAGAACCTCCTTCCCTCAGCCAGGGCATTAAAAATGGGTCATGGATGGGTATTCCAGCATGACAATGACCCAAAACACACGGCCAAGGCAACAAAGGAGTGGCTCAAGAAGAAGCACATTAAGGTCCTGGAGTGGCCTAGCCAGTCTCCAGACCTTAATCCCATAGAAAATCTGTGGAGGGAGCTGAAGGTTCGAGTTGCCAAACGTCAGCCTCGAAACCTTAATGACTTGGAGAAGATCTGCAAAGAGGAGTGGGACAAAATCCCTCCTGAGATGTGTGCAAACCTGGTGGCCAACTACAAGAAACGTCTGACCTCTGTGATTGCCAACAAGGGTTTTGCCACCAAGTACTAAGTCATGTTTTGCAGAGGGGTCAAATACTTATTTCCCACATGCGTTTTCTGGATTTTTTTGTTGTTAATCTGTCTCTCACTGTTCAAATAAACCTACCATTAAAATTATAGACTGATCATGTCTTTGTCAGTGGGCAAACGTACAAAATCAGCAGGGGATCAAATACTTTTTTCCCTCACTGTATGTTGTAGCTTAGACCCTATTTTGTGGTTGTTGTGTTGTGCCCGCCATCGGTTGAGACACAACAAGCTCTTGAATACAGGGTGGGCTTCATTTCAATAATAGAAATAGAATTCATAGAATGGACCTATCCCTTTAGATCACTACAATTTATCTGGTACACCATTTAAATTGACATTTAATTGAAATTGTAACTTCTAATTACTACCACTGGCCACCCACCGTCGAATGTCAACTTAAATGGTAATGTATAATGTATTATCTATATTTCTATGATTTCAATAGGTTTCCTATGGAGGATTGACAGTATAATTTAAAACAACAGATATTCCCATTCAAGTCAACATTAAACATTCTGATGTCTGGACCTCCAACCATCTTTGTGGTACCATTTTAACATTTCAACTTTATTCCCATTTTAGTACATTTGTCAGCCAAAACATGATACCCACATTGTATTCAAGAGCATGTTGTCTCAACTGATGGCGGGCACAACACAAAAAGCTCAGATGTAAAATAGGGTCTAAGCTACAACATATGAAAATATTCTAAGTGTACGTGTTTTTAGATAATTGACATTAAAGGTTAAACATGATTTTTATTAAAAAACCTTTGACAACCATCGTTTGTAAGCTTTTAAATGATGAAGACATGGATGTGAGGTATGCATAAGGGGTCAACTTTGAGCACTTTTATCTCTTGAATGTTTTGGCATTCAGGTCCAAAAAGTCACTTTCTGAGCACTTCTATAATGGGCAAATGTGAAGTTTCCGTTCAAATCAAAAAGGGTGGTGTCAAAAAGTGATTTAAATTCAAATGGATTTACCCATATACAGTGGGGAGAACAAGTATTTGATACACTGCTGATTTTGCAGGTTTTCCTACTTACAAAGCATGTAGAGGTCTGTAATTTTTATCATAGGTACACTTCAACTGTGAGAGACGGAATCTAAAACAAAAATCCAGAAAATCACATTGTATGATTTTTAAGTAATTAATTTGCATTTTATTGCATGACATAAGTATTTGATCACCTACCAACCAGTAAGAATTCCGGCTCTCACAGACCTGTTCGTTTTTCTTTAAGAAGCCCTCCTGTTCTCCACTCATTACCTGTATTAACTGCACCTGTTTGAACTCGTTACCTGTATAAAAGACACCTGTCCACACACTCAATCAAACAGACTCCAACCTCTCCACAATGGCCAAGACCAGAGAGCTGTGTAAGGACATCAGGGATAAAATTGTAGACCTGCACAAGGCTGGGATGGGCTACAGGACAATAGGCAAGCAGCTTGGTGAGAAGGCAACAACTGTTGGCGCAATTATTAGAAAATGGAAGAAGTTCAAGATGACGCTCAATCACCCTCGGTCTGGGGCTCCATGCAAGATCTCACCTCGTGGGGCATCAATGATCATGAGGAAGGTGAGGGATCAGCCCAGAACTACACGGCAGGACCTGGTCAATGACCTGAAGAGAGCTGGGACCACAGTCTCAAAGAAAACCATTAGTAACACACTACGCCGTCATGGATTAAAATCCTGCAGCGCACGCAAGGTCCCCCTGCTCAAGTCAGCGCATGTCCAGGCCCGTCTGAAGTTTGCCAATGACCATCTGGATGATCCAGAGGAGGAATGGGAGAAGGTCATGTGGTCTGATGAGACAAAAATAGAGCTTTTTGGTCTAAACTCCACTCGCCGTGTTTGGAGGAAGAAGAAGGATGAGTACAACCCCAAGAACACCATCCCAACCGTGAAGCATGGAGGTGGAAACATCATTCTTTGGGGATGCTTTTCTGCAAAGGGGACAGGACGACTGCACCGTATTGAGGGGAGGATGGATGGGGCCATGTATCGCGAGATCTTGGCCAACAACCTCCTTCCCTCAGTAAGAGCATTGAAGATGGGTCGTGGCTGGGTCTTCCAGCATGACAACGACCCGAAACACACAGCCAGGGCAACTAAGGAGTGGCTCCGTAAGAAGCATCTCAAGGTCCTGGAGTGGCCTAGCCAGTCTCCAGACCTGAACCCAATCGAAAATCTTTGGAGGGAGCTGAAAGTCCGTATTGCCCAGCGACAGCCCCGAAACCTGAAGGATCTGGAGAAGGTCTGTATGGAGGAGTGGGCCAAAATCCCTACTGCAGTGTGTGCAAACCTGGCCAAGACCTACAGGAAACGTATGATATCTGTAATTGGAAACAAAGGTTTCTGTACCAAATATTAAGTTCTGCTTTTCCGATGTATCAAATACTTATGTCATGCAATAAAATGCAAATGAATTACTTAAAAATCATACAATGTGATTTTCTGGATTTTTGTTTTAGATTCCGTCTCTCACAGTTGAAGTGTACCTATGATAAAAATTACAGACCTCTACATGCTTTGTAAGTAGGAAAACCTGCAAAATCGGCAGTGTATCAAATACTTGTTCTCCCCACTGTACGTTTCCACAAATTCTGAGTGGACCAAATCTCAGTGGAATCCTGGGTAAATGTTAAAGTTCAACGTAATTATGCAAGTACACGCAACTGTCCAAGAAAACAGAATTGTGAAAAATACATTTGTAGAATGTAAAGATATGTTACATTTCCGGTTTTAGACTGTAAAGTACAATTAAATACATGACCATGATGAAGATTTTAAGTTATTTTCAGCCTCAGGAGGAATAGACAGGTGCCTAATACCTCACCTCACGTTCGCTCACTCCATAAATATCTCCATGCTGTGACCTTGAGGTCAGATTTTGATAGTTAAGGTCACATCTAATTATCAATGCCGGTGCTGTAAAATGCTGCACTCTATGTCGAGACAGAAGGCGGTGGGCCAGTGTAGCAGCAAAGCCTTGTTCAAACATGATCAGGTGATGAGTCACCACCGCTGATAATGACAGCCTTTGAATGTCTCCGGCATGCCCTTTCTCTGCCGGGGGAGGTCATATAGGTTTTGATTGGGTCATCGTTTTTCAGACAATGGGTTTTTGTTTTATGAAAGTCTTTGGAGAAAAGGGAAAGGACATGTCTGTTGGTAGCTCACTTTATCATCTTTTGACAACACTGGCCTTAAGAGGCTGCAGACCTTTCCCCTGAAGCTTTAATCAAGGTGTGTTGGTTGGTTTGGATTATTGGGCACCCACTGCAGTATGTTAAACATGCTCTTTGCATGTTCTCACTATTCCACTTATGTTTCTAAGGCAGGGGTGTCAAACTAATTTTGCCCGCGGGTCACATTCAGTCTTCACTGAGGTCCGGAGGGACGCACTAAAATTTGTGTTATATTTCCTCGCCGTCAAAATTAGCAAAACATTTTCCTCTATCCATAGATTTGGGAATGTTCTATGCTCCCTGACTATCCAGCTTTCGTTTCGGTGATTGATAGCAACCTGGAAAAGGGTGAAGAGACTGTATAAATCTAGATCCAATATAGTTCCGATTTGGTTTTAGTAATTTCAAATGTAGACTGAGGTAATTTTATTTATTTATTACTCAAACCACCCACGGTCCGCATTGAATGGGCTCGGGCCTGAAGTTTGACACGTGCTCTAAGGCAGGGTTTCCCTGTAGTCTATTTGTGAAAATATAAAAAATAACATTAGTAAGGGATCTTCGGCCATGGCCTCAACATATTTTGGGGTCCTTGACAGTAAAAAGTTTGAGTTGGTTAATTGAATCGGCTGTGTAGTGCTAGGGCAAAACCCAAAACATATTTTCATGTGCAGGCCTATAGGCTATAATATTACTATATTGAGTAGTACATAATACAAGGTTCATACAGACATTGGTATGTCAAGTTCAAGGACTTTTTCAAGCACTTAATTGTAATATTCAAAGACCTCAATTATATATATTGTTATAGGCATAATACAAAAAAGAATCCTCCCAAAAAGTATGCATTACCACTTTAAGAATAATGCATTTTATAGACCTTTCCAATGACATGCATTGGCATTCAAATTATTATTACATTCTAAAATATGTCAGAATAATGTGGACATTGCCTGAAATAGATTGGATGTGTAGCATTAATCTCACCCTCGCCATTTGAGATGTTGGGTTATTGTATCATGTTTTTAAAAAAAGCAAGTGACCAAAAATGAGATTCCTATTGTACTGGAACGCTATGTATGAAAAGTTGAACCCAACATTCGATGTTGTCGTCCTCATAATAACCCCACATGGTTTTACAACAACAAGAACAACAGACTAGCGCAGCACCCATCAATTGAACAGCAGGAAACAAACGAACGCAGCTACATCTCTCACAAAACCTGATCATGAATTAAATCACTGTATAGAAAAAATATGATTGTCAGTGGCGGAGGACAGGAGAGACAGAAATATAGATCATATTACCCAACTCATGTTCTGCAGGTAGGCTACAATAAAACCAATATTTAATTTAGTGAAAAATAATAGGGCCACATTTTTCCATGGACCCCCCAGTTTCAAAATCCCTGCTCTAAGGCATTAGTCTGAATGCAGAGAATCTCATCCATCTGTGGCTTGGAGTACACATGGATTCCCATTTACCTCTTACCCATGAGATATATTTGAGAAATCATATAATACTTGTCTTAATGGATATTCTGTGACGACTAGACAAGTGGATGATGATACATTCTCCAATGCATCATTGCTAGCTGGGTCCAGTAAATGTAAAAGCTTGGTCTATTTTTTCCAGTTCTATGTTATCAATTTAAGGTATTTTCAGGGTCGCTGGCTGCTAAGTACTGAGTCTCTAGGGAATTTGCTGGCTCCAAGCCTGTTGATAAAATCCTTTGGATTTATCAACCTTTGGATTCATCAACCTTTGGATTCGACCACTTCAATGGTTTGAGTGGTACAAGCTTATAATGTCTATCCCGAGAACATTGATCTCCACAATTGTTTTACCACTTCATGCAGTGTTTCGGTCGTCGTTTCACTGTACTGTGGATATACATCAATAATCCCAGAAGATTACGATCCTCCCCGTCTTTACATTAATCATCCTCTAAAAAGGCAAGCCATCCAGGTCTAGTGGACCAAGATCTCTCGCTTTCTCGATCTGAAGTGGGCGACCAGGTGGCTGAAAATGGTTCACATCTCCTGGGGGTGAAAGAGAGAGGGGTTTGTAGGACAGCGATATCCTACTTTCAATGCCCTAGTTAGGAGAAAAATGAAAAATCACCAGAGGGAGCTGGCAGCTATCCCCCCCCATTGCCCTCCATACACAGTTAAAAATATTCCAGCCTCTCAAGGCTCTCCAAGTGGCAGAGACCTTTTCTCCTTTTAGTGTTGCTCCTATTTTACAGGCTGAGCTGACACTGCAGTGAGGTTTCAATTCCCAGTTACCTGATAATGGTGGTGTCTCGGTCCTTGGCTTGCGCAATGAAGGCAGCAGCCTTGGCCATGCTAAAGGGGTATGATGAATGCTGTGTGTATTATTGAGACCACAATATCTGATACACACAGGAGGCATTATGCCTTTGACTTTATCATCCAATGAGAGATATTTACTTTATGTTAACCACTCTATACTATAGCTTTATTGCTTGCCAGTTTTTGCATTTTGGGTTTTGTACTGTTGTATATGTTTAGTGTGTATGACTTATTGTTTGGTTAGCAAGAAATGCTACTGTTTTGCATGTCTATGAACAGTATTCTCAGGGGGCACTGCTGTTACTTAATTGGGTTGAAGAGGGATAAGGGGGTTGGGGGGTGTATCCTGCGGGAATGATCCAGGTTGCAAGATGGCAGGGTTCCTCACTTTTCCTTGATAACCAAGGACATTTCTATCCAGAGAGGGGGGAAAGGATTTTGGATTTTCCTTTACCTCCAGTGTGGTAAAACAAAGCCAAAGCATGGGTTGCTCTCAGTAACCTGGAAATATCAGGATGTAGGATAGGACAAACCGAACAACTTCAATGACTAATTTTTTTAAACAGGGAGGAAAAAACATCACCAAATTCACTGAGAATACATTATATAGGATGAAGAAACAACACACCGAGCCGCAGCTCCATACTACTTGTCAGACACAGAGAACTGATACTATAAACTCGTTGTTGGAAGGGATTGGTGTGGGGTGTTGGGAGGTCAGTGGGTGGCTTTTGACCATTCCTTTGGATTCCTCATGTCTAACTCATTGTTAGAAAAAAGTTTGGTCCTAATCGGATATTAGGTACTATATTTATTGAATATTATATGTATCCTATACATTAAAATGGCCAATTTGGGTGCAATCATTTAGCTTAATTTCTCAGAGATCAAATTACATTTCAACCAAATAATGTTGCAGGAATGCTAATCTTATCTGTTTCCAACAACTGAAACCATTTCAGAACAATCTGAGATGGTATCTGTTTCCAACAACAGAAACCATTTCAGAACAATCTGAGATGGTATCTGTTTCCAACAACAGAAACCATTTCAGAACAATCTGAGATGATATCTGTTTCCAACAACAGAAACCATTTCAGAACAATCTGAGATGGTGGGTGTCAAAATCCTCTTTCTTGTGCTTTTTGAGGTGGAACGACCCTAATAAAGAGAAAGATTCTGAAGGATTTGAATGACCACAACTGGGAATACACTGTATAATGGCAGGTGCAAGCTGTAAAGACAAGGGATAATTCCTTTCTGGTCTCAAGTATAGTACCATTCATGAGTGCTTAGCAAGTAGATGTTAAATCTATAAAGTGTCAACAAGAAAGTTAGACCCAGGGGCCCTGTCACAATAACGTTCACACTCCCTCTAGAGATCTGACAGGAGCTGCAGTCTTAAGTCTATGCTAATTTCCCCTGGTCTTGACTGAAACCTATTGTATTTTGGCAGGTGGCTGATCTGGAGGCACATGGCGGACACGGCCCTAGTGACATGCTGAAAGATGAGCTGACTCGTTCTCTGGAGGAACTGGAGGCCCTGCTCAAGGCTAAAGATGAGGTCAGGGGGCAAGATACACACAGGGGAAAGAGGAGGTATTGTAGGTACATTTGTATGCCCTCCGCAACAATTGTAGGGCTGTTCTTCTCATGCTTATGGATGAGGGTAGGGGGGCCATTTCTAGTTCAGAACAAGGCTGAAAGTAGCTGGGGTTAAATGTTTAAAGGGGATTTTATGCAATTATAGATGGAGAACATAGTCTTATCACAAAGATGCCAATTGAGATCAAATGTTGTGGTCTTTAAATGGAAGGAAGAAAGGCCGATGTGAACCTGTACCTTCCTTTGTTTTGTGTTGCTGATGGCAAAGGTCCTGGGGCTAACTAGTGAATGATCATGTTTGTTTTCCAGGAAATCCACATTCTGCAGAACAAGAAAGAAGAATACCATGAGATGGAGCAGGAGAGAGAAGAGGCCATACATAGATTACAGGTAGACCTTCACACTAAAGAAGAAGGCGCATTTGGTGAAACCTTGTATGAGCAAGAACAAGAGACTGAAAAATAACTTCTGTCTCAAGGCCATCAGACTGTTAAATAGCCATCACTAGCCGGCTACCACCCGGTTACTCAATCCTGCACCTTAGAGGCTGCTGCCCTATGTACATAGACATGGAATCACTGGTTTAATAATGGAGCACTATTCACTTTAATAATGTTTACATACAGCTTTATTCATTTCATATGTATATACTGTATTCTATTCTACTGTATTTTAGTCAATGCCACTCCGACATTGCTGGTCCTAATATTTATATATTTCTTAATTCCATTCTTTTACTTTTAGATTTGTGTGAATTGTTTGATACTACTGCACTGTTGGAGCTAGGAACACAAGCATTTCGCTACACCCGCAATAACATCTGCTAAACATGTGCATGTGACCAATACAATTTGATTTGAACAACAAGCAAGTAGGATGCACAAAGGGCAAATTACGACAGGTGAAATTGTCTTTCCTTTTCCCTATGTGGTTTCCCAGGAGATGGAGATGCGTAACCTAGAGCTGGAGCGGCGGGTGCAGAACGTGGAGCAGAACCTGGCCGCCTCCATGGAGGAGCGGGACCACACGGAGAGTGAAGTGCAGAGGGCCATCGAGATCCTGGACGTCAAGATCTTTGACCTGAACGACCTTCGGCAGAGCCTGGTCAAGCTCATTGACAAATAGTGTGAAAGAGAAGAGGATGGGTCTGTTAGGGATGGCCAATGGAAAGAGAATGAGCTGCTCCTCTCCTGCTATAAAGCACAACACCCCTTCTGCTGTGGGAAGATGGCTGCTCTGGGTCCTTACAGCAGCAGCATCACTGTACAGCTTGTTAAGCATAGGTTGTGGTGTTACCTAGGCAGTGTATCTGCTATGTCCAATGTTGTGCTGTAATTCATGCTGCTATCTTAACATTCAAGGCAATGATCTAAGTGCTAGGCTGTTTATTTGAGATTAGGAATATTGTCAAGAATGAGAACAATAAGGGGATCATTAGGTGCTTGTAGATATAGTTTTCATACTTTTGAAATCAACTGATTTTATACAAACTTGGGAATGTAATGAGCAATGTGGATTATATGTTAATTTCCAGTGAGATGAGATAAAAATGGTTTTAAGAGCTCTTTCAGCGCAACCAAACCATGTATTTGGAAAGAGGCAGTACACGACAATGCAGAAATTGATAGTGTTTGACAGCTATTACCACCTCATCAAATTAGCATACAACTCAAGATAATTGGTATTGAATAAGAGGAAAATAAAGAATTAGCCTAATTGACACATCTGAGCAAAGTTAGTGAAGGTGTCAGAAACCAAAAGATATGCCACTGCAGTAATAACAGTATGAGTAGTGAAGTCATTAACCTGTGACATGTTAACGATTCTTCTGTTGTGTGCAATTAAATTGAAAAAAAAAAAACATGGGATGAACGATCTTCAAAGAAACAATGATGCACTGTACTGTTTGACACGTCTGCTGTCTCTGGGTTTGAGTTGTAAATATAGAACTTTATTGGTACTATGGCATGCTGGTAATAGTATGAAGCATGAGGGTATCTTGAATTCCTGTGAATGTTCCAACTAAGAACTAAAGACACCAAAGAGAGTTGAGTTCTCAAAGTAAGAGCTTTCGAAAGCTTGACTCAGATTCTCGTGTTCATTGAATGTTAAATTAAAGCTAGATTAGTCCTGATAATTAGGTAGATTTAGGCGTTAAGAATTAATACATTTAAGTGCTTGCAATGTTTAAATTAAGATTTGAGCAGTTGTCTAGCAATTTGAGACTTGGTTATTTCCCTCAGCATCTACTAGTATTAACATCAGTAGATGGGGCTTGATGTTTAGCTTAGAGACAATACTATATGCCTTATGTGAGTGGTTCTATGTATTTGCATTTACTGTTAAAAGAATGCCTGATGAAATTGCAAGTTTAATTGCACATATATTTAGATCAAGGCACACAAGTGGAGCAAAATGTTGCATTATTTTTAATGAGCCTTGTTCAAAGAAAACTGTTTAAAAAAATAAAGGACATGGATTAATCTGATAATTTCCCTTGTTCTGTATAGTAAATCAAGGTTTATGACAACACGAATGACAGTTCCCTTATTCCATTTCAATTTTATTATTGAAAACATTGACAAAGGATCAAAGAGGATGCTGGTTTACTTGAGCTTCTTCTTGGGGCGCAGGTTGCTGGTGTGCCCACACTTCTTCTTGCGGCAGTTGACTGCACGGGGGTGAAGACGTGCATAGCATCTGAAATGCAGAGTGCACCAACAAATGATAAGAACCCAATCTCCACACAGACATGGATCAGTAGATGGCTGTAACTTGGTGTACATTTTATTTTGTCTTCAGTTAATGGAAGCAGACATACTTGCGGCAGATCATTTTGTCACAGTTGTATTTCTGTGCCAGCTGTCTCAGGGAAGGCTCGATGATACCTCCTCTCAGACGCAGGACGAGATGAAGTGTGGACTCTGGAAAGCAAAGTGGTGACACGTTTACAAAATTACAGTATTCTTTATTTCAT
The DNA here is from genome assembly GCF_964263955.1 of Coregonus lavaretus. NCBI lineage: Eukaryota > Metazoa > Chordata > Actinopteri > Salmoniformes > Salmonidae > Coregonus > Coregonus lavaretus. The sequence goes on along the minus strand of NC_140010.1, from coordinate 33,745,367 downwards.
TGTATTTGAAATAAAGGATCATCCACCCAGGATAGTCCACTAACAATTGCCACCGTTTTCCAGGGAGTATCACAAAATGTGTTTCTAAAAGTTGGACATTTGAACCGACATTGTATATATAAACATTTCAATCATGTAGGAGGCATTAAACCTGCTAATATGTGATTTGTGAATATTACAGAATGCATACCATTAGACAGAAGGTACACATGTTCCCATGGACTATGAAGATATGTGATATAAACCTCAATGTCATGATTAGGGTAAACACTGAAGACTGAGCAATTGTCCGTCACGTTCTGAACAAACAGTATTATCGATAATTGGATTTGTCAAGTAGTACCTTTCTGAATGTTGTAGTCTGACAATGTGCGGCCATCCTCCAACTGTTTGCCAGCAAAGATGAGTCGCTGTTGGTCAGGAGGAATACCTGAAAGGGTAAGCAGCAAACATGCATATGTTTGGCAGAAACCATCCACATGTACCCCAAATGAAGTAGTTGCCCATCTACAAAGATCTAATGTGGATTTTGTGTTCTACTAAGGTGGAAAGATTTGGAGAGGGTGAGCCTGGGCTCTCCAACCCTTTCCCTGGAGTGCTACCCTCCTGTAGGTTCCCTCCAACCCCAGTTGTAACTAAACTGATTCAGTTTTATCAACCAGTTAATTATTAGAATCAGGTGCGCTAGATTAGGGTTGGCGTGAAAACCTACAGGACAGTAGCTCTCCAAGAACAGGGTTGGAGAGCCCTGGTGTAAACTGATCCTAGATCTGTGCCAAACAACTTTTGCTGAGATTGAGTTACCTTCTTTGTCTTGAATCTTGGCCTTCACATTCTCGATGGTGTCACTGGGTTCCACCTCAAGGGTGATGGTTTTACCCGTCAAGGTTTTCACAAAGATCTGCATATTTGATGGCTGTAGAAACAAGGTGGGTTGCATTTGTTAATTGACAGAAATTGCTTGTTTGGTAGACATAGCTAGGCCCGATTAAGATTAAGCTTCGTCCTGGACGAAAAAAAGCAGGATTAAATTAGAATATGTAGTTAACTTTGTCTGGGAAATCAGCAGGCTACTAGTTTCGTTCAACTACTAGCTAACGTTAGCTAGCTAATCAAACTGGCAATGATTGCCAGCTTGGGTCAAACTGTTTAACTAACGTTAGTTACCTAACATTGTCTGAATAACGTTAGTCACTTATTTCACCAGTCACTCATCTGATAACTATTCCTAGATAACCAGATAACATGATTCTCATGCTTTAAATATTCTTAATATGGCTGTTGGTTTAGCGCATTTGGTAATGGCTTACTGGGCCACGGGTGTTAGCTAGCTAGCAGCTAATGTTAGCCAACCAACCTGTTCTCACACAGTTGAGCTATCTCAGCCAGTCAGTTTCAGATATCTAACGTTAGACACATACCACTTACTTATAGTCGATCCTCAAAATATATTCATAACAGGGGAAATATTGATGCTTTAGATAGCTGGTTAAACACTCACCGTCAGACACAACTGCTGGCTTCAGGATAAGAGAACATCAGGAACTTGGAAGGTTTTCTTCCTTGGCTTCCCGGTGCAAACTCACACATCAAGCATTAACATGTTACCGCCATCTACTGGTCTGGATGATTCTTGGCGCGTTGACCACAAGACATGATAGGTTTGCAAATCATGCCATGCTGGAAGATAATTGGCTTAATCAGTGTACAAATGCCTCCCAGGCTTTGTCTTTTTCTATATGTGTTGTCTTTGGAAAGCAATCCAGCAAACAGATGTCATAGGTATTGCAATGTCTCCCCCTTGCGGTATCCATAAGATTGACACTCACCAACAACAGATAGAAAGCCCTTTGCTTTCAGAGCCAGAGTTCACGAGATCACTTCTGTCACCTGGCGGCAGTGAACGCTTGGCCGCGATCCGAGGAGGTCGATGCAGCTCAGGTAGTGCTGCAGGTTTCGCTTCTTCAGTCAAAAGTAAAGTTGTGCTTCTTCAGTCATGCATACTACCAGTTCATCCAAATATACTCACGTTAGGTAGGCTAGTCAAAGGCACGCAGTTTGAAGACGTTCTTCCTCTAAACCAGGGATTGGTAACTATGATGTGGTGGGGGCCACAAAAATATCGGAACTGCTGATGCACAACCAAATTTAGAAATTGCACCTTAAGTATTCTATTATAGTATTCTAACTCTCGACAGTAAGTTGAGACCCCGACTGAGTTCCCCAAAAAATATAATAATTTTAAAAATAACATTTGTCCAGAACGCTGCAGCTCGTCTGGTGTTCAACCTTCCCAAGTTCTCTCATGTCACCCCGCTCCTCCGCACACTCCACTGGCTTCCAGTTGAGGCTCACATCTACTACAAGACAATGGTGCTTGCCTACGGAGCTGTGAGGGGAACGGCACCTCCTTACCTTCAGGCTCTGATCAGACCCTACACCCAAACGAGGGCACCACGTTCATCCACCTCTGGCCTGCTAGCCCCCCTACCTCTACGGAAGCACAGTTCCCGCTCAGCCCAGTCAAAGCTATTCGCTGCTGTGGCACCCCAATGGTGGAACAAACTCCCCCACGACGCCAGGACAGCGGAGTCACTGACCACCTTCCGGAGACACTTGAAACCCTACCTCTTTAAGGAATACCTGGAATAGCCTCCCCCCCATAAAAAAAAAAGTGGTTGGCCCACTGGCTATCATAAGTTGAATGCACCAATTTGTAAGTCGCTCTGGATAAGAGCGTCTGCTAAATGACGTAAATGTTTTTGGTAATTGATCCAGGCGCCTCCAAAAGAGGGGGCCTGCATGCCGACAGTTGCCCATCCTTGCTCTAAACTGAATCCTGAAGGCGGGGAAACACAGTTTATTAAAAACAGGTAGGCCTAGTCTGTGGGACCATACCAAAAACAACACACACTTATCCCTTGTTCAGTGTCATGCAACAATTGATACATTGCATTGCACATGATTAAAAATGTCACCCAAATGACGAAAGTTCTGTTTTCCCTTCAATCTATGTCTATACCCTCTACCTTTATATCACTATATCAATCAATTTTCAATCAATTTTATTTTATATAGCCCTTCTTACATCAGCTAATATCTCGAAGTGCTGTACAGAAACCCAGCCTAAAACCCCAAACAGCTAGTAATGCAGGTGTAGAAGCACGGTGGCTAGGAAAAACTCCCTAGAAAGGCAAAACCTAGGAAGAAACCTAGAGAGGAACCAGGCTATGAGGGGTGGCCAGTCCTCTTCTGGCTGTGCCGGGTGGAGATTATAACAGAACCATGCCAAGATGTTCAAAAATGTTCATAAGTGACAAGCATGGTCAAATAATAATCAGGAATAAATCTCAGTTGGCTTTTCATAGCCGATCATTAGAGTTTAAAACAGCAGGTCTGGGACAGGTAGGGGTTCCATAACCGCAGGCAGAACAGTTTAAACTGGAATAGCAGCAAGGCCAGGCGGACTGGGGATAGCAAGGAGTCACCACGGCCGGTAGTCCCGACGTATGGTCCTAGGGCTCAGGTCTCTCAGTTGGCTTTTCATAGCCGATCATTTAGAGTTGAAAACAGCAGGTCTGGGACAGGTAGGGGTTTCGTAGCCGCAGGCAGAACAGTTGAAACTGGAATAGCAGCAAGGCCAGGCGGACTGGGGGCAGCAGGGTGTCATCATGCCCGGTAGTCCTGACGTATGGTCCTAGGGCTCAGGTTCTCAGAGAGAAAGAGAGAACGAGAGAATTAGAGAGAGCATACTTAAATTCACACAGGACACTGGATAAGACAGGAGAAGTACTCCAGGTATAACCAACTAACCCCAGCCCCCCGACACATAAACTACTGCAGCATAAATACTGGAGGCTGAGACAGGAGCGGTCCGGAGACACTGTGGCCCCATCCGAAGAAACCCCCGGACAGGGCCAAACAGGAAGGATATAACCCCACCCACTCCGCCAAAGCACAGCCCCCGCACCACTAGAGGGATATCCCCAACCACCAACTTACAATCCTGAGACAAGGCCGAGTATAGCCCACAGAGGTCTCCACCACAGCACAAACCAAGGGGGGGGGGGGGGGCGCCAACCCAGACAGGAAGATCACGTCAGTAACTCAACCCACTCAAGTGACGCACCCCTCCCAGGGACGGCATGAAAGAGCACCAGCAGGCCAGTGACTCAGCCCCTGCAACAGGGTTAGAGGCAGAGAACCCCAGTGGAGAGGGGAACCGGCCTGGCAGAGACAGCAAGGGCTGTTCGTTGCTCCAGCCTTTCCGTTCACCTTCACACTCCTGGGCCAGACTACACTCAATCATATGACCTACTGAAGAGATAAGTCTTCAGTAAAGACTTAAAGGTTGAGACCGAGTCTGCGTCTCTCACATGGGTAGGCAGACTGTTCCATAAAAATGGAGATCTATAGGAGAAAGCCCTGCCTCCCGCTGTTTGCTTAGAAATTCTAGGGACAATTAGGAGGCCTGCGTCTTGTGACCGTAGCGTACGTATTGGTATGTACGGCAGGACCAACTCGGAAAGATAGGTAGGAGCAAGCCCATGTAACGCTTTATAGGTTAACAGTAAAACCTTGAAATCAGCCCTTGCCTTAACAGGAAGCCAGTGTAGGGAAGCTAGCACTGGAGTAATATGATCAAATTTCTTGGTTCTAGTCAGGATTCTAGCAGCCGTATTTAGCACTAACTGAAGTTTATTTAGTGCTTTATCCGGGTAGCCGGAAAATAGAGCATTGCAGTAGTCTAATCTAGAAGTAACAAATGCATGGATTAATTTTTCTGCATCATTTTTGGACAGAAAATTTCTGATTTTTGCAATGTTACGTAGATGGAAAAAAGCTGTCCTTGAAACAGTCTTGATATGTTCGTCAAAAGAGAGATCAGGGTCAAGAGTAACGCCTAGGTCCTTCACAGTTTTATTTGAGACGACTTTACAACCATCAAGATGAATTGTCAGATTTAACAGAAGATCTCTTTGTTTCTTGGGACCTAGAACAAGCATCTCTGTTTTGTCCGAGTTTAAAAGTAAAAAGTTTTCAGCCATCCACTTCCTTATGTCTGAAACACAGGCTTCTAGCGAGGGCAATTTTGGGGCTTCACCATGCTTCATTGAAATGTACAGCTGTGTGTCATCCGCATAGCAGTGAAAGTTAACATTATGTTTTCGAATAACATCCCCAAGAGGTAAAATATATAGTGAAAACAATAGTGGTCCTAAAACGGAACCTTGAGGAACACCGAAATGTACAGTTGATTTGTCGGAGGACAGACCATTCACAGAGACAAACTGATATCTTTCCGACAGGTAGGATCTAAACCAGGCCAGAACTTGTCCGTGTAGACCAATTTGGGTTTCCAGTCTCTCCAAAAGAATGTGGTGATCGATGGTGTCAAAGGCAGCACTAAGGTCTAGTAGCACGAGGACAGATGCAGAGCCTCGGTCTGACGCCATTAAAAGGTCATTTACCACCTTCACAAGTGCAGTCTCAGTGCTATGATGGGGTCTAAAACCAGACTGAAGCATTTCGTATACATTGTTTGTCTTCAGAAAGGCAGTGAGTTGCTGCGCAACAGCTTTTTCTAAAATTTTTGAGAGGAATGGAAGATTCGATATTGGCCGATAGTTTTTTATATTTTCCGGGTCAAGGTTTGGCTTTTTCAAGAGAGGCTTTATCACTGCCACTTTTAGTGAGTTTGGTACACATCCGGTGGATAGAGAGCTGTTTATTATGTTCAACATAGGAGGGCCAAGCACAGGAAGCAGCTCCTTCAGCAGTTTAGTAGGAATAGGATCCAGTATGCAGCTTGAAGGTTTAGAGGCCATGATTATTTTCATCATTGTGTCAAGAGATATAGTACTAAAACACTTAAGTGTCTCTCCCGATCCCAGGCCCTCGCAGAGCTGTGCAGATCCAGGACAGCTAAGCCCTGGAGGAATACGCAGATTCAAAGAGGAGTCCGTAATTTGCTTTCTAATGGTCATGATCTTTTCCTCAAAGAAGTTCATGAATTTATCACTGCTGAAGTGAAAACCATCCTCTCTTGGGGAATGCTGCTTTTTAGTTAGCTTTGCAACAGTATCAAAAAGAAATTTTGGATTGTTCTTATTTTCCTCGATTAATTTGGAAAAGTAGGATGATCGAGCAGCAGTGAGGGCTCTTCGGTACTGCACGGTACTGTCTTTCCAAGCTAGTCGGAAGACTTCCAGTTTGGTGTGGCGCCATTTCCGTTCCAATTTCCTGGAAGCTTGCTTCAAAGCTCGGGTATTTTCTGTATACCAGGGAGCTAGTTTCTTATGACAAATGTTTTTCGTTTTTAGGGGTGCAACTGCATCTAGGGTATTGTGCAAGGTTAAATTTAGTTCCTCAGTTAAGTGGTTAACTGATTTTTGTCCTCTGACGTCCTTGGGTAGGCAGAAGGGGTCTGGAAGGGCATCAATGAATTTTTGTGTTGTCTGAGAATTTATAGCACGACTTTTGATGCTCCTTGGTTGGGGTCTGAGCAGATTATTTGTTGCGATTGCAAACGTAATAAAATGGTGGTCCGATAGTCCAGGATTTTGTGGAAAAACATTAAGATCTACAACATTTATTCCATGGGACAAAACTAGGTCCAGAGTATGACTGTGGCAGTGAGTAGGTCCAGAGACATGTTGGACAAAACCCACTGAGTCGATAATGGCTCCGAAGGACTTTTGGAGTGGGTCTGTGGACTTCTCCATGTGAATATTAAAATCACCAAAAATTAGAATATGATCTGCTATGACTACAAGGTCTGATAGGAATTCAGGAAACTCAGAGAGGAACGCTGTATATGGCCCAGGAGGCCTGTAAACAGTAGCTATAAAAAGTGATTGAGTAGGCTGCATAGATTTCATGACTAGAAGCTCGAAAGATGAAAACGTCATTTTTTTTTTTGTAAATTGAAATTTGCTATCGTAAATGTTAGCAACACCTCCGCCTTTGCGGGATGCACGGGGAATATGGTCACTAGTGTAACCAGGAGGTGAGGCCTCATTTAACACAGCAAATTCATCAGGCTTAAGCCATGTTTCAGTCAGGCCAATCACATCAAGATTATGATCAGTGATTAGTTCATTGACTATGACTGCCTTTGAAGTGAGGGATCTAACATTAAGTAACCCTATTTTGAGATGTGAGGTATCACGATCTCTTTCAATAATGGCAGGAATGGAGGGGGTCTTTATCCTAATAAGATTGCTAGGGTGAACACCACCATGTTTAGTTTTGCCCAACCTAGGTCGAGGCACAGACACAGTCTCAATGGGTATGGCTGAGCTGACTACACTGACTATGCTATTGGCAGACTCCACTAAGCTGGCAGGTTGGCTAACAGCCTGCTGCCTGGCCTGCACCCTATTTCACTGTGGGGCTAAAGGAGTTAGAGCCCTATCTATGTTGGTAGATAAGAGGAGAGCACCCCTCCAGCTAGGATGGAGTCCGTCACTCCTCAGCAGGTCAGGCTTGATCCTGTTTGTGGGTGAGTCCCAGAAAGAGGGCCAATTATCCACAAATGTTATCTTTTGGGAGGGGCAGAAAACAGTTTTCAACCAGCGATTAAGTGCTGAGACTCTGCTGTAGAGCTCGTCACTTCCCCTAACTGGGAGGGGGCCAGAGACAATTACTCGATGCCGACACATCTTTCTAGCTGATTTACACGCTGAAGCTATGTTGCACTTGGTGACCTCTGACTGTTTCATCCTAACATCGTTGGTGCCGACGTGGATAACAATATCTCTATACTCTCTACACTCGCCAGTTTTAGCTTTAGCCAGCACCATCTTTAGATTAGCCTTAACGTCGGTAGCCCTGCCCCCTGGTAAACAGTGTATGATCGCTGGGTGATTCGTTTTAAGTCTAATACTGCGGGTAATGGAGTCGCCAATGACTAGGGTTTTCAATTTGTCAGAGCTAATGGTGGGAGCCTTCGGCGTCTCAGACCCCGTAACGGGAGGAGTAGAGACTAGAGAAGACTCAGACTCAGACTCCGACTCGCTACATAATGGGGAAAACCGGTTGAAGGTTTCTGTCGGCTGAATGAGCGACACCGGTTGAGCATTCCAACAGTATTTCCCTCCAGAAGCCATGAGAAAGTTGTCCGGCTGCAGGGACTGTGCGGGGGGAGTTATACTAACGTTACTGTCTGTACTTACTGGTGGCACAGACGCTGTTTCTTCCTTTCCTACACTGATAATACTCTTGCCTAACGATTGCGTCTGAAGCTGGGCTTGTAGCACAGCTATTCTCGCCGTAAGGCGAGAATTCTCCTGTATATTATGAGTACAGCGACTGCAATTAAAAGACATCATGTTAATGTTACTACTTAGCTTCGGCTGTTGAAGATGTTGATGAGCCATGTCCAGATAAAGCGTCCGGAGTGAAAAAGTTGAATAAGGGAAAAAAAGTTTACAGAGGTTTACTCACCATTTAACGGACCCTATTAGGCCAAGCATTTGGTATGACCCAATGACCTGCACCCCCTCCCCCAATCATCATGGTAAACCCACTAACATAAATCTTGTCCCTGAAATACAATTATATAGTTGAAAAACTAAATTTTGAATTACAAAACGTTACATTGACAAAAACTGCACTCAAAACAATTCCTACAGAGATATCAAACCTTCCTGTAACAAACATTAAGTATACTGAAGCATTAATCTCTTCATTCAACAAGTAATCTGTAGCCAAAATGTGAAAGCAATCTCTTTCATACAGAGTCTTCCAGTCTTGAAAAGACTGAAATGGGCAGACCCATTGTTATCAAGTAGACTATGTGGAGAGGAATAGTGGCCAAGTAACCCCCAGATGCAGTGGCGGCTCCTGAAAAAATTCTCAGGGGGGGCAATTTTTCTGATGATTTAGGTGACCTACACACATTTTAAAAAAGATATGTCCAGCAACAACATGAAGACAGGGGCAGCATATAAGTCAATACCAGAAGCATTTATTGACTGATCTCAAAAGTGTTGGCTTACCAGGGTTGGTGGAGCCCTCAGTTTCATCTTTGCCTCGCAAAGCTAACTCAAACACTCCGCAAAACTTCACACACTGGATTAGCCGGCTGAGGATGTGGCGGTTCTTGCTAATGTCGTAGTAAATATATTTGTTATAGTGAATATGGAATATGATATGTTGAGTAAAATGTTGTGCTAAGATCTATTTAGGTCAGGAGCTGGTTATAAGTTCTGTTCCTATCCAATAACAATGGACAAAAGGGTCCTATCTTGTCAGCCTTGTCAGTTTCAGTTCTCCAGTAAACTTGTGATTATCAACACTAACCTCATCGTTGTGGCGGCGGACAGCTAGCCTGTATCCCTCATCCAGTTGAGTGGGAATGTTCACTCTCCCCAAAGCAGACAATCTCAAACAGCTATCCATGTGGGTCTTTGACAGCTCATGTTTCTTAATCTTTCCTGAAAGATGGTGCATGTCCGTTACACACCAGTCGCTGTCCAAGCGGTGCTGTCTGCCGTGCCGCCTTCAGGGTGAAAGAGTAAGCAGGGGGTAGCAGAAGACTGCATTAGCTACATCGCAGCCTGCTAGCCAGGTTTTTCGTTCGTACCAATTTTTGGAAAATCCTCGGGTGTAGGACTTCCCCCCTTTAGTAGAAACCTGTTGAATTATTAAATTTGGTCTGGGAGGTCCTAATTGTTTCGTTGCCAATTTATCTTCATTTGTTCGCCGACAAAAAGGAACTTCTTTCAAAGACACAATCGAGTTGCACTGAAGCCTAGCCATTTTGATAGTAGTAGTGAATTGATTGACGCTCACGCTGCTACCCGCTCTTTTCTTAGTTACGTTCATGGTTATGTTACGTATGACGAAAGCGCGTAAGTGCAAGCCCTCAGAAACCCATAGAGATTGTATTGAAAGCTCTGATATTTGAAAAAAATAGATTTTACATGGGAGTCTATGACAGACTTCTGGGCGATTTTCAACCTGACTGAAATCGCCCCAAAAGGGGGGGGGGGGGGCATTTGAAGCACGACTTTAGCCTGATTGGACATTTAGTGGCACTGTGGCAGATCAGACGTCTAGATTACAACACTGATAACTACTGTTGCCGTGATATAATTGATTAGAAAAAAAATCCCTTCCTTTTCCCGTTTGGCAGTGCGTCGCCCATATCGCCCTATTGAACACACCGCCCCTGCCCAGATGGAGAAAAAGTACTCTATTCGAACTGGTCTATAATGTAACTTAATTGTTGACAGAAAACAATCACTCTGTCTAAATTCATAATTCTACCTCGCTTTGCGCATCTTGCTCACAATAGCAGCTCTGTGATTGGTAAGGTTGTTTAAGACAAAGCTATTGCTTAGCATTTTCAGTTTGGAGTTCAGGGCTTCTTTACTTCTCTCCCAACAACACTCCCCATCTTCGTCTTCCTCCTCCCCCTCTTCCAGCTCACTCTCTTCATCACTGCGTTCATCTTTATCCAGCTAAAGACACAAAAATATACACATCATGAACACTCATGAAACGTGATGGGCTACTTGTTTCCTGGTCATTTTGTGACTGCATATACTCACCTTGCCCAAGAATAGAAACTTGTTGGCCATCCGTAGGATTAACAAGGCCCAGAAGACATGAAGTGCTTGTAGCACCATCAGTAGAATGTTGAAAAAGTAGTAGCCAGCGAAGGGTTCAAAGACTTCCATGGACAACACAAGGGTTGTGTGGATTATTCTAGAAATCAGGGCAGGGAGGGGAAGAGGAAGCAAGTAATGCAATGATTAGAGTCAATATATCCCAGTTGTAAACCGAGTGGCGCAGTGGTCTAAGGCACTGCATCGCAGTGCTAACTGTGCCACTAGAGATCCTGGTTTGAATCCAGGCTCTGTCGCCGCCGGCCGCGACCGGGAGACTCATGGGCGGCGCACAATTGGCCCAGCGTCGTCCAGGGTAGGGGAGGGAATGGCCGGCAGGGATGTAGCTCAGTTGATAGAGCATGGCGTTTGCAACGCCAGGGTTGTGGGTTCGATTCCCACGGGGGGCCAGTATTAAAAAAAAATGTATTCACTAACTGTAAGTCGCTCTGGATAAGAGCGTCTGCTAAATGACTAAAATGTAAATATGTAAACCATTATATTCTAAGACATTTTGTTAACTAAATTGTTGCTTGAACAAACATTGTTGTGTATTAGATGGCCAATAAAGTCGATTTGATACAATTAGGTAACCAATGAAAAGTAGTGTAGCATTCACTATCAATACTAATAAATTCACAATTGCACATAATCTTAATTGTATTATAATGTCATGAAAAAACATTTAGAACTAAGAGATACCACTGAGTTGGTCTTACTTGCTGGGAAACACCACCAGGCGAGTCACCAGGAAGACAGCAGCAAAAATGACAAATAACGTGTCGCACGTCTTCCTCCAGCCCGTGCCATAGTTGAACATCTTGGCAGACTGTAAAAACAGTAAGATATTCTAAGATGGATCCCTAATGCAAACAAATGCTAACATTGAAATGTGTTTCTATTGGAATAAATTAGGTGATGAGGCTTTTATGTATGAATGTGCATAAAATTCATTACACACAGCTTTTGGTCTCTTTGGTATTCTCTCTCTATTGGTAATGAATGATAATTGACAGACTGGTTCACATTCCTGGCACTGCAGGTAAACCAAGGTCCCACTAATGTCTGACTATGAATAAGAAGCCCCGTTTATACCTGGTGCTAACATGGGTCCTTTGTCCTGATCTTGTCTATATTCTGATTGTGCCCACATTTCCAGAAATGTGTCTACACATGGAATTAAAATGTGTCTGTTATCCGTCCACTGTGTCTGCATTGTGAGCAGATTTCCTGGTCCCTTCCTTTATGCAAATGATTTCACAGCTATTCTTTCAAAATAATATTTATTTATTTATTGTAAGACACATATTGATGTAATCAGTCAATGGTGCCACCTGTTAATGATTTTAGAGGGTGGAATAATGATGGTTTAAATGGTTTCTCTGTCCAATATCAGGACAAAGGACGCAAATTAGAACCGGGTATAAACAGGGCTAGAGAGTCATAAGACATGCCATGCTAATTTGACCATTATGTTCCTCATTGACCCTCAATGACAAAAATACATTTCACAAGCGAGACCAGTAGGGAAAAAAGAGACGCATTTTATCCACACGTCGGACAAGCGCTAACCTGTTTAGGTGCAGTGCATTTCACCAGTCCTAAGTGAAATACATGATATTGAATATCTTAGGATATACAGACTGATGTTAATGGGGAGACTGGCTGGGCTGTGATCCAGCTCTTACCTCTAGGAGGAAGTCAGAGGAGTCGTGAAGCAGCATCACCAGAGTGCCTATCCGTACATAGTTGGAACAGTAGGAGAAACCAAGCAGGAAGATGGTGACAATGTGGTGAATCACCTGCTCCTTGAAATCCTGGAAATGAGAGAGCAAAGTTTTAAAGTCGAGTAATGTAATAGCTAATGGCAAAAGTATGACTTTATGTACTCTATATCCAAAAATGAAGAAACCTTTCTGGGGAATACCAAAAGCTTCGCTTTAGAATACTATACCGTATTTGTTCAACATGATCTCAATGACTATTCAGGCCAGGGATTAAAATCATTGAAAGACCATGTTGACCCTTTATTTCTCTGAGGAAGAAATGTGAGTTTTGAAATAGATTATCCATTCACCCAACAGGTCTTTGAGTCTATTATTAACCGGAATCCAAGTAACATGTATAGTATCTTTAAATAGCGGAAAAGCCAGTAGAGCTGATCATGTATGAAATATGAGGGAGCGCAAATAATGTCGCACCCTGATCCTTGCTCTTCTCTACTAGTAAGTGTGATAAATGGGGACTGCTTATTATCATGGTCCTGGCAGGAAGTGAGGAGCAGGCAGATGAAGGGACTTACTTTCCTCTTGACGTCCACAGAGACACAGAGAAGAAGGGAGAGGTAGAAGCCCAGCTCCAGCTGGTAGTACCAGAAGTGGGCCCTCTCAATTGGCTGCAGAGGATAGGGAAATACACTGTTGACTATGATTGGGTATAACAAATGCACATCCACTGGCTATGTACCGGTGCTGAATATCAAGGAAAATATACATTTTCATCCGTAAAAAATAAGATTCACAACCTTAATAAGCACACTTGGAATTATACAGTTAAAGTGTGCAGAATGTTATTTTTGCTGATGACAACGAGCCATTGTTTTGAGCTAAATGTTTTGAGCGGAATGTCTTTGTCCACCGCCAAATGAATGGGAAAATTAATGAGTGGGAATTCCAAACCAGAATGAACCATACTGTACATCCTCATACTTAGGTAGGGCCTTGTTCCATCACGACTCGGCACCTGGTTTTTGATTGCCAGAGATACAGTATGGACATGATCTAACAGAGAATAATTTCATTCTGTAGTTGGTCATATCATTGTTGGTATAAAGTATAGCCTATGTAATGTACACTAAAGGGAAAAAAACAGTACAGAAATGTACAGTGCCTTCAGAAAGTATTCACACCCCTAAAACTTTTCCCACATTTTGTTGTTACAGCCTGAATTTAAAATGGATTGAGATTTTGTGTCACTGGCCTACACACAATACCTTATAATGTGAAAGTGGAATGATGGTTTTAGACATTTTTCTAATTAATAACAAATTGAAAGCTGAAATGTCTTGAATCAATAGCTGCTAGCAGGTACCTATAGACTTCCAGTCAAGCAGATACACAAAGACTTCAAGTCATTGCGCTAACGCTACAGTGGCTTGCGAAAGTATTCACCCCCTTGGCATTTTATTTTGTAGCCTTACAACCAGAATTAAAATAGATTTTTTGGGGGGTTGTATCATTTGATTTACACAACATGCCTACCACTTTGAAGATGCAAAATAATTTTTTTGTGAAACAAACAAGAAATAAGACAAAAAAACAGAAAAATTGAGCGTGCATAACTATTCACCCCCAAAGTCAATACTTTGTAGAGCTACCTTTTGCAGCAATTACAGCTGCAAGTCTCTTGGGGTATGTCTCTATAAGCTTGGTACATCTAGCCACTGGGATTTTTGCCCATTCTTCAAGGCAAAACTGCTCCAGCTCCTTCAAGTTGGATGGGTTCCGCTGGTGTACAGCAATCTTTAAGTCATACCACAGATTCTCAATTGGATTGAGGTGTGGGCTTTGACTAGGCCATTCCAAGACATTTAAATGTTTCCCCTTAGACCACTCACGTGTTGCTTAAGGGTCATTGTCCTGCTGGAAGGTGAACCTCCGTCCCAGTCTCAAATCTCTGGAAGACTGAAACAGGTTTCCCTCAAGAATTTCCCTGTATTTAGCACCATCTATCGTTCCTTCAATTCTGACCAGTTTCCCAGTCCCTGCTGATGAAAAACATCCCCACAGCATGATGCTGCCACCACCATGCTTCACTGTGGGGATGGTGTTCTCGGGGTGATGAGAGGTGTTGGGTTTGTGCCAGACATAGCGTTTTCCTTGATGGCCAAAAAGCTCAATTTTAGTCTCATCTGACCAGATTATCTTCTTCCATATGTTTGGGGAGTCTCCCACATGCCTTTTGGCGAACACCAAACGTGTTTGCTTATTTTTTTCTTTAAGCAATGGCTTTTTTCTGGTCACTCTTCTGTAAAGCCCAGCTCTGTGGAGTGTACAGCTTAAAGTGGTCCTATGGACAGATACTCCAATCTCCGCTGTGGCGCTTTGCAGCTCCTTCAGGGTTATCTTTGGTGTCTTTGTTGCCTCTCTGATTAATGCCCTCCTTGCCTGGTCCGTGAGTTTTGGTGGGCGGCCCTCTCTTGGCAGGTTTGTTGTGGTGCCATATTCTTTCATTTTTCTAATAATGGATTTAATGGTGCTCCGTGGGATGTTCAAAGTGGTGGTGTCCCTTGCTTAGTGGTGTTTCAGACTCTGGGGCCTTTCAGAACAGGTGTGTATATATACTGAGATCATGTGACACTTAGATTGCACACAGGTGGACTTTATTTAACTAATTATGTGATTTCTGAAGGTAATTGGTTGCACAGATCTTATTTAGGGGCTTAATAGCAAAGGGGGTGAATACATATGCACGCACCACTTTTCCGTTATTTATTTTTTAGACGTTTTTGAAACAAGTTATTTTTTTCATTTCACTTCACCAATTTGGACTATTTTGTGTATGTCCATTACATGAAATCTAAATAGAAATCCATTTAAATTACAGGTTGTACTGCAACAAAATAGGAAAAACGCCAAGGAGGATGAATACTTTTGCAAGGCAATGTAGTTAGTATTGGTTCGCGAAACTACCTCTAACTTCCTTCATACTGGACACAAAGACATAAAAATTGTATCCACAAGTTCATCTGACTCTGGGGAAGTAGAAGTAACCTTTTAACAAGTCACATAATAAGTTGCATGGACTCACTCTGTGTGCAATAATAGTGTTTAACATGATTTTTTAATGACTACCTCATCTCTGTACCCCACACATACAGTTATATGTAAGGTCCCTCAGTCAAGCAGTGAATTTCAAACACAGATTCAACCACAAACACCAGGGAGGTTTTCCAATGCCTCTTAAAGAAGGGCAACTATTGGTAGATGGGTAAAAATAAAAAACCAGACATTGAATATCCCTTTGAGTATGGTGAAGTTATTAATTACACTTTGGATGGTGTATCAATACACCCAGTCACTCCAAAGATACAGTCGTCCTTCCTAACTCAGTTGCCGGAGAGGAAGGAAACCGCTCAGGGATTTCACCATGAGGACAGGTGACTATAAAACAGTTACAGAGTTTAATGGCTGTGATAGGAGAAAACTGAGGATGGATCAACAACATTGTAGTTACTCCACAATACTAACCTAAATGACAGAGTGAAAAGAAGGAAGCCTGTATAGAATACAAATATTCCAAAACATGCAATAAGGCACTAAAGTAAAACTGCAACAAAATAACTTTATGTCCTGAATAAAACCGTTACATTTGGCGCAAATCCAACACAACACATCACTGAGTACCACTCCTCAAATTTTCAAGCATGGTGGTGGCTGCATCATGTTATGTGTATGCTTTTCTTTGGCAAGGACTAGAGACATTTTTAGGATAAAATCCTAGAGGAAAACCTGTTTCAGTCTGATTTCCAACAGACACTGGGAGACAAATTCACCTTTCAGCAGGACAATAACCTAAAATACAAGGCCAAATATACACTGGAGTTGCTTACCAAGACGACATTGAATGTTCCTGAGTGGCCTAGATACAGTTTTCAATTAAATCGGCTTGAAAATCTATGGCAAGACTTGAAAATGGCTGTCTAGCGATCAACAACCAACTTGACAGAGCTTGAAGAATCTTTAAAAGAATAATGGGACTTACCCAAAAAGACTCACAGCTGTAATCGCTGCCAAAGGTGATTCCAATATGTATTGACTCAGGGGGTTGGATACTTATCTATAATAGTGTTTTATTTTTTATATATATAGTTTTTACTATACTATATATTTTTCTTCCACTTTGACATTACAGAGTATTTTGTGTAGATCATTAACAAAAAATGACTATTAAAGCCATTTTAATCCCACTTTGTAACACAACAAAATGTGGAAAAAGTTAAGGGGTGTGAATACTTTCTGAAGGCACCGTAAATATGAGTGCTCTGTAAGTTAAAAGGTATAGTGATATAAAGGTAGAGGGTATAGACATAGATTGAAGGGAAAACAGAACATGTGAGCTTACTTGTTGTGGATAACCTGTCCAGCATTCTCTCTGGTCCCAAAACCAGGATCTCTAAAGGGAAAGGAGGTTGGAATAAACAAGTTTCTCATGCAGATGAAGCCAATGTGACCTGAACAGACCTGGGTTCAAAAACTATTTAGGTTATTTAAATTACTTTGAAAGACATTTGGAAGTACAGTACCAGTCAAAAGGGTTCTTCTTTATTTTTTTTTACTATTGTCTACATTGTAGAATAATAGTGAAGACATCAAAACTATGAAATAACACATATGCCTGAGAGTGCCTGTAATTACGCCAGCTGGCTGCCTACAATAGTTACATACAATAATTGCCTACCATTCAGCTGTTTTCTACCATTCAGCTGTTTTGTAACCTCATTGTCTGAACCGTTAACGCTAACTGGTAAACAATAGCTGGAACGACCGAGCGAGCAGACGCGAACTGGCTGAGTCAATTCAGTGACTAGCTTTGCACTTGGCTAACTAACAGTAGCTGCTAGGGGTAAGTCATAACCTACATATGTATTTAGATTGTAGTTAGGTATTGTTGGTAGTTATCGTGGGTTGTTGTATGTAATTATTGTAGGTTAGTATTGTATTCGGCGGCGCCGGGCGTAGCACGAAGCTAGCTGGCTCACCCTCCACCTGGACTAGCTGGCGAGTAGCAATTAGCAACGGTATAGTTATTTCACGCCTGGGAGTGCCTGTGGTTACGCCAGCTGGCTGCATACAATGATTACATACAATAATTGCCTACCATTCAGCTGTTTTCTAACCTCATGTCTGAACCGTTAACGTTAGGTAGCAAGTGGCTACTGTGCTTGAAATTTAGCTAGCTTGTTGCTACCTGGATAGCTACTAGTAAACAATAGCTGGAACGACCTAGCGAACAGACGCGAACTGGCTGAGTCAATTCAGTGGCTAGCTTCGCACTTGGCTAGCTAACAGTAGCTGCTAGGGGTAAGTCATAACCTACATTTATGTTTTGTTTTTTACATATTGATAGCCCGAGTCGTTCAGGGAATTCGGGACATGGGTGACTAGTTAACGTTAGTTTGGCTCTCTCTGTGTGTTCGTGCTGCGCCTAGTTAGCTAGCTGAGTTAGTCTATTCATAGAAACATTGAACCGCTGTAGTTTACAACAATTATAGTTTCTGAGGTGGAAGTTGGGAGAGTTATATTTGGGAGTTGTGGTGAGGGAGGCCCGCTCTCTCCTTTCCCAGATGTTTAGTTCATTTCATTCCGATCTCCTCTGCATTATTGTAGCCATTTGCTGCAGCCTGTCAACTATGCCTCTGCCTATCCCTGTTCTCTCCTCTCCGCACAGGCTACACAAACGCCTCACACCGCGTGGCTGCTGCCTCTCTAACCTGGTGGTCCCTGCACGCACCACTCACCTGGAGTTCCAGGTCTCAGGCAGCCTCTGGAACTGCCGTTCTGCTGCCAACAAGGCAGACTTCATCCCAGCCTATGCTACCCTCCAATCCCTCGACTTCTTGGCGCTGACGGAAACATGGATTACCACTGAAAACACTGCTACTCCTACTGCTCTCTCCTCGTCTGACCATGTGTTCTCGCATACCCCGAGAGCATCTGGTCAGCGGGGTGGTGGCACAGGAATCCTCATATCTCCCAAGTGGACATTCTCAATTTTTCCCCTAACCCATCTGTCTATCTCCTCATTTGAATTCCATGCTGTCACAGTCACTAGCCCATTTAAGCTTAATATCCTTGTCATCTATCGCCCTCCAGGTTTCCTTGGAGAGTTCATCAATGAGCTTGACGCCTTGATAAGCTCCTTTCCTGAGGATGGCTCACCCCTCACAGTTTTGGGGGATTTCAACCTCCCTACGTCTACATTTGACTCATTTCTCTCTGCCTCCTTCTTTCCACTCCTCTCCTCTTTTGACCTCACCCTCTCACCGTCCCCCCCTACTCACAAGGCAGGCAATACGCTTGACCTCATCTTTACTAGATGCTGCTCTTCTACTAATCTCACTGCAACTCCCCTCCATGTCTCCGACCACTACTTTGTATCCTTTTCTCTCTCGCTCTCCTCCAACACTACTCACTCTGCCCCTACACAGATGGTAATGCGCCGCCGCAACCTTCGCTCTCTCTCTCCCACTACTCTCTCCTCTTCCATCCTATCATCTCTTCCCTCTGCTCAATCCTTCTCCCTCCAATCTCCTGATTCTGCCTCCTCAACCCTCCTCTCCTCCCTTTCTGCATCCTTTGACTCTCTGTGTCCCCTATTCTCCCGGCCGGCTCGGTCCTCCCCTCCAGCTCCGTGGCTTGATGACTCATTGCGAGCTCACAGAACAGAGCTCCGGGCAGCGGAGCGGAAATGGAAGAAAACTAAACTCCCTGCCGACCTGGCATCTTTTCACTCCCTCCTCTCTACATTTTCTTCATCTGTTTCTGCTGCTAAGGCCACTTTCTACCACTCTAAATTCCAAGCATCTGCCTCTAACCCTAGGAAGCTCTTTGCCACATTCTCCTCCCTGCTGAATCCCCCCCCCCCCCCCCCCCCCCTCCTCCCTCTCTGTGGATGACTTCGTCAACCACTTTGAAAAGAAGGTTGACGACATCCGATCCTCGTTTGTTAAGTCTAATGACACTGCTGGTCCTGCTCACACTGCCCTACCCTATGCTTTGACTTCTTTCTCCCCTCTCTCTCCAGATAAAATCTTGCGACTTGTGACTGCAGGCCGCCCAACAACCTGCCCGCTTGACCCCATCCCCTCCTCTCTTCTCCAGACCATCTCCGGTGACCTTCTCCCCTACCTCACCTCGCTGATCAACTCATCCTTGACCGCTGGCCATGTCCCTTCCGTCTTCAAGAGAGCGAGAGTTGCACCCCTTCTCAAAAAACCAACACTCGATCCCACTGATGTCAACAACTACAGACCAGTATCCCTTCTTTCTTTTCTTTCCAAAACTATTGAGCGTGCCGTCTTTAGCCAACTCTCTTGCTATCTCTCTCAGAATGACCTTCTTGATCCAAACCAGTCAGGTTTCAGGACTGGTCATTCAACTGAGACTGCTCTTCTCTGTGTCACGGAGGCTCTCCGCACTGCTAAAGCTAACTCTCTCTCCTCTGCTCTTGTCCTTCTAGACCTGTCTGCTGCCTTTGATACTGTGAACCATCAGATCCTCCTCTCCACCCTCTCCGAGCAGGGCATCTCCGGCGCGGCTCACTCCTGGATTGCGTCCTACCTGACCGGTCGCTCCTACCAAGTGGCGTGGCGAGAAGCTGTCTCCGCACCACGTGCTCTCACCACTGGTGTCCCCCAGGGCTCAGTTCTAGGCCCTCTCCTATTCTCCCTATACACCAAGTCACTTGGCTCTGTCATATCCTCACATGGCCTCTCCTATTATTGCTACGCTGACGATACACAACTAATCTTCTCCTTTCCCCCTTCTGATAACCAGGTGGCGAATCGCATCTCTGCATGTCTGGCAGACATATCAGTATGGATGACGGATCACCACCTCAAGCTGAACCTTGGCAAGACGGAGCTGCTCTTCCTCCCGGGGAAGGACTGCCCGTTCCATGATCTTGCCATCATGGTTGACAACTCCGTTGTGTCCTCCTCCCAGAGTGCGAAGAGCCTTGGCGTGACCCTGGACAACACCCTGTCGTTCTCCGCTAACATCAAGGCAGTGACCCGATCCTGCAGGTTCATGCTCTACAACATTCGGAGAGTACGACCCTGCCTTACACAGGAAGCGGCACAGGTCCTAATCCAGGCACTTGTCATCTCCCGTCTGGATTACTGCAACTCGCTGTTGGCTGGGCTCCCTGCCTGTGTCATTAAACCCCTACAACTCATCCAGAATGCCGCAGCCCGTCTGGTGTTCAACCTTCCCAAGTTCTCTCACATCACCCCGCTCCTCCGCACACTCCACTGGCTTCCAGTTGAAGTTCGCATCTGTTACAAGACCATGGTGCTTGCCTATGGAGCTGTGAGGGGAACGGCACCTCCGTACCTTCAGGCTCTGATCAGTCCCTACACCCAAACGAGGGCATTGCATTCATCCACCTCTGGCCTGCTGGCTCCCCTTCCTCTGCGGAAGCATAGTTCCCGCTCAGCCCAGTCAAAACTGTTCGCCGCTCTGGCACCCCAATGGTGGAACAAGCTCCCTCACGACGCCAGGACAGCGGAGTCACTCACCACCTTCCGGAGACATTTGAAACCCCACCTCTTTAAGGAATACCTGGGATAGGAAGTGGTTATCCCACTGGCTATAGGGTGAATGCACCAATTTGTAAGTCGTTCTGGATAAGAGCGTCTGCTAAATGACGTAAATGTAAATGTAAATATGTAATCATTTAGTAACCTAAAAAGTATTTCGAATTCAAGCCACACTTAACCAGCATGGCTACCACAGCATTCTGCAGCGATACGCCATCCCATCTGGTTTGGGCTTAGTGGGACTATCATTTGTTTTTCAACAGGACAATGACCCAACACACCTCTAAGCTGTTTAAGGGCTATTTGACTAAGAAGGAGAGCGATTGAGTGCTGCATCAGATGACCTGGCCTCCACAATCACCCGACAACCCAATTGAGATGGTTTGGGATGAGTTGGACCACAGAGTGAAGGAAAAGCAGCCAACAAGTGCTCAGTGTATGTGGGAACTCCTTCAAGAATGTTGGAATAGCATTCCAGGTGAAGCTGGTTGAGGGAATGCCAAGAGTGTGCAAAGCTGTCATCAAGGCAAAGGGTGGCTACTTTGAAGAATCTCAAATTTAAAATATATTTAGATTTGTTTAACACTTTTTTGGTTACTACATGATTCCATATGTGTTATTTCATAGTTTTGATGTCTTCACTATTATTCTACAATGTAGAAAATAGTAAAAATAAAGACAAACCATGGAATGAGTAGGTATGTCCAAACCTTTGACTGGTACTGTAAGTATTTTGATATTTATTTTATTTGAAAACACAAGTTATATATTTGTTTTATTTAAAAAATCAATCTTTAACTCTGCATTGTTGGAAAAGGATCCGTATGTAAGCATTCACTGTTAGCCTACACCTGTTGTTTGTGACAAAGAGACGACTCTGGGATGCTGACCTTCTAGGCAGAGTTGCAAAGAAAAGCCATATATCAGACTGCCCATCTTAATCTTTTCTTTTTATTGGCCAGTCTGAGATATGGTTTTTTCTTTTCACCTCTGCCTAGAAGGTCAGCATCCCGGAGTCGCCTCTTCACTGTTGACATTGAGACTGGTGTTTTGCGGGTACTATTTAATGAAGCTGCCAGATGAGGACCTGTGAGGCATCTGTTTCTCAAACTAGACACTCTAATGTATTTGTCCTCTTGCTCAGTTGTGCACCGGGGCCTCCCACTCCTCTTTCTATTCTGGTTAGAGCCAGTTTGCGCTGTTCTGTAAAGGGAGTAGTACACAGCGTTGTACGAGATCTTCAGTTTCTTGGCAATTTCTCGCATGGAATAGCCTTCATTTCTCAGAACAAGAATAGACTGACGAGTTTCAGAAGAAAGTTATTTGTTTCTGGCCATTTTGAGCCTGTAATCGAACCCACAATTGCTGATGCTCCAGATCCTCAACTAGTCTCAAGAAGGCCAGTTTTATTGCTTCTTTAATCAGCACAACAGTTTTCAGCTGTGCTAACATAATTGCAAAAGGGTTTTCTAATGATCAATTAGCCTTTTAAAATGATAAACTTGGATTAGCAAACACAACGTGCCATTGGAACACAGGACTGATGGTTGCTGATAATGGGCCTCTGTTCGCCTATGTAGATATTCCATAAAAAATCAGCCGTTTCCAGCTACAATAGCCATTTACAACATTAACAATGTCTACACTGTATTTCTGATCAATTTGATGTTATTTTAATGGACACTCGAAAACAAGGACATTTCTAAGTGACCCCAAACTTTTGAATGGTAATGTATTTGGAAATAAACTTGCAAAGTAATGGCAGTTATTTGAAAATACTCAAATACACATTATTTATACAAATATTAATATACTCCCATGCATTTGAACCAGGTCTGCTTGGTATTTAAATATTATATTTGGAATTAAGTATTTGAAAATACTTTCAAATAGTTGGCAGTTTATTTGAAAGTAATTGAAAATACTTTCAAATACTTCCAATAGAAGTAGTTGATTCGGGCCACATTATTTGAAAATACTCAAATACAAATACATAAGTACATAAATAACACATAATCAAATACACATGTATTTGAACCCAGGTCTGTAGGGTTGTGGTTCATACTAATACTCACATCGATCAAAGTTGTGAGTCCAGCTAGGAACGCTATGAGGTAGAAGAAAAACCTCCAACTGCAAAATGACACAGGTTTTAGTTACAATTTAAAGGGCAATTCCATCACTTTTCAACCTCATATTCATTATCTCCAGCACCAAACCAGTGTCTACATATGTGAAAACAGCGCGTTTCTATGATCTGTGGTTAAAAAGATAAGAAGAAAGGTCCTTCTCTGTGACATCACAGGGTAGGATTAAAAGTAATAAAACAGTGATTTAATATATCAGGTAGAGCTTTTTAACTTCATATTTTTTTCCACAAAACATAGAAATGTGACGTTTTCTCATATGTAGACACTGGTATTGTGCTGGAAATAATGAAAATTATATTGAAAAGTGGTGGAATTGCCCTTTAAGGTCTTACAACTAGAACTGCATTAGCAAAGTGAAAATGGAATGACATCAAATATCATTGAATTTCACAGTCCTTTTCCTGATGACCAGGGCGTCATTGTAAATAAACAAGAATCTGTTCTTAACTGACTGGTTAAATGAAGGTTAAATTAAATAATCAAACAAATTTGGTCATACAAGTGAATGAAGCTAAACGAAAGGGCAAAAACCCTTTGCTTGGTAAAGAAAGGACTTGCCAAGCCTCGCAGAACCTCTTGGTGTAGCTGGGCCTGTCTTGGTTTCTTCGGTGACGAAACCAGGTCTCAATTTGTCTCTGGGTTTTGTCACATTGTGCCATTAGACTGATGATATCACTCTAAATATGAAGGTATATAGAAAGAACATTATTACAGCTGTAAATATAATACTACAGCTCCCACTAAAAGTCATTATTTATTTGTCCAATATGGCCAAACCTATTTGTAATCTGTTACTATTCACAGTAATTTTATTCTTTGGTTATGCACCTGTATCAACATTTTCCAGGAACTCGTAGACCAGGATGCTTGTACATGATCTGTTTCCCTATCATAGCAATCATGTCCCCGTCACCCTTCCATCCCCACAGCGCAAACACTTCCAGCAGCTATGTTGATGTAAGAGATAAAGACTGGCATATACCATTATCAGAGTTTGATGTCTCTGACACTAACCTGAGATGGTTGTCGGTTTTGTTGGGTGTAGAAGGACTCAAGCTTTGTGGAGGGAGCGACAGCCATGCACAATCTGTTCTTCAGCCCCACACATCTGCCCAAGGGGGGAGCCACAACCCTAGGGGTGAGGAAACCATAAGCGCAAATGTTGATCTTCACAGCAAGAGGTGTAGTATTACTAATGGCAATATGAAAATAGGCATGTTTCTATAGTTCTTTGATAATCTATACATTGTGTGTGTGTGTGTGTGTGTGTGTGTGTGTGTGTGTGTGTGTGTGTGTGTGTGTGTGTGTGCGTGCGTGTGCGTGTGCTCACAGCATGTCTGTCCTATACAGAATATCTGTGCTTGTCTTTTATTATTATTATTATTATGTGTATGCTGTACATACGACTAATACAACTTTAACTTGAAACTTGTCTATGTGTTGCTGTAACAACCTCTTTAAGCCATTTAGTAGGTCGGAGAAAACGTATGGGGATCAGTCTGGTTACCGTAGGAAACGGCTTCTGTAGCAACAGAGCCCACCCTCTCTCCACTCTACCTGCTGCTGCTCTCTCTTTCAGCAAAGTGCTGACACCTCCTCTCTCTATTATTCCCAACTGGCCTGCGCTACCGCCAACAATACCCGCCAAAGCACCTGCAGGCATACAGGGCAGGTCAACCAACAATACAGCTTCCTCCAATGGGGATTTAATTTCACTGCTACTGCTTGTTGTCGGGTGATGGTGCATGACAAGACTTAATCAAGAATTCAATCAAATCCGTGCTGCGTAACAGTCACACTGCGGAGGAATCATGCTATTCTTCAACTATAAAAATACTTGATGCCATTAATCAAACATTTTCACCCTTTCACTTAATTTCAGTGAAAGGGTGCAGTTTCACATATCCGTACAATCAGATTGTTCCATTGTGTGAGTTGAATCTTCCCCTTTTTAACTGTCACTGATTCATATTTCAGACACACATTCTTGTTGATTACTGGCCAAAATATTGTTGCAAACCAAGATCGTATCCAAGATGTAGTCCATACAGTAGTTCCAAAAAGGTTACCTGTCAAATACTAGACGGAGGACAATGAACCCTAAAGCCAGAGGCAAGGCGAACAGCAGATCACGGGGACGCGGATACTCCTCCATCTGCTCCATGTCTCTCCAGGTGATCCCAGGAGGCAGCCAGTACTCATGCCTCCACAGATCTGGCAAGAGGTCCATGCTGGATGAAGGCGTGAAGAGGGATAAGTGGCTTAATGATATATCATTGATTTGAGTTGAATTTGTGAATCATGGATGTCAGTCTGACAGTGTGACTATGCTATGAATGTTTTGTGTCATCTTCAAGAGAATGTTGACATAGCAGGTAATATGTGTAGTAGCAGCAATACAGGTGGTTCGTTCCACGAAATGAGTCCCTTTTGATATTTTAAGTAGAAATTGTACACCAGTAATGAATTTTAATAGCCTGTTATATTAAATGAAGTGCCCTTTAATATAGATCACATGGAAAATGCAATAAATCTGATATTTTATATGAATAAAGACTTGCTTAAGTGCCAAGATTCAGCTTTTTGAATCCTAGGAAGATTTTTATCCACTTAACCTCAAAATGTCTCCATGTTTTTGCCATCATTGTAAAGCCCTAGTTATTTTGTTGCTTTGACAAAGTAATTTCTGAAGATTATTATTTATTACATGTGATTAGTGATTCAATTATTATTTACTTCATGTGATTAGTGATTCAATTGCCCCTCCCTGTTGCACACAACAAGCTTCCATTCCCCCTGTCACAAGGGGATTTATGGCTGATTTAAGATGAAATCATCAACCCTGTTACTTTAATTGGCACCTAATAGATACAGTTGAAGTCGGAAGTTTACATACACTTAGGTTGGAGTCATAAAAACTCGTTTTTCAACCACTCCACAAATTTCTTGTTAAGAAACTATAGTTTTGGCAAGTTGGTTAGGATATCTACTTTGTGCATGACACAAGTAACTTTTCCAACAATTGTTTACAGACAGATTATTTCACTTATAATTCACTGTATAACAATTCCAGTGGGTGAGAAGTTTACATACACTAAGTTGACTGTGCCTTTAAACAGCTTGGAAAATTCCAGAAAATTATGTCATGGCTTTAGAAGCTTCTGATAGGCTAATTGACATCCTTTGAGTCAATTGGAGGTGTACCTGTGGATATATTTCAAGGCATACCTTCAAACTCAGTGCCTCTTTGCTTGACATCATGGGAAAATCAAAAGAAATCAGCCAAGACCTCAGAAAAAAAATTGTAGACCTCCACAAGTCTGGTTCATCCTTGGGAGCAATTTCCAAACAACTGAAGGTCCCACGTTCATCTGTACAATTAATAGTACGCAAGTATAAACACCATGGGACCACGCAGCTGTCATACTGCACAGGAAGGAGACGCGTTCTGTCTCCTAGAGATGAACGTACTTTGGTGCGAAAAGTGCAAATCAATCCCAGAACAACAGCAAAGGACCTTGTGAAGATGCTGGAGGAAACAGGTACAAAAGTATCTATATCCACAGCAAAACGAGTCCTATATCAACATAACCTGAAAGGCCGCTCAGCAAGGAAGAAGCCACTGCTCCAAAACCCCCATAAAAAAGCCAGACTACGGTTTGCAACTGCACATGGGGACAAAGACCGTACTTTTTGGAGAAATGTCCTCTGGTCTGATGAAACAAAATTAGAACTGTTTGGCCATAATGACCATCCATTATGTTTGGAGGAAAAAGGGGGTACTTGCAAGCCGAAGAACACCATCCCAACCGTGAAGCATGGGGGTGGCAGCATCATGCTGTGGGTGTGCTTTGCTGCAGGAGGGCCTGCCTGGTGCACTTCACAAAATAGATGGCATCATGAGGAAGGAAAATGATGTGGATATATTGAAGCAACATCTCAAGACATCAGTCAGGAAGTTAAAGCTTGGTCGCAAATGGGTCTTCCAAATGGACAATGACCCCAAGCATACTTCCAAAGTTGTGGCAAAATGGCTTAAGGACAACAAAGTCAAGGTATTGGAGTGGCCATCACAAAGCCCTGACCTCAATCCTATAGAAAATGTGTGGGCAGAACTGAAAAAGCGTGTGCGAGCAAGGAGGCCTGCAAACCTGACTCAGTTACACCAGCTCTGTCAGGAGGAATGGGCCAAAATTCACCCAACTTATTGTGGGAAGCTTGTGGAAGGCTACCCGAAACGTTTGACCCAAGTTAAACAATTTAAAGGCAACGCTACCAAATACTAATTGAATGTATGTAAACTTCTGACCCACTGGGAATGTGATGAAAGAAATAAAAGCTGAAATAAATCATTCTCTCTACTATTATTCTGACATTTCACATTCTTAAAATAAAGTGGTGATCCTAACTGACCTAAGACAGGGAATTTTTACTAGGATTAAATGTCAGGAATTGTGAAAAACTGAGTTTAAATGTATTTGGCTAAGGTGTATGTAAACTTCTGACTTCAACTGTACTTACCTAATAGGAAAATGTATTTTACTAAGCTTAACATGTGCTCTTCATCACAGAATGTTCAAATTAGGTGAAATCAAACGTTTTTTTTACCAAGTTACACTACCCAAAATTGACTAATTTCGTGGAGCAACCCAGGTAATAAGTGTCTGTTTTGCAGGCGTCTTTGATTTAAAGGGGCAGTGCAGTTAAAAACGTGATTTTCCCCAAAACATTATCAGAGTGGCTGTGGTTCTGGATTTTCGGGAACCCAGAAATTTTGGACTAAAGATAAAGAGATTTCTGTGCATGCGCACGATCCTCTGGTATGCTTCCCCCTCCGAGTCCTTTCAGCTGCTGCTCAGTGCTCCCTCACCCCGTGATTCCGCTGCCACTTGTTCGAACAAACGTAGTTCTTTGTCTGTTGTAACAGTAGCCAAAGCAAACATAACCGTGACACAACAGGCAGTCTAGCGATTTCATGTTATTTTTTCAGGAGTGGAGTTAGCCTACATGCAGCTATTTAGGCAAGCAATACAATGAGCATAACATACATTAGGAACACCTTCCTAATATTGAGTTGCCTCAGCCTCAATTCGTCGGGGCATGGACTCTACAAGGTGTCGAAAGCATTCAACAGGGATGCTGGCCCATGTTGACTCCAATGCTTCCCACAGTTGTGTCAAGTTGGCTGGATGTGAAAAACCCAGCAGCGTTGCAGTTCTTGACACAAACCGGTGCGCCTGGCACCTACTACCATACCCTGTTCAAAGGCACTTAAATGTTTTGTCTTGCCCATTCACCCTCTGAATGGCACACATACACAATCCATGTCTCAATTGTGTCAAGGCTTAAAAATCCTTCTTTAACCTGTCTCCTCCCCTTCATCTACACTGATTGAAGTGGATTTAACAAGTGACATCAATAAGGGATCATAGCTTTTACCTAGATTCACCTGGTCAGTCGATGTCATGGAGCAGGTGTTCTTATTGTTTTGTATACTCAGTGTATGTACACAGCATATCAACAAGCAAGACAGGCAGTCAATAGCGATTTAATGTGCAAACATTGGCTATTGGGAAGCAGAGTTCCTTTTTCAGCAACTCTGGCTATACGGCAGCCACAGGAGGTTGGTGGCACCTTAATTGGGGAGGACGGGCTCGTGGTAATATCTGGAGCGGAGTCAGTGGAATGGTATCAAATATATCAAACACATGGTTTGATGCCATTCAATTTACTCCATTCCAACCATTATTACGAGCTGTCCTCCCCTCAGCAGCCTCCACTGATTGCAGCATAACTATAAAGATTACATCATCACACAAAATGCTGGTAGTTTTGTCCCAATGCAATGTGTAGACTGTGTCATGCTTGTGCTACAGCAATATCCATTACAACAGACAGATAATCATCATATACACTGCTCAAAAAAATAAAGGGAACACTTAAACAACACAATGTAACTCCAAGTCAATCAGACTTCTGTGAAATCAAACTGTCCACTTAGGAAGCAACACTGATTGACAATAAATTTCACATGCTGTTGCGCAAATGGAATAGACAACAGGTGGAAATTATAGGCAATTAGCAAGACACCCCCCAATAAAGGACTGGTTTTGCAGGTGGTGACCACAGACCACTTCTCAGTTCCTATGCTTCCTGGCTGATGTTTTGGTCACTTTTGAATGCTGGCGGTGCTTTCACTCTCGTGGTAGCATGAGACGGAGTCTACAACCCACACAAGTGGCTCAGGTAGTGCAGCTCATCCAGGATGGCACATCAATGCGAGCTGTGGCAAGAAGGTTTGCTGTGTCTGTCAGCGTAGTGTCCAGAGCATGGAGGCGCTACCAGGAGACAGGCCAGTACATCAGGAGACGTGGAGGAGGCCGTAGGAGGGCAACAACCCAGCAGCAGGACTGCTACCTCCGCCTTTGTGCAAGGAGGAGCAGGAGGAGCACTGCCAGAGCCCTGCAAAATGACCTCCAGCAGGCCACAAATGTGCATGTGTCTGCTCAAACGGTCAGAAACAGACTCCATGAGGGTGGTATGAGGGCCCGACGTCCACAGGTGGGGGTTGTGCTTACAGCCCAACACCGTGCAGGACGTTTGGCATTTGCCAGAGAACACCAAGATTGGCGCCCTGTGCTCTTCACAGATGAAAGCAGGTTCACACTGAGCACATGTGACAGACGTGACAGAGTCTGGAGACGCCGTGGAGAACGTTCTGCTGCCTGCAACATCCTCCAGCATGACCGGTTTGGCGGTGGGTCAGTCATGGTGTGGGGTGGCATTTCTTTGGGGGGCCGCACAGCCCTCCATGTGCTCGCCAGAGGTAGCCTGACTGCCATTAGGTACCGAGATGAGATCCTTAGACCCCTTGTGAGACCATATGCTGGTGCGGTTGGCCCTGGGTTCCTCCTAATGCAAGACAATGCTAGACCTCATGTGGCTGGAGTGTGTCAGCAGTTCCTGCAAGAGGAAGGCATTGATGCTATGGACTGGCCCGCCCGTTCCCCAGACCTGAATCCAATTGAGCACATCTGGGACATCATGTCTCGCTCCATCCACCAACGCCACGTTGCACCACAGACTGTCCAGGAGTTGGCGGATGCTTTAGTCCAGGTCTGGGAGGAGATCCCTCAGGAGACCATCCGCCACCTCATCAGGAGCATGCCCAGGCATTGTAGGGAGGTCATACAGGCACTACTGAGCCTCATTTTGACTTGTTTAAGGACATTACATCAAAGTTGGATCAGCCTGTAGTGTGGTTTTCCACTTTAATTTTGAGGGTGACTCCAAATCCAGACCTCCATGGGTTGATAAATTTGATTTCCATTGATAATGTTTGTGTGATTTTGTTGTCAGCACATTCAACTATGTAAAGAAAAAAGTATTTAATAAGATTATTTCATTAATTCAGATCTAGGATGTGTTATTTTAGTGTTCCCTTTATTTTTTTGAGCAGTGTATATTTTGGGGGAATGTTCATTCAAATCGCCACCAAGTTTTTATTTCAGCTGTTCAGAAATAGGAGACAGAGACATAGGCTACATCATAATGTCCATCAAATGTGTTGATGGTTCAGAAGAGGGTGAGAAAAGCATAGAGTAAAAACAGAAACTTGAATGTGTGTGTAAAAGAACACATTCGGATCCTTACCCACTGGGCACACACTGGTTGAATCAACGTTGTTTCCACGTCATTTCAATTGATATATATATATATATATATATATATAAGGTATAGATCGCTGTTGAATTGACAGTGGGGAAAAAACGTTGTATTCGTAGCCACTGCCTTTTAAAAATTATATTTCTACACTATGAGGTCGAAATGACACTCTGAAGTTGTGAAAATTGTGATAATGTCCTTTTTGTGTAAGAGCTGTTAGGGGGAAAAAATCCTGGAATTTCAGACTGTTCAGGTAGGATGGAACTTTTGGCCCACATCATGACATCACAATGTGTACTGATTATAATAGACCAGAGCCATGTACTGTATAGAGAGTTGGGCCAATGCGGTTTCTGTCTTAATGTTCCGAGAGCGCCATTTTCTCCTTCATAGCCGTTGCTAAGCGTTGTGCTGTTTCTTTCTGATCGTTTTCCAAACATATGAAGATGTCCAGTGAAAGCAGATATGCAATTTGTTGACACCACAACACAGTGCAGACTTGGATACACATTATCCCTAATGCTAATCAATAAAAAAATGTCTGTTAAATTCGCTGCGCTGTTTTGCTTGTTTATGGTGGGTCAGTTCATAGGGAATTGTCGGAGGCGCTCTCATATTGTTACATCACTATTTTAAAAAAAATAAAGGCGCTAACATGGCAGGTGTTTTAGAACCTAGCTGAATTCTCTCTATATATATTTGACTCTGTAATAGACCAATGACTGTTTATCTGGGTAAGGGTGTGGGGAAATATATATATTTTTTTAAAAGTTATTTTCATTAAATAAGCACACAGTGATTTATTAGACATAAAGTGATGATTTAAAAATAAAATCACAAAGACTACATGGGGGCTTTAATAATAAAAAACCCATCAGAATTGCTGAAAAGTTAGGCTACAGTGTGAGGATGTTAATCATGTGATCATGAGAAACAATCATATTTGTGGGGAAAAGTGTATAATTACATTAATTAACGAGATCAATGCATTTTGTTTTTTTAATGGAAAGTCAAATAGGCAACACTATTTCTCCTGGTTGACCTATGTAAAAAGATATATGAATTATCTATCTTAAAACTTGTTGACTTTTGATTCTATATAAAGGACATAATATTTATATTGAGAACTAGAAGATTAGGTAAAAACGGTTGCAACTAGAACAGTTATAACGACCTACCTGTCAGAGATTGGCTGGAGTAATTGAGGGTGCGTTGCCAAATAAAAAGATAAATCACCGATTAATCAATCCAACAGCGAGTTTTCTCTCTCTCTTTTCTTTGTAAAACTCTGTCGGGGATCAATTGAATATTCAACTGCGCTGTGCCCTTTGATTCCACTGATGCCAAAGCAGCGTTTGCGATTAAACAAAAGGGGTGTATTCAGTTTGCGAAAGTTTGTGATGACACAATTTTAATGCACTACTGAGGAACGAAGACCAGAATAAAAAAATTTAATGGTTTTATGGCTCCATTTTTTTAAGGTGCTCTGTTTAAATTCCTCTCCCTAACCACCAAGTAAAACATTTGTCTATATACCAAGAAACCAAGCCAACTTGAAGTATAGGTCTATGTTTGGTCAACCACTCCTTGTGTGTACTCAAGTGGATCAACAGTCAAGGAATTTAAACACAAGTTGTGCACACTGCCGCCCACCCTCCACACTTACTGCCAGCCAGCCACACATACCAGTAAAATAGTTATGCTGGTGTGATATGGAGCCAGACGACTGTCACGAGATGTAATCACTAATGTTATGCAGATGCCACAATCCCTTTTCTTATGTACATGGACAGTACATCTGATCCATAGTATTATGACAGTCAGCTGGCAAGATGATTTGGCTTGCTATAGGCTTATACACTGAACAAAAATATAAACGCAACATGTAAAGTGTTGGTCCCATGTTTCATGAGCTGAAATTAAAAATCCTAGACATTTTCCATATGCACAAAAAGCTTATTTCTCTCAAAGTTTGTGCACAAATGTGTTAACATCCTTGTTAGTGAGCATTTCTCCTTTGCCAAGATAATCCATCCACCTGAAAAGGGTGGCACATCAAGAAGCTGATTAAACAGCATGATCATTACACAGGTGCACCTTGTGCTGAGGACAATAAAAGGCCACTTTGAACTGTACAGTTTTGTCACACGAATGCACAGATGTCTCAAGTTTTGAGGGAGCGTGCAATTGGCATGCTGACTGCAGGAATGTCCACCAGAGCTGTTGCTAGATCATTTAATGTTCATTTCTCTCCCATAAGCTGCCTCCAACGTCATTTTAGAGAATTTGGCAGTACGTCCAACCAGCCTCACAACTGCATACCACGTGTAACCACGCCAGTCCAGGACCTCCACATCTGGCTTCTTCACCTGCGGGATCATCTGAGACCAGTCACCTGGACAGCTAATGGAACTGAAGGGTATTTCTGTCTGTAATAAAGCCCTTTTGTGAGGAAAAACTAATTCTGATTGGCTGGGCCTGGCTCCCCAGTGGATGGGCCTGGCTGCCAAGTGGGTGGGCCTATGCTCTCCCAGGCCCACCCATGGCTGCACCCTTGCCCAGTCATGTGAAATCCATAAATTAGGGCCTAATTTATTTATTTAAATTGACTAATTTCCTTATATGAATTGTAACTCAGTAAAACCTTTGAAATTGTTGCATGTTGCGTTTATATTTTTGTTCAGTAGAGATTCAAAGATGAAAACATATGGAGAAAATGGTCTCTCAGAGTTGATGTATGAATTAACAGCAGTGGGCGCTACATTGGTGGCAGAAGGGGTGAGTTACCCCCATACAATGACCTACCCTGAGAGCCACTACTTTATCCTCTATTCATCACTCAATCAAAACTCTGTTAAAGTTATTGCAAATATTTTCACTTATTTTTATGGGGAATACATACAGGAATATTTATTTTCTACGCATGTCAGCCATCCAAAACGTTTAGAGGTTACGGTTCAACACGTGTTATTTCATTCAGTGTGTCAATGCTTTGGTCTGTAGTAGGAATGAAGAGTCCCATTAGCTTTGTGCCTACCAGGTTACTACATTGTTAGAACCCACTGTGGCACAATCTGCCTTGCTAATTGCTTGCCTAATGAGATGGGAGGTGTGGCTGTTATTCAGATCATCCTATTGGGCTCCCGTCAACTGGAAGCAATTCGCAGACAATTTCAACTCATTTCCATTGCTAAAGATGTAATTACAAAGGGCCAATGGATATGCCTTCACAGAGGCCCATTGTTGACTGTTATAGGTCACTCACTCACTAGGAGGTGGAGTTGCAGGAGACATATTGGAATTAATCTCCTGGAGGTTGCTGTGTGTACACCAATTTACCTGATAAAATAAAAGGTACAGCAAATTATAATAGTACTAGAAATGTCATAATAATAATAATAATATGCCATTTAGCAGACGCTTTTATCCAAAGCGACTTACAGTCTTGCGTGCATACATTTTTGTGTATGGGTGGTCCCGGGGATCGAACCCACTACCTTGGCGTTACAAGCGCCGTGCTCTACCATGGTCATGAGTGAGGGCCCAGAGTTTTTCCTGGTCAGTTCACATAGTCAGTGAAAAACTCCTGACCCTAGTCATTACATATGTTTACATGCCCATATCATCACATCATGAATTCATGGATTTCTGTTTGTCTGTCTGCATTACCACAGAACATCACTGGTGATGACACAAACTACGAAGGACTGGCACTAAATAGAGCTGTAAGTACCCCAGATTACCAGAAGAGGTCATTGGTTAGCAGAAATAGAAATGGCTACCAGCTCTGAACTCATTATCCACCTCTCGCAATTGTCCTCATTTGAGGCAAGATGACAAGACAAGACTAATGCTTGATACTAAAGCCTTGTTCACATTGGCAGTTTGAAGTGACTCAAATCCATTTTTTTTGGGAAAATCTGATTCGAATCTGTTCTTTGTCCTGCAGTCTGAACAACAACAAGAACATGGAATCAGATACACTACCAGTCAAAAGTTGGGACACACCTACTCATTCAAGGGTTTTTCTTTATTTGTACTATTTTTTACATTGTAGAATAATAGTGAAGACATCAGAACTATGAAATAACACATATGGAATCATGTAGTAACCAAAAAAGTGTTAAACAAATCCAAATATATTTTCTATTTGAGATTCTTCAAATAGCCACCCTTTGCCTTGATGACAGCTTTCCACACTCTTGGCATTCTCGCAACCAGCTTCATGAGGTAGTCACCTGGAATGCATTTCAATTAACAAGTGTGCCTTCTTAAAAGTTAATTTGTAGAATTTCTTTCCTTCTTAATGCGTTTGAGCCAATCAGTTGTGTTGAGACAAGGTAGGGGGGGCATACAGAAGATAGCCCTATTTGGTGAAAGACCAAGTCCATATTATGTCAAGAACAGCTCAAATAAGCAAAGAGAAACGACAGTCCATCATTACTTTAAGACATGAAGGTCAGTCAATACGGAAAATGTCAAGAACTTTGAACGTTTCTTCAAGTGCAGTTGCAAAAACCACCAAGTCCTATGATGAAACTGGCTCTCATGAGGAACGCCACAGGAATGGAAGACCCAGAGTTACCTCTGCTGCAGAGGATAAGTTCATTAGAGTTACCAGCCTCAGAAATTGCAGCCCAAATAAATGCATCACAGAGTTCAAGTCACAGATACATCTCAACATCAACTGTTCAGAGGGGACTGTGTGAATCAGGCCTTCATGGTCAAATTGCTGCAAAGAAACCACTACTAAAGGACACCAATAAGAAGAAGAGACCTGCTTGGGCCAAGAAACAAAAGCAATGGACATTAGACCTGTGGAAATTTGTCCTTTTGTCTGGAGTCCAAATTTGAGATTTTTGGTTCCAACCGCTGTGTATTTGTGAGACGCGGTGTGGGTGAACGGATAATCTCCACATGTGTAGTTTCCACCGTAAAGCAAGGAGGTGTTATGGTGTGGGGGTGCTTTGCTGGTGACACTGTCTGTGATTCATTTAGAACTCAAGGCATACTTAACCAGCATGACTACCACTGCATTCTGCAGCGATACGCCATCCCATCTGGTTTGGGCTTAGTGGGACTATCATTTGTTTTTCAACAGGACAATGACCCAACACACCTCCAGGCTGTGTAAGGGCTATTTTACCAAGAAGGAGAGTGATTGAGTGCTGCATCAGATGACCTGGCCTCCGCAATCCCTGACCGCAACCCAATTGAGATGGTTTGGGATGAGTTGGATGGCAGAGTGAAGGAAAAGCAGCCAACAAGTGCTCAGCATATGTGGGAACTCCTTCAAGGCTGTTGGAATAGCATTCCAGGTGAAGCTGGTTGAGAGAATGCCAAGAGTGTGCAAAGCTGTCATCAAGACAAAGGGTGGCTATTTGAAGAATCTCAAATATAAAATATATTTTGATTTGTTTAACACTTTTTTGTTTACCACATGATTCCATATGTGTTATTTAATAGTTTTGATGTCTTCATTATTATTCTACAATGTAGAAAATAGTAAAAATAAAGAAAAACCCTTGAATGAGTAGGTGTGTCCAAACTTTTGACTGGTAATGTATATCAAGCCACATTTCAAACCACCTTCGTAGGTTTGGACACACCCTCTGTCTCTTTTTGGGACCACAAAATAAGTGGAGTAGAACCCACCTAGCCGTTCTGATGTCTCACACCCTTGTCCAGGAGTGAGGAGATCTCCAGCCGCCGGGTTTTCTTCTTCAGGGGGTCGGCCACCGTGGTGACACGAAGGCCCCTGAAGGACGGGTGCCGGCACTGGAATTGGAGTCAGTTCCCCTCGAGCATTGTGGACAACACCCAGGGGGACTCCACACCCTCCTCCCACTTTGCCCTTTGGGACCTCCGTTCAAGGTGGTCCCAGTGGCCCGGCTCCTGCCCCCGTCTAGGACTGGCAGCAGATGGGCTCTGCCTGCGGTGGCTCCAGCCACGCTTCCTGCGAGGGGTACTGGGCCCAGTAGAGCGACTAACTGTTCGCTGGCGCACCACTCCTGAGGGAGGGAGCTCGTCCCCAGCCTGAGCCCGAGCCTGGCCGACCCACTCGCGCATGGACTCCAATCGCGCCAGGTGCAGGCGTTCTGAGAACACCACACAAAACAGGCATCCAGTATGACGCTCCACCGCCCTCTCCGCGTGGCTCAAACCCAAACATATGTTGTGAAAGGGGACTATCCATCACTACTGGGACGTTTGTGGTTGGAGAAAATCACACTAGACTGGCCATCAGTGCGTACATTGACATGTGGAGACACAGGCCTACCTTCCATCTTAAAGAAATATGGAGAAGTCTTTAATGGAGAGCTGGGTATTATGAAAGACATTACAGGGAAGCTTAGCACTAAGCCAGACAGAAAACAAAAGTTTCTGAAAGCACCTTATCCTATCAGATCAAAAGTCAAGGCTGACGTGGACGCTCTAGTCAAGAATAAAGTCATGGAGCTGGTCTACGTGAATGAATGGGCAACAGCCATCGTACCAGTCCTTAAGAAGGATGGTGGAATCAGGATATGTGGAGTATTTATAGTCACAGTTAACCCCGTATTGTCCGCTGAGCAGTATCCGTTACTACACATCGACAATTTTTTCATGGGCTTAGCTGGGGGTCAAAAGTACAGCAAAATCGACCTCTGCCAAGCCTACTTGCAGATGCATGTGGATGAAAAGTCAAAGGAGCTGCTGACCATCGTGACACACGCTCTTCAGGGACGGTTGTCTACCTTTTGGAATCACAAGTGCGCCAGAGCTGTTCCAGAGGGCGATGGACCAGATCTTGAGTGGCTTGCCAGGAGTACAATGCTACCTGGATGACATCTTCTTTACTGGAAAAGACGAAGAGGACCGTCTCCAGAACTTGGATGCGACCTTACAGAGATTAAAGGACTATGGACTGCGCGTTCGTAAGGACAAGTGTGCATTCTTCCAATCATCGGTTGAATACCTTGGATACGTCATACATTGGCTCCGTCCAAGGTCAAGGCTATCTTGCATGCCCCGGTTCCTCAGAATGTGAGCCAACTACGTTCTTACCTGGGGTTACTGAATTACTATGGTTGCTTTAGTCAGAGGTTAGCAACGAAGCTGAAGCCACTGCATCAGTTGCTTTGTCAGGACAAAACATGGAAATGGAAAGACCAACGTGAGTAAGCATTCGTGAAAACCAAGGAAACACTAATGAAATCTGAGGCACTGAAATACTTCAACCCTTTATTGCCCATCCAACTAGCTTGTGGTGCTAGGCCATATAGTGTGGGAACAGTCGTATCAAATATCATGCCTTCAGGTGAAGAGAAGCCGAATGCTTTCGCATCGAGGACATTGAACAAAGCAGAAAGTATGCACAGATAGAATGAGAAGCCCTAGACATCGTTTTTGGAGTATGTACGTTTCACTTGTATCTGTACGGGAGGAAGTTCACCTTCTTACAAATCATCATCCGCTGACGAGCATCTTTGGACCGCATACTGGGATTTTGTCACTTGCTACAAGCAGAATACAAAAAGGTGGGCTTTGTTGTTGTTAGCACACACCTACAGCATCAAGTACTGCAAGTCTGAGCTGCACTGCAATGCAGATGGACTTTCCAGGTTACCACTACCTGTGGTCAAGCCGGAGTCAAACAAAGTGGACATCTTCTACGTCAGACAAGTGGAAAACGCACCAGTCACTTCAAAACAAGTGCAGAGAAACACCAGAAATGACCCAGTGTAATCTGATTGGATGGAAGCATTGAGGAGAAAGCAAAATCATGTTCTTCATGCCAGCAACATTTTAAGCTAAATGTTCTGATCTGTTGCGTAAGCCTCATTGCTTAAAAATGTTTTTTTTTATGCTAGAGGTTGTATTAATTTGGGATCTTGTCACGCCTACTCCCGCTCCCCCTCTCCAGAGCTCAACGTCGTTGGTTTACTAACCACCGGTCCTGGCAACCATCATTACGCACACCTGCTCCACATCATTACGCACAACTGGACTTCATCATCACCTTGATTACCTTCCCTTTATTTAGCCCTCAGTAGCTTCAGTCATCAGGCAGTATTGGTTTGCTTTCATGTTCAGTACGCATCTCCTGTTTTGTTCATTTGCCTTTCATCATTGTTATTAAACTCTCCTTCTGCACCTGCTTCCTGACTCCCTGCGTATTCGTGACATCTATCGCATCCCACAACTGTCCCTAACTATGTTTGGAATATTTATTTCTCACACAGAATAGATTTGGTCAACTTTTGTACTATGGGGGATAGTACCTTGTCAATCTACTATCCCCCATAGTACAAAAATGGATCTATTCTATATCTTCAATATGCGCCTCGGAATTACATAAGGATGTGTGCAGTTGCATCCCCGATGTGTCTGTCTTCACTTGTAGCCTGTGAGAAAGACCCGATCACGTGACAGGCATTGGCTGATAAGAATTGAGCTATCTGAGAGCCATGTGATTGAGAGGTGCTTCGGAGCACACAGCCGGGAGAAGATAATTATATTATTATTATATTCAGCCCGAGGGCACAATGGCCACTGGCCGCAAAAGGCATGGCTTTTTTTAGTGGCATTACGGCCACACAAAGGGGATGCCACTGGGAAATTCGAGGCATTATCAAGTGCTTGTCAGATTGTGAATGAGAGACTGATGAATTGTGTGCAGCCTGAGCAAGTAACAAAGCAGAGCTCATGCTGTTCATGCAACTTTTTTCAAATCATCATTAGTCGCATCATGCAGCCTTAGAATGTATTAAAAATCTAAACATATAGTCCAAAGTTTCTATCACAATTAAAGTTGCATAAATAACTCTATATTAAGCATATAGGAGGACCTGTTTCTTTGTTAACCGCTCAACACAGAATAGCTGCATGTGCGCACTCCCTCAAATCGTTTGGAGAAAATATCCTTTCTATTTTATTCAGCTATGTTCAATTGTATTCTTCATACTATAAAATAATATAAAATAATGCCACGGAATTCTAAGCAAACCTTGTCTGCTAAATGAACTAGTGTAGCCCACAGCCATATGGCATAGCCAGATCAGGGCCTAACATAAGTACAACTCAGAGTATGCTATTCTGTTCTTCTGAAATAAACTACATTTTCTTCATATCATGTGTCTTTAGACCTGTCTAAAATAGACAATGGATTTATTGGGATGGTGTAAGCTATATTACATGTATTTATTATACTTTTTTAAATGTAGATGTTCTAAAGGTCTGAATCAGTTGCTTGTATGCTATGCGTGGAAGCCAGGAGATTGTCATGAGAATTGTGTTATCTCAATGGTTGAAGTCAACTACTTCTCAAACTTTGAATAATTCCCAGAGGTTGTAAGTCTCTAGTTAATAATAAATTAAACAAAGTCCCATTTCTGCATTAGATCAGTCTTTTATTCATGAGAGCTCTGCCCCAAATATGGGTGCACAGTCTTTTTATACTCTCTCACACACACACACACACACACACACACACACGTTCTTATCATGGGCTACTCCTTGCTCAGGCAGGCTGCATTTTCTCACTATTCCCATACATAGTTATCGCGTTCTCACAATATTCTGCAAGCCTCTCACTCCCCCTCCCTGTGTGGGGACATCTGTTTTTGAAACCGGTCTCCTGTTATTGGTTTCAACGTTTGCACTTCTGCTTGCCAAACTACAAGAGAACACAATTGGGTGGTTGTTTTTAACTTTTAGTCATTTAACTTATATAATTTCTCTATCAGAGATACTAAATGTGTTTATATTAATTAACGGTCAATTACATGAGACCAGCAGTTATTTGCTTGACAATCACCGGCTGACAACATTTCTTGACCGCCTCAGCCCTAGTTCAGATCGCCACTCCAACTCATTAGCGACAACGGACAACAGCTAGTGTCCCAAGAAATGGCCACATTCCTATAGGTCAATGGCATACAACACATCAGGTCTGCACTGTATCATCTATCTATCAATGGGCAGCGGAGAGGTTCGTACAGACCATGAAACTTGCCTTTAAAGCGTCTCAGGGTCAAGGGACACTGCACCAATGCTTGTACAGCTTCCTGCTATCCTACAGGAACACGCTCCGCGCAACCACCAAAGCTTCACCTGTATCGCTACTCATGAAGAGAGAGCAATGCACAACAGGAGAAGCAAGTCAAACGTTGTGAACTGAGAGCCAAGGACAGAGCTTTCAATCCTGGAGAAACTGCCTTAGCTAGGAACTACCTCAAAGGACCAAAGTGGGTTCCTGCTAAAGTCATTGCTCAGACTGATCCTGTGTCCTACACCGTTCAGAATGCAGAGGACATCATCTGGAAAAATCACACAGATCAGTTACTGTTGAGTAAAGCAACACCGACAGAATCACCAGTCAGTTGTGACGCAGCAGTCATCACCTAGGGGCTCACAGCCACCTTCTCATGACTGTTGTTCATAATAGGGACAATTTAAGTATGAGGGCAGATGTGGTGTATTGGTGTTGTGCCGCAGAGTATCATGGGGGTTGTATGTTGTAGACCGAGCATGTCTCAGATAAATACATATTTGGACATTGACCCAGTTATAATTATTTTAGCTGTCTACCATAGCATATTGGAGTTGAAATTAAATAATGAATATTAGCTGAAAGTGCAGACTTTTAGCTTTAATTTGAGGGTATTTACATCCAAATCGGGTGAACGGTGTAGAAATTACAGCACTTTTTATATGTGTCCCCCCCTTTTTAAGGGACCAATAGTAATTGGACAATTGGCTGCTCAGCTGTTCCATGGCCAGGTGTGTGTTATTCCCTCATTAGTTCATTTACAAGTAAGCAGATAAAAGGTCTAGAGTTGATTTCAAGTGTGGCATTTGCATTTGAAATCTGTTGCTGTTAACCCTCAATATGAAGTCCAAAGAGCTGTCACTGCTAGTGAAGCAAGCCATCATTAGGCTGAAAAATCAAAACAAACCCATCAGAGATAGCAAAAACATTAGGTGTGGCCTAATCAACTATTTGGTACATTCTTAAAAAGAAAGAACGCACTGGTGAGCTCAGGAACACCAAAAGGCCCAGAAGACCACGGAAAACAACTGTGGTGGATGACAGAATAATGATTTCCCTGGTGAAGAAAAACCCCTTCACAACAGTTGGCCAGATCAAGAACACCCTCCCAGGAGGTAGGCATATCTGTGTCAAAGTCAACAATCAAAAGAAGACTTCACCAGAGTAAATACAGAGGGTTTACCACAAGATGTAAACCATTGGTAAGCCTCAAAAACAAGAAGACCAGATTAGAGTTAGCCAAAAAACATCTAAAAAAGCCTGTACAGATGAGACAAAGATCAACTTGTACCAGAATGATGGGAAGAGAAGAGTATGGAGAAGGGAAGGAACTGCTCATGATCCGAAGCATACCACCTCATCTGTGAAGCATGGTGGAGGTAGTGTTATGGCGTGGGCATGTATGGCTGCCAATGGAATTGGTTCCCTTGTATTTATTGATGACAAAAGCAGCAGGATGAATTTTGAAGTGTTTAGGGCTATATTATCTGCTCAGATTCAGCCAAATGCGTCAAAACTCATTGGACGGCTTTTCACAGTGCAGATGGACAATGACCCAAAGCATACTGCGAAAGCAACCCAATACTTTTTTAAGGCAAATAAGTGGAATGTTCTGCAATGGCCAAGTCAATCACCTGACCTGAATCCAACTGAGCATGCATTTCACTTGCTGAAGGCAAAACTGAAGGCAAAACACCCCAAGAACATGCAGGACCTGAAGACAGCTGCAGTAAAGGCCTGGCAGAGCATCACCAGGGAAGAAACCCAGCATCTGGTGATGTCTATGGCTTCCAGACTTCAGGCAATCATTGACTGCAAAGGATCTGCAACCAAGTATTAAAACTCACAATATAATTTATGATTATGTTAGTTTGTCCAATTACTTTTGAGCCCCAAAAATTGGGGGGCTATGTATAAAAATGGTTGTAATTCCTACACTGTTCATTTAATAATTATAACAAAACCCTTAAATAAAAGATGAAAGTCTACACTTAAAGCACATCTTGATTGTTTCCTTTCAAATCCATTGTGGTGGTGTACAGAGCCAAAATGATGCAAATTGTGTCACTGTCCAAATACTTATGGACCTGAGTGTATATGGTTGAACTGACTCGTCTCCAGTGTCATTATTGAATTGTTATAAAGACGTGGTTATGAAACCCATGACACTTCTAACCCCTTTTAAACATTGTGTGTTTGAGCTACAGACAACTGTAACATTGGATTTGTCTATCTATTCTGCATCCGTTGGTAACAACCATTAGTCTGTGTGATGGTGACTGAGCTACATTTACATTTACATCATTTAGCAGACGCTCTTATCCAGAGCGACTTACAAATTGGTGCATTCAACTTATGATAGCCAGTTTTATTTTTATGGGGGGGTGGGTAGAAGGATTACAGCTAGAGGGTGTTGTGAGACAAGGGCGGATCCGGAAGGGGCCCGGGCCGGGTCTTTTTTTTTTACCTGAGAATGGTTTGAGCTACAAACTATTAAAAGCGATCTATGAAAAGCTGAGACTCTCACGAACATGTTTTCTTCTGTGACAACTGCAGTATTTCAATCGTCTTGATGGAGCAGTGTGGATAAAGGTCAAATTTGGAGTACAGTGGCATATCCCATCCCTGCGTTGAGGTACATTTTCTGACCCATAGTTTGTGCCGGCTCCACGGTGTCTTAATCTAACCATGATTGCGTTCCGACACCAGTGAAGCTCAGTGTAAACAAGCGTAAAGGTAGTGTCAGAATCTTCTGGCAAGACTGCATCCAATCAATCAATCAGGATACAATGAACAGAACCTAACCACAACCAATCAGGACCATGGTCAGCAGCTACATAGAGAGAGAGCCATGGAAGGCACTTGCCAAGAAGAAAACACCCCCATTGATTCTGTCAATCTGTT
This sequence comes from Coregonus lavaretus, assembly GCF_964263955.1. Lineage (NCBI taxonomy): Eukaryota > Metazoa > Chordata > Actinopteri > Salmoniformes > Salmonidae > Coregonus > Coregonus lavaretus. The sequence goes on along the minus strand of NC_140010.1, from coordinate 33,701,678 downwards.
CTCCCTATGGTCTTTTTTAACATGTCCTACTGCACATCACAGAATGCACCTAGTAGTGTGTCACTACTAATACTGAAGTCATAGTCCGGTAGCGTGTGAAAGACAACATTTAGCTGCAAGGACTTTGCTCTTTGCTTTTCTGTTGGTGCACTAAATCTCCTTTCAACTCCGCTACGGTTCAGTGTGCCATTCCAAAGACTGGATCAGGGCCACAAAGGATCACAGTCCAGATGTTTCTAAAAAAGGGTCAGAGTGTACTCTACTCAAAAGTAAAGTTTTGTGAACAACTCCTGTAGTACATATTAAAGTATTTAACCTTTTTGTTTGTGGGTATTCACTGAAATGTATCTACTTTGTGTTTGTGCTTGTGTCCTCAGGCTCCAGAGAGGAAGGGGGATGGAGGAGTAGCACTGATGGCCTGAGCCATTCATCATGGGAGACAGCAGTGGAATAGGCTCCCCTGTTATTGGCCATGTGTGAATGTAAAGGGGTGTGATGTTAAAACATGTATTAGCCTATACTGCCAAATCCACAGCTTTATTTATCAGCATCAATGAACAAATCAATTCAAAGTGTGTCAGTTTTCCAGATCAAAAACAAAAATGATGTGCTGGATGTGCTTACACACACACACACACACACACACGTGTGCTGCATTACAATTATACATAGTTATTATACCACTAAACTTGGCGAATGACAGACAATGAAAAACATTAACAAAGCTTCAGTATCATACAGCATTCTTTACTCATGGCAGAAAATAAAATAATGTTGTACAATACATAGACATTTTCTTTGGTCGAAGCAAATGGATGGATGTAAACAAAAGTGATACTCTCTCAGGATGAATCGTAACTTGAGAGTTCCACAAATCTCCAATCAACATAAATTAATGTTTGCATGAGCCAGAGTTGAGCATAAGTAGCTCAAGTTAGGATTCAGCCCAGAGTGAACAGGGTGATTTTTCACAAAAGAAACCTATTCTTAGACATACTATAGGTATACTGTAGAGTATGAGGTTTCTGCCACTACAAGGGCCGATCACCTTCTTCAACTTCCAGTGAGCTTTGAGTTGCCCCAACCTGTTTTAGGGTCAGATATCTTTTTTAACCAACCTAATGATTACGTATAGGTTTGGGCGTAGGGAAATCTAATTCTAGAGGCAACTTCTACTTTCAAAAGGACCTTATCTGTCAACCACAAAAAGAAAAAAAAAGGTTAATCTATAGCTATATATTAAGTTTCTCTTCTGTTAGAAACTGACCTTCTGTCAACACATTCATGGTCCAATTAAGATTTTTCAATAAAAACTCCAGGTCCTATATCCTTTAATCTAGAGGTCACAACATTAAATCATATTTTTGTTACAATGATGGTCCTTGTTTTGATGAATAGTCCATCTCAGAGCATTAGATTTACATGTTATCTACATAGACGGCTGAAATATAATTATGTCCTTTGTCATGAGATTTCACATTTCCCCAAGCTTTCTTCATGCTAGAACCAACTCTGAATGAAACAATGAATGAAACACTCAAATCAGATAGCTACAACACTTCCTGAAATATATGTTTTTGTTATCAAGTTATGGTTAACAAAAATAACCCTTTCAGTTACCAGTATTCCAGTTTCCTGATGTGAAAACCTTGTAATTCAGTCAAAACATTTATATGTAATGTAATTTTTTTTTTTAAATCTAAAAACAGCCATAAACAGGCAGTCATCTCTCGTACAGTACCATATAAATACATCTGGAAGTACTGAGAACATAAGTGCAATGGCAATGAGCTTCAGCTGAAGAAGTAGCTGCCTGACTGTGGTCCCACCATAGCTTGCAATTAAGCAGTTTTTCACATACACTACCAGTCAAAAGTTTGGGCACACCTACTCATTCAAGGGTTTTTCTTTATTTTTACTATTTTCTACATTGTAGAATAATAGTGAAGACATCAAAACTATGAAATAACACATATGGAATCATATAGTAACCAAAAAAGTGTTAAACAAATCAAAATATATTTTATATTTGAGATTCTTCAAATAGCCACACTTTGCCTTGATGACAGCTTTGCACACGCTTGGCATTCTCTCAACCAGCTTCATGAGGTAGTCACCTGGAATACATTTAAATTAACAGGTGTGGAATTTATTTCCGTCTTAATGCGTTTGAGCCAATCAGTTGTGTTGTGACAAGGTAGGGATGGTATACAGAAGATAGCCCTATTTGGTAAAAGATCAAGTCCATATTATGGCAAGAACAGCTCAAATAAGCAAAGAGAAACGACAGTCCATCATTACTTTAAGACATGAAGGTCAGTCAATACGGAACATTCCAAGAACTTTGATAGTTTCTTCAAGTGCAGTCGCAAAAACCATCAAGCGCTATGATGAAACTGGCTCTCATGAGGACCGCCACAGGAATGGAAGACCCAGAGTTACCTCTGCTGCAGAGGATAAGTTCATTAGAGTTACCAGACTCAGAAATTGCAGCCCAAATAAATGCTTCACAGAGTTCAAGCAACAGAACATCTCAACATCAACGCAGCAGTGAGTGCACCGCTCATCAGCGCGCTGAACAGGCTGCGCTCTTCTTTGTGCGTCAGTCCTCCTGCTAGAACAGATTTCGCATTATCTCTGGCCACGGATTCAGCGCCAGTAGGCTACTTTTGGATACATCAGTTACTCAAAACTATCTACATATGATTTACACAATCAGAGTGGACTGTGTGAATCAGGCCTTCATGGTCGAACTGCTGCAAAGAAACCACTACTAAAAGGACACCAATAAGAAGAAGAGACCTGCTTGGGCCAAGAAACACGAGCAATGGATATTAGAACGGTGTAAATGTGTCCTTTGGTCTGGAGTCCAAATTTTAGATTTTTGGTTCAAACCGCGGTGTCCTTGTGAGACGCGGTGTGGGTGAACGGATGATCTCCGGATGTGTAGTTCCCACCGTAAAGCATGGAGGAGGTGTTATGGTGTGGGGGTGCTTTGCTGGTTACACTGTCTGTGATTTATTTAGAATTCAAGGCACACTTAACCAGCATGGCTACCACAGCATTCTGCAGCGATACGCCATCCCATCTGGTTTGGGCTTAGTGGGACTATCATTTGTTTTTCAACAGGACAATGACCCAACACACCTCCAGGCTGGGTAATGGCTATTTTACCAAGAAGGAGAGTGATGGAGGGCCGCATCAGATGACCTGGCCTCCACAATCCCCCGACCTCAACACAATTGAGATGGTTTGGGATGAGTCGGATGGCAGAGTGAAGGAAAAGCAGCCAACAAGTGCTCAGCATATGTGGGAACTCCTTCAAGACTGTTGGAAAAGCATTCCAGGTGAAGCTGGTTGAGAGAATGCCAATAGTGTGCAAAGCTGTCATCAAGGCAAAGGGTGGCTATTTAAAGAATCTCAAATATAAAATATATTTTGATTTGTTACTACATGATTCCATATGTGTTATTTCATAGTTTTGATGTCTTCACTTTTATTATACAGCAGGGTTCTTCAATTCCGGTCCTGGAGGGCCGAAACACCTCTGTTTTTCATCCTCTCCTTCTAATCAGGGGCTATTTCAGACCTGGGACACCAGGTGAGTGCAATTAACTACCAGGTAGAAATAAAAAACAGAAGTGTTTTGGCCCTCCAGGACCGGAATTGAAGAACCCTGTTCTACAGTGTAGAAAATAGTAAAAATAAAGAAAAACCCTTGAATGAGTAGGTGTGTCCAAACCTTTGACTGGTACTGTATTTTACAGTTAGTCTGAATTGGCATGTATATTTGAAGACACATGACACGATGGATCTTTAAACATACATAGATATCCTATTTATCTTAACAATAGTTTTTTGCCTTTCTGTAAAAAGCATAAATATCACTATTCAAAGGAACCCTCTGCTCAAAAACAGGCAACCAGCACGAAAGAGGATGTACTCTACCACTGAGTGAAAGAGAAGGGGGAGGCAAAAACGTAAGCATGCTTCAGTTCAGCTGGCGCCTAGCCGAACTCAGCAAGGCGAACGAGTGTGCTCGCATACTCCTTAAAAGACCTTTGCTTGAAAAACGAGGAAAAAAAAAAAGCAGCAACAGCACTGTTTGTCCATTTTGAGACGCCCTAGCCAGTATACGCTTCCTCAAAAGTCAGAATTAATCTAAGATAATTTAAGAGATCCGTCATTAAATGACGTTTTTGCAATTTTACATCTAACTAAGATGTTTGGTGCAGTAATTCTCAATGGAAAAAATGTGCATTAAATTGAATCGTCTCTCGTTGAATGACAACAAAGACTTTATTGAAGAACCCCTACTGTCTACCATTCACTGACGAAGGGGCAAAAAAGTTGTGTGCCCGAACAGCCGGGAAAAACCCTTACCGGAGTCCAAAACGTCACAAAATGTTGTCATAATATATGCGCAAACCCTTCCTAACTGTTTCGGCTGGGAAGCATGCCTATGCCTTAACAGCACAGGCGCTTTGTTTTAAAAGTCACTTGGTGAAACAAACTGTCCTTTCACGTCGAGACCTCCTCTGTCCGTTCCCAGGAACACACACACACACACACACCAGTAGAAGATCCCATCTGTGCCCTAAGGACTAACCACAAACACACACACTCCAGTATGCGTCTGGAAAGTGACATGCCGCCACGTCCTCCTCACATACTGTGTGGCTCCTGGATATGTGTGATGTTGCGGTGCGTATAGATCCTGGACGTGTGTGTGTGTCCCTCTGTCTCGTCTCTCAGAGAGCCTGCTCGGTGCTGGAGGCAGACATGTCCAGTAGTCTCCAGGCTGCGTTGGGGTTGAGCTCCTCCTGGTCCCGACACAGAGCCCACACGTACATCATCCTCAACACCTTCTCCTGGGGGGAGGAGAGAAGGAAAGGTGGGGGCCACCAGACATATCACCAGCAGTCCAGGACAAACAGCAACGGTTAGAAGAAGGGGGAAAAGGAATGGGATAGAAGAAACAGAGTTAGAAACTGGGTTAGGGAAGTAGAACAAAAGATACCACCGGAGGCAGGAGAGAGACAGGTTCAGGAGTAAAGTGACCCAGTTTCTCTTTAGGAGGTAACTCACCGGATCTCCTTCCACCAGGTCTCCCTTGGGACTACGAATCACCATGACCACCTGGGCCTGGAAGGTGATGATCAACACGGGGCCTTGATCCATGATCTTCCCCATCGCCAACTGAGAGAGAGATGAAAGAGTAAATTAATGAATAAATGAGCGAGAGAGAGAAAAAAGTATGTTAAACCTGTAATAATGACAAAATCAGCATGCTTTCAAAACGTTGGTGACTTGTACATGTAGCTCAAGCAGAGTAATGACATTGCCTGGTCGGGCCTGAGAGACACACTCATGTACTTACATCTATGTTGTCTATATCTAGGACCTTGGATTGGAACATTAGACCCAGGGCCCTGGCCTGTTGGATGGGGTGGGCCAGCTGACTGTATGTCTGAGGACGGAGAGAGAGGAGGGTTAAAACACATTCACAAGACGTCAACCACACACGCAGGGCCACCTCTAAAGGAAGAATGCTATTTGGAACAATAACTTTTGAGAGGTTCCTTTCATTTGAAAAGTATGTGACCTGCTAAGAAAAACTCATCGTAAACCCTTCTGTACAGACACTAATTGCTACAGACATCAATAGAAGTGGAAGGGGGAAAGGAAAAGAAAACATGCCGTCTGTATAAAAGTACTCACGGCTTCATAACACCAGTCTTTCAGCACCTCGAGCTCCCCACGGATCATAGCCTTCAGAAGACAGAAGGACAAAGGTGCGTTCACGGACATTAGTATGGAGGGGGAAAAAAGTATGAAATGTAAGTCGCTCTGGATAAGAGCGTCTGCTAAATGACGGAAATGTAAAATGTAGTTACTGCATGCTAAATATCTATATAAAGTTCTCTTAAATAAATGTTTTAAACATCTATTCAACTCTAGTGGCCTATAGATTGCACTAGTGTTATGCATTTCAAAAGTTAAAAGTGGCTAAAAGTACTCATGTATTATTACAATTGAAAATATCAAAACATTGATCTTTAAAAAATGCTTTAAAAGTGTTAAAAGAAAGTGTTTGTGCCCCTTACCTCTAGGATGTTGGGGATGATGTCCTTCTCACACTGTTTGAGAAAGGAGTCCTTGTCGAAGCTGGGGTCTGCCTTTAAGATCTCTGTCAGCACCTGAGACATCTCCGTCGTAGAGAAGAGACCACCTGCCAACCAGATAACAAGGACTTAATGGCAAAATAGTGGAAACCTATGTGGTCCTACCATCTATCAGAACTTATGAAGGAAACGAGGGTAGTCACCTTGTGGCTATTGACATACCAGACAATATAACAGAGAAACTATTGAATACACCCATTAAACCCCTCAGAGTGATATGATTATTCAACAGACAAAATTTAAAAAGGAGAGGTTGTTTACCTAGTAGATCGGTGACTCTGTCGGTCACGGCTCGTGATGCTCTGGCAAGGGCGTTGTCACTCTCGTTATACTTCATTTTCATCTCAAAGAACCCTGAGGAGAGAGGAGAAGTAACATAAGAAATACTGAGCTGAAAATATCCCAAAGACTCCCAAGACTCTGGGACCATCCGCAGAAAATCTAAGATACAATGTAATAGAAAGTGTTTCTTGATCAGGAAAAATCCCATCTCGGCTAGACTTGACATTGAGGTATACCTTGCTGATGAATATAGTGCCACCTGCTGACAGGCCAGTGAAGTGCACTCAACCATAAAATGTGACATATGATTACATCACTCGTAACTATATCTGATGAAATACAATAACATTCTCTTACTGTTGAAAACCATGTTGTTGTCTTTAAAGTCCTTCCACTGTGTGTACCACTTAGAATCCTTGTGCAGCACAACACCCATGTCCTCTCTATAAATCCAAATAGACCAGTTATATCAATAGGTTGTATTTCCTAATAGTTTCAAGCATGGCTGAATGGACACCCATAGCATTGTCAGTGAATGGGAAAAAATATCTGTTAACCATGTCATGGCTATGAACAGGGGACATACTCGTTGGCCTCAAACACTCGGTTGTCGCTCTCCCCTCCCTTGGAGGAGAATTCACTCCTCTTCCTGAGTTGAGGAGGAGCCCTATAAGTACCATCGTCCACCACATCAATCTCTCTCTTCACTGACTCCATCCCCTGTACACACAAAGAGGGGAACAAATGAGATCAGTTAAATGATTCCATAGAATCCTTGACCTTTTACACATTCTCAGCCTCGAGTTGATGCTTCAATGTCCTTCAACAGCTGGTATTTACCCAAAACAACTGGTAACACCTGCTACATTCTGGTACTTATTTAAAATCTTTCAACACAATGAATGATCAGTAATAACCATGTAACCAAGTAAATCAGACCAAAGGACTCAAATAATAAAGCGTAACCCATTTCCTTCAATGGAGAGGTGGGTTGCTTGTTTTTAATGTCAATCTCTGACCTGTGAGATGGCCCTGAAGGCGCTGGTCGCTCCCAGCTTCTCTCCTCCCTTGGACACAGACTCAGCAGAGTGCCTGGCAGTCTTGGCTGCCTCCTCCATCCCCTCCTTGATTTTCTTCCCCATGTCTGTACGGGTCACCTCCTCGAGGCCCTGGACAGACAGACAGACATGGACAATAGAATGACTTCAGAGTTCAGGCATTATGATGGATGTGAGAATGACTTCAGAAAGAGTTGTGGTGAGCTACTTTAAACATTGCAAATCTGTAGCTATGGGCTAATTTGACTCTCCATTAATCGTTACAAGATAGTACTGTTTACTGTAGCACAGCGAATTTTCGACCAACCTTAACTTGGCGATACTATCTTCGTTCTCGATTCGGCCAAAAATGTATCTTATAAAATGTCTGTGTCCAGTTGCAGGTGGTTCGTTTTGAATTTAGAAAATGCGCCGTTATTTTTTGCTCAATGAAGCAATCGAACAATGTGTATGCCGCCATCTTGTCTATTTCAAATCTTCTCTCATTGATTGAGACAGGTGGGTCAACCCCAAAGTGCCGCATGTCATGAAGACACTCACCTGTCTCGATTAATGAGAGAAGATTTGAAATAGGCAAGATGGTGGGGTAAACATTTTTGGATTACTTCATGGAGCAAAATATATATTTATTTTAATAACGGAGTACTTTCTAAATTCAAATGAACCACCTGCAACTGGACACTGACATTTAGAAGATACATGTTTGGCTGAATCGAGAACGAAGATAGTATCGCCAAGTTAAGGTTGGTTGTAAAATATCTGTGCTACGCCAAACAGTACCTATCATCTAACGGGTAATGGAGAATCACAGCCTGTGTAGCCCGTTACTATAAACAATACATTATAATTGCATTTCTGGGTTAGCACTAAGATAGAAGTTCAACTCATAAGCTGTAAGATCATGCAATTCTATTAGAGAATATACAAATATAGATATACAGTACACCATTGATAAGATATAAAGAACTTGAAACATTTGCACTTATGCCTAATAATAACTGCTGATGTCCCTTTGTAAGAGTGTGAAAATGACTCACCTCCTTCACAGTTTCAGACAGAGTCCCAAAGGTCTTCTTGAACACCTCAGAGGTCTTAACGGTTTCAGACTCAATGGTTTTCTGGAGGAAATAAATAAATGAGCTTGATGAGTGTCCTTGATCACAAGTATGTGTTAGTAACACAGGTGAAAAATGTAATCCAGTTGTCACCAACCCCGGTCCTGGACAGCAACAGCGTGTGCAGGCTTTTATTCCAGCCCAGCACTGACATACCCTATTTAACTTATTGTCAAGACCTTCACTAGTTGAAGGTTAGTGCTGGGGAAGAAAGTCTGCACAACCAAAGTTCTTACCATGGGCTTAAAGGGACATCACATTCCAAAATTAAATTTGCACTTACAAATTTCCTCCGAGCCTGTTGCAGGGCATCCGACTCCTCTAGCCTCTTGGCCTCCTCTCTGAACTTCTTGATGTTCTCCTTCATCTCCTTGTCCTTCCCAAACTCCTGCCTCAGGTTCTCCACAAACTCCCCGAAGAAGCCTTTACGACTAGGTCGTTCTGACGCATACCGCACCTGGGAGAAAGAGGGCACAATTAAAATATGAGTGAATGACAGACACCATGTTAAGAGTTTGTGTACTACCACCAGAGCGATCATTTTTTGAAGGTCAACGATGATAATGCTTTGGTCTTTACCTGCACAGGGACAGCCGGAGACCCACATATCCTGTAGGCATCTCCTCTATTGAATGAGGAGACGACAGCACGGGATGGCAGGAGCAGAAGACGTCTTCCGACCAGCTGAGGAGAAGAACAACATAAGTCAGGGATGGACAACTTTGATGGGGGTGGGGGCCACAAAACATCTGAACTCATCATGAGGGGCCGCAGGTCTGCATACCTACACTGAACTGACCAGGTAAGTACAATATTAACAGGCTATGAATAATGCTTGACATGTTTAGCTATCTCGCTAACTAGAATATGTTCACGAACGAACACCGACTGGCCCATTCACCCATTCATAACTGTCTTCAGAGGATATAACGTTTTCACGAAATAATGTAAAAGGAATGTTGCGCTTAAACGTTAAATATGGATCCCTAAAACAATTCAGTCAACATCCACTCTTCAGCAGTGCAAGCCATGGGAAGAAATGTGCATAATCTCACCTCATAGCACCGACACACGGAGGCTGCCATCTTGATCTTGAATGATGACGCACGTGACGTGACGAAGTGTAACTCCGCTGAGGTTTTTTTACTCGTTACCACAACCATGCTTGCTTCTTTTCTTCTTTAGTGGGGGTTATCGGTGGTTGGCATCCAACGTTACGGTGCATTACCGCCACCTACTCTACTGGAGTGTGGGCCAGAGACAGGGATAAACCTAAATGCCAGCCCCGTTGCACTTAAAAAAAGATAACAAAATATTTGAGACTATATCTAATGACGTTCTACTCAATATACTCTTTAAACTAATTTCCTGTATCCCCTTCTCCCTCATACTAGATCTCATCCTCCCTCTTTCCCTCTGATACTGCCCACACTGTAGCAATACATGCTCCACGGTCTCTGTTTCCTGACAATTATCACACTTTCCTGTTGGATGCTTTCCTATCACATTTAAAGTCTTATTCAACTGGCTGTGTCCCACCCTTAATCCTGTAAAAATAGCCTCCTCTCTTCTGTCCCTTCCTGCCGTCCTCCCCTCCCCGACTTTCCTCTGTACTTGAAATAAATGGCTTCCCTTATTATCTCTATTCCACTGCTCCTGCCATCTCTGCCCCATCACTGTATATATCAGTCTTGTTGCCTCTTCCTTGCTCATTGAAACGTCAACATCAACTTCCCCACTTCTAAGTGCTTGTTTAGCCAGTTCATCTACTACCTCATTCCCCTCCACCCCCACATGGGCTGGGACCCAAGTAAATCTTATCTGTATACCCATCTGTTTAATCCTGCCATGGGTTTGTAGCACCTCATAAAGCAGGTATTGTATTCCAGTCCTTTAGCTACGTGAGCTAAAGGACTGGAAACTCATTAACACTACATATGAATCAGAGCAAATAACAACTCTGTCTTGTTTACTTCCTCCACCCACTGTAAGGCCAACAGAATGGCCATCAGCTCCGCCGTATATACAGCCAGATGATCTGTAATACGTTTCCTGACTTCCACCCCACATTCCTGCACTACAAATGCTGACCCAGTGCGTCCTGTCCTTGGAACTTTTGAACTATCTGTGTAAATGGCCACAAAATGTTGATACAAGGCGTCTCTTAAACAAATCTTAAACAAATCAGATGGATCAACACCCTTCCTATCTTTCTGTAGTCTTTCCAACACTTCTAGATCAACTACTGGAGGCAGGAGTAACCATGGTGGATTTACAGGAATAACTACCATTGGACTAAACTCCCTTCCATACAGTCCCATCTCCTTCGTCTGGGTATTACCCACCCACCCAAAGCTTGTGTTCTGTCTTCGCTCATGTTCCCAGCATGCCTGTAAAATCCCTTTCGCAAGATGAGACACCCCATGTCCTTGTAGGTTGACCCAATAATTCATTGCCAGCTGCTGTCTCCTAATCTGCAATGGCATATCCCCATTCTCCACCTGTAATGTAGCCACTGGGGACGTCCGAAACGCCCCACTACATACTCTTGAGTCCTTGCCCCTGTATGACATCTAGCCTTTCCAGTGAGGTCAGGGCTGCCGAACCATATGCTATACTGCCATAGTATTACAGATCGGATCAATGCAACATACACGGTCTTCAATGAGGAACGCCCAGCCCCCCACTCCTTCCCCGTCAGACAGCGCATCACATTTAGCACCTTCTTACACTTTCCCACCACTCTCTCAATGTGTTCTGCCCAAGTCAGTCTAGTGTCAAAGTATACCCCAAGGAACCTGAAGGCCCTCATCCTCTCCAAGTTTCTCCCAAATAACCTCAAGCATACCTCATCTCCCACCTTCCTCCTGGTAAAGAACACTGTTTGAGTTTTCTCTACAGAGAACCTGAATCCCCACATTAATGCCCACCGCTCTACCTCATCAATTGCTTCCTGTACCTTCCTGACTATGTATGGCACATTTCGTCCCCTCTTCCATAAGGCACCATCATCTGCAAATAACGACCTCCCAATATCCGGCTGTACCTACACCACAGCTCCCCTGTGGTGTACTGTTATCCACCAGGTAGCTGCCTGATAAAGACTTCCCCACCCTCACCTGGATAGACCTTCCAAACAGGAAATCCTTTATCCAGTTGTACGTTCTTCCGCCTACCCACATAATATCAAGTTTGATTAACAACTCCTCCTTCCACATCATATCATATGCCTTCTCCACATCAAAAAAGACAGCTACAACAGTCTCCTTGTTCACCTGAGCCTTCCTGACCTCTGCTTCTCAGCAGAGCACTGGATCCATAGTTCCACAACCTTTCCTGAACCCACTTTGATGTGGTGATACTAGCCCTCTGCTCTCCAGGAAGTAAGTTAGCCTCTCCGTAATCATACGTTCCATAATCTTACATACATGTGATGTTAAAGCTATTGACCGATAGCTTGTTGGCCTCATTGGATCCTTCCCGGTCTTCCGGATTGGTACCACTACTGCCTCCTTCCAACTGCCTGGTAGTTTCCCCTCCTCCCACACTCTGTTGTACAACACCAATACCTTATCCAGTGCCTCATCACTAAGATGGGCCAACATAACATGGCACACCTCATCTTTCCAGGTGAAGTTAACCCACCCTTACCTATTGCTCTTTTCACCTCTGCCATGGTAAATGGTGCATTCAACGCATCATTTACATCCTCCCTCCTATCCAGCAATCCAGGATGCTCCTCTCTCGTGCTCTCTTTCCCCCTCTGGCCCTCCTCTGACAAATTTGCGGAGCTATGCACTTGGACAAATGCTTTGGCCATCATCTCTTCTCCTCATCTGTTACTGCCACATCCTCCCTACTCGTCAACACTGGATAATCCCACTCCCTTCTGACACCACTCATCCTCTTAATCATCCCCCACACTTCTCCCACAGGTGTCGCCCCTTCCAATGGTGTCACAGAACCGATGCCAACATGACCTCTTTGCCTGACGGATAGTTCTCCTCACCAGGGCCTGGGCCTGGTTATACTGAATCAGATGTTGGAAGTGATGTGTCCTTTTCAGTACTCTAAATGCCCTGTTCCTACTCCTCACCATTGCCCCACATTCCTCCGTCCACCATGGGACTGCTTTCCTCCTCCTCCTCCTCCTCTCTGAACTCTTAGGTATAGCCTCAGTAGCTGCCCCCACTAATGCTGTTCTCACCCAGTTATTCATACTATCCATGTCCCCTCTCATATCCACCTGAGCCATCACCTGCTCACTCAGCTCCTGAAACTGATCCCACTTTGCCCTTCCAAACACCCACCTGCCTACTCCATCCACTAACACCTCCTCCTCCCTCCGGCCAATTGTGCATACTATGTGGTAATGATCACTCCCTACTGTCGACTCCTCCCATACCTCCCACTCACATATTCCTGCCATCGCACTTGATACCAGAGTGAGGTCCAAGGCAGACTCTTACCATGTGGCTACATCAATCCTGGTCCCTCGGCCATCATTCAGGCACACTAGATCTTTATTTTCTATCAAATTTTCCATCACTTGGCCACTTGGCCATTTCCATCCATCCAAAATAGAGATGCTAGTTCTAGGTCCCAAGAAACAAAGAGATCTTCTGTTGGATCTGTGAATTAATCTTGATGGTTGTACAGTCGTCTAAAAAAAAACTGTGAAGGACCTTAGCGTTCCTCTGGACCCTGATTCCTCTTTTGAAGAACATATCAAGAATATTTCAAGGACAGCTTTTTTCCATCTTCGTAACATTTCAAAAATCAGAAACTTTTTGTCCAAAAATTATGCAGAAAAGATAATCCATGCTTTTGTCACTTCTAGATTAGACTACTGCAATGCTCTACTCTCCGGCTACCTGGATAAAGCACTAAATAAACTTCAGTTAGTGCTAAACACGGTTGCTAGAATCTTGACTAGAACCAAAAAAATGTATACTTTTACTCCAGTGCTAGCTTAACTGGCATCCTGTTAAGGCTAGCGCTGATTTCAAGGTTTTACTGCTAACCTACAGTGAGGGAAAAAAGTATTTAATCCCCTGCTGATTTTGTACGTTTGCCCACTGACAAAGAAATGATCAGTCTATAATTTTAATGGTAGGTTTATTTGAACAGTGAGAGACAGAATAACAACAAAAAAATCCAGAAAAACGCATGTCAAAAATGTTATAAATTGATTTGCATTTTAATGAGGGAAATAAGAATTTGACCCCTCTGCAAAACATGACTTAGTACTTGGTGGCAAAACCCTTGTTGGCAATCACAGAGGTCAGACGTTTCTTGTAGTTGGCCACCAGGTTTGCACACATCTCAGGAAGGATTTTGTCCCACTCCTCTTTGCATATCTTCTCCAAGTCATTAAGGTTTCGAGGCTGACGTTTGGCAACTCGAACCTTGAGCTCCCTCCACAGATTTCCTATGGGATTAAGGTCTGGAGACTGGCTACGCCACTCCAGGACCTTAATGTGCTTCTTCTTGAACCACTCCTTTGTTGCCTTGGCCGTGTGTTTTGGGTCATTGTCATGCTGGAATACCCATCCACGACACATTTTCAATGCCCTGGCTGAGGGAAGGAGGTTCTCTCCCAAGATTTGACAGTACATGGCCCCGTCCATCGTCCCTTTGATGCGGTGAAGTTGTCCTGTCCCCTTAGCAGAAAAACACCCCCAAAGCATAATGTTTCCACCTCCATGTTTGACGGTGGGGATGGTGTTCTTGGGGTCATAGGCAGCATTCCTCCTTCTCCAAACACGGCGAGTTGAGTTGATGCCACAGTGCTCGATTTTGGTCTCCTCTGACCACAACACTTTCACCCAGTTCTCCTCTGAATCATTCAGATGTTCATTGGCAAACTTCAGACGGGCCTGTATATGTGCTTTCTTGAGCAGGGGGACCTTGCGGGCGCTGCAGGATTTCAGTCCTTCACGGCGTAGTGTGTTACCAATTGTTTTCTTGGTGACTATGGTCCCAGCTGCCTTGAGATCATTGACAAGATCCTCCCATGTAGTTCTGGGCTGATTCCTCACCGTTCTCATGATCATTGCAACTCCACGAGGTGAGATCTTGCATGGAACCCCAGGCCGAGGGAGATTGACAGTTATTTTGTGTTTCTTCCATTTGCGAATAATCGCACCAACTGTTGTCACCTTCTCACCAAGCTGCTTGGCGATGGTCTTGTAGCCCATTCCAGCCTTGTGTAGGTCTACAATCTTGTCCCTGACATCCTTGGAGAGCTCTTTGGTCTTGGCCATGGTGGAGAGTTTGGAATCTGATTGATTGATTGCTTCTGTGGACAGATGTCTTTTATTCAGGTAACAAGCTGAGATTAGGAGCACTCCCTTTAAGAGTGTGCTCCTAATCTCAGCTCGTTACCTGTATACCTGGGACACCTGGGAGCCAGAAATCTTTCTGATTGAGAGGGGGTCAAATACTTATTTCCCTCATTAAAATACAAATCAATTTATAACATTTTTGACATGCGTTTTTCTGGATTTTTTTGTTGTTATTCTGTCTCTCACTGTTCAAATAAACCTACCATTAAAATTATAGACTGATTATTTCTTTGTCAGTGGGCAAATGTACAAAATCAGCAGGGGATCAAATACATTTTTTCCTCACTGTACAAAGCATTACATGGACTTGCTCCTACACATACTCTACGGTCACAAGACGCAGGCCTCCTTATTGTCCTTAGAGTTTCTAAAAAAAAAAGCTGGAGGCAGAGCTTTCTCCATGTGAGAGACACAGACTCGGTCTCGACCTTTAAATCTTTACTGAAGACTCATCTCTTCAGTAGGTCCTATGATTGAGTGTAGTCTGGCCCAGGGGTGCGAAGGTGAACGGAAAGTCACTGGAGCAACAAACCGCCCTTGCTGTCTCTGCCTGGACGGTTCCCGTCTCTCCATTGGGATTCTCTGCCTCTGACCCTATTACGGGGGCTGAGTCACTGGCTTACTGGTGCTTTCCATACCGTCCCTAGGAGGGGTGCATCACTTGAGTGGGTTGAGTCACTGACGTGATCTTCCTGTCCGGTTTGTCACCCCCTCGGGCTCGTGCAGTGGAGGAGATTTTCATGAACTATACTCAGCCTTGTCTCAGGGTAGTAGGTTGGTGGTCTGTTGATATCCCTCTGGTGGTGTGGGGGCTGTGCTTTGGCAAAGTGGGTGGGGTTATATCCTGCCTGGTTGGCCCTGTCTGTGGGTATCGTCCCCCCCTGTCTCAGCCTCCAGTATCTATGCTGCAATAGTCTATGTGCCGGGGGGCTAGGGTCAGTCTGTTATATCTGGTGTTATTCTGGGACCACGCAGCCGTCATACCGCTCAGGAAGGAGACACGTTCTGTCTCCTAGAGATGAACGTACTTTGGTGCGAAAAGTGCAAATCAATCCCAGAACAACAGCAAAGGACCTTGTGAAGATGCTGGAGGAAACAGGTACAAAAGTATCTACATCCACAGTAAAACAAGTTCTATATCGACATAACCTGAAAGGCCGCTCAGCAAGGAAGAAGCCACTGCTCCAAAACCGCCATAAAAAAGCCAGATAACGGTTTGCAGCTGCACATGGGGACAAAGATCGTACTTTTTGGAGAAATGTCCTCTGGTCTGATGAAACAAAAATAGAACTGTTTGGCCATAATGACCATCGTTATGGTTGGAGGAAAAAGGAGAGCCTTGCAAGCCGAATAACACCATTCAAACCGTGAAGCACGGGGGTGGCAGTATCATGCTGTGGGGGTGCTTTTCTGCAGGAGGGACTGGTGCTCTTCACAAAATAGATGGCATCATGAGGAAGGAAAATTATGTGGATATATTGAAGCAACATCTCAAGACATCAGTCAGGAAGTTAAAGCTTGGTCGCAAATGGGTCTTCCAAATGGACAATGACCCCAAGCATAATTCCAAAGTTGTGGCAAAATGGCTGAAGGACAACAAAGTCAAGGTATTGGAGTGGCCATCACAAAGCCCTGACCTCAATCCTATAGAAAATGTGTGGGCAGAATTGAAAAAGTGTGTGCGAGCAAGGAGGCCTACAAACCTGACTCAGTTATACCAGCTCTGTCAGGAGGAATGGTCCAAAATTCACCCAACTTATTTTGGGAAGCTTGTGGAAGGCTACCCGAAATGTTTGACCCAAGTTAAACAATTTAAAGGCAATGCTACCAAATACTAATTGAGTGTATGTAAACTTCTGACCCACTGGGAATGTGCTGAAAGAAATAAAAGCTGAAATAAATCTTTCTCTCTACTATTATTCTGACATTTCACATCCTTAAAATAAAGTGGTGATCCTAACTGACCGAAGACAGGGAATTTTTACTAGGATTAAATGTCAGGAATTGTGAAAAACTGAGTTTAAATGTATTTGGCTAAGATGTATGTAAACTTCCGACTTCAACTGTAGGTATTACAGACTGGGTCAGGGAGAGGTTGAAAATGTCAGTGAAGACACTTGCCAGCTGGTCAGCGCATGCTCTGAGTACGCGTCTTGGCAATCCTTCTGGCCCTGCAGCCTTGTGAATGTTAACTTGTTTAAAGGTTTTATATCAACTACATAGAGCATGATCACACAGATGTGAGTGCTACAGGGCGGTAGTCATTGTGTCAGGTAGCGTTAGAGTTCTTGGGAACAGGAATGATGGTGGTCAGCTTGAGACATTGGAATTACAGACTGGGACAAGGAGAGGTTGAAACTGATCGTGAATATGCCTGCCAGCTGTTCTGCGCATGCTCTGAGAACGCGCCCTGGAATGCCGTCCGGCCCCGCAGCCTTACAAGTGTTGACCTGATTAAAAACCTTACTCACGTGAGGTCGGCCTCGGAGAGCGATATCACCCAGTCCCCTGGGTCAGCAGGGGCCCTCATCCATGGCTCGGTGTTGTTTTTGTCGAAGTGTGCAGAAAATGCATTTAGTTTGTCTGGTAGAGGCATCGTTGGGCAGATCACGGCTGGGTCTTCCTTTGTCGATCATAAGAAGTGAAAGCAGATTTATCAACCCTTACCTAACCCTTACCTAACCCTAACCCTTTTACATTTCAACTTCAATGGGGTATGGACGTCCCAAGGATCCCGGATAGCAAGGACCTTTCTGACTGATCAAATGGGCAGAGACTAATTTGAGGAGGTGGGTGTGTCTGCCTCTGCAGTCAAAGGCCTTCCCCAGCATCAGTACAGAGACATTTCAAGACAGAAGTTTGATCCAAGAAATCTCTTTGCTAAAATCTATTTTCATTTGAATGCTTTATGTCACATATGTCACATGGGGGCTATAATAAAATTCAGGATAGCACTTAAAATGTGGACCGTTCCTACCTCTACCTGGATAACAATGCAGGTATTGCATTGCATGTGTTTATGCATGATATTATGTATAATGCTCAGAGCTCACTATATATTCAATGGACATTGTAATGACCATGGAATAGAATGTGGTAATGACATTGTAATAGCAGTCTGCAATACCTCACCTCTCAGCCTGACTTTCTCTCGATTGTGATTGCCACTATAAGCTTGCTTAGGAGAGAGACTATACTTGAATATTATTAATAAGAAGTATATATGTATTTGTTTTCAACTGATGTAAATATTGAGATGATTCATTTTCATGAGACAGCAGTTTGTACATACAGTACATGTATTACTTGGTTAGAAGACCTGCTGAAAATGATCATTTATATACATTGCAGGTGCTCATAGTATACCTACATTTATTTACTAATATTAATAATAATGTATGTATGAGACAATGGTTTGCAGACAGGTTAGGTTTATAAGCAGACCTTCAAATAGGCTACAGTGAAGAAATGCAGTAGCAGGGATCAGCCATATGCACAACGGCCCTCTGCCAATTTAGGACATGAACTATATGTACAGTGAGGGGAAAAAAGTATTTGATCCCCTGCTGATTTTGTACGTTTGCCCACTGACAAAGAAATGATCAGTCTATAATTTTAATGGTAGGTTTATTTGAACAGTGAGAGACAGAATAACAACAAAAAAATCTAGAAAAACGCATGTCAAAAATGTTATAAATTGATTTGCATTTTAATGAGGGAAATAAGTATTTGATCCCTCTGCAAAACATTACTTAGTACTTGGTGGCAAAACCCTTGTTGGCAATCACAGAGGTCAGACGTTTCTTGTAGTTGGCCACTAGGTTTGCACACATCTCAGGAGGGATTTTGTCCCACTCCTCTTTGCAGATCTTCTCCAAGTCATTAAGGTTTCGAGGCTGACGTTTGGCATCTCGAACCTTCAGCTCCCTCCACAGATTTTCTATGGGATTTAGGTCTGGAGACTGGCTAGGCCACTTCAAGACCTTAATGTGCTTCTTCTTGAACCACTCCTTTGTTGCCTTGGCCGTGTGTTTTGGGTCATTGTCATGCTGGAATACCCATCCACGACCCATTTTCAATGCCCTGGCTGAGGGAAGGAGGTTCTCACCCAAGATTTGACTGTACATGGCCCCGTCCATCATCTCTTTGATGCGGTGAAGTTGTCCTGTCCCCTTAGCAGAAAAACACCCCCAAAGCATCATGTTTCCACCTCCATGTTTGACGGTGGGGATGGTGTTCTTGGGGTCATAGGCAGCATTCCTCCTCCTTCAAACACGGCGAGTTGAGTTGATGCCAAAGAGCTCGATTTTGGTCTCATCTGACCACAACACTTTCCCCCAGTTCTCCTCTGAATCATTCAGATGTTCATTGGCAAACTTCAGACGGGCCTGTATATGTGCTTTCTTGAGCAGGGGGACCTTGCGGGCGCTGCAGGATTTCAGTCCTTCACGGCGTAGTGTGTTACCAATTCTTTTCTTGGTGACTATGGTCCCAGCTGCCTTGAGATCATTGACAAGATCCTCCCGTGTAGTTCTGGGCTGATTCCTCACCGTTCTCATGATCATTGCAACTCCACGAGGTGAGATCTTGCATGGAGCCCCAGGCCGAGGGAGATTGACAGTCTTTTGTGTTTCTTCCATTTGCGAATAATCGCACCAACTGTTGTCACCTTCTCACCAAGCTGCTTGGCAATGGTCTTGTAGCCCATTCCAGCCTTGTGTAGGTCTACAATCTTGTCCCTGACATCCTTGGAGAGCTCTTTGGTCTTGGCCATGGTGGAGAGTTTGGAATCTGATTGATTGATTGCTTCTGTGGACAGATGTATTTTATTCAGGTAACAAGCTGAGATTATTAGCACTCCCTTTAAGAGTGTGCTCCTAATCTCAGCTCGTTACCTGTATAAAAAACACCTGGGAGACAGAAATCTTTCTGATTGAGAGGGGGTAAAATACTTATTTCCCTCATTAAAATGCAAATCAATATATAACATTTTTGACATGCGGGTTTCTGGATTTTTTTGTTGTTATTCTGTCTCTCACTGTTCAAATAAACCTACCATTAAAATTATAGACTAATCATTTCTTTGTCAGTGGGCAAACGTACAAAATCAGCAGGGGATCAAATACTTTTTTCCCTCACTGGTTTGTTTCCTATTAGTGTGACAGCCAGCAGCGGCACCATGTGGAAGGTATGGAAACAGGGACTCCTCCCCTTCTGCAGAGTTAGGAGACTCTCTTCCTGCGGTCAGCCTTGTTTGACAGCCAGCATTGGCGCATTGTCTTACACATTTATGTCATTTTCTCCTGTACATACAGGTAATTCAGAGACAAACTATTTTACTCATTCTTTTCCGGAAGAAGCGTTGGAGAGGCCTCGTCTAGAATGGGGAACAGAGACGATGAATACGATTTGTTGTTCAAAGGTACATTTTGATGACTGCAGCCCCCCGTTGATAGCACCGTCAATAATTATGTAATTGTTTAATTCTAAAGACAAATCAGACATCAGCCTTTTGAACGAATCATAACAACAAATACAACAAATAGTTTGGCGGAATGGTTTTGAAAGAAACATTGTCTCTGGTGGAAAACGTTTTCTACTATGGCTACAGAAATGCTGTCATTGTAACATTGTAACAACGCCCGCAGTTATATCTATAAGTAAGATGCAACAACGTATCTGCTTTGCCTCTGACTTGATCAACTCTGATAAACCCATAAAATAGTAACTATTTGTAAATCGGTTATTGACAAGAATTCTGTTTTCCCTTTTATGGTTGAAAGAGCTATATGAAGTTATATTCTTTTTTTGTAGTTCATTGTAGCTTATAGCCCCATATGCAAATGTTGCATTGATGTAGGCCTAGACCTACTGTAACTGTGGATGTTTATTATATTCAGCTGACAGTGAAATGTTTTGACATATACTATATATACAAAAGTATGTGGACACCCCTTCAAATTAGTGGATTAGGCTATTTCAGCCACACCCGTTGCTGACAGGTGTATAAAATCGAGCACACCGCCATGCAATCTCCATAGACAAACACTGGCAATAGAATGGCCTTACTGAAGAGCTCAGTGACTTTCAGCGTGGCACTGTCATAGGATGCCACCTTTCTAACAACTCAGTTTGTGAAATTTCTTCCCTACTTGAGCTGCCCCGGTCAACTGTAAGTGCTGTTATTGTGAAGTGGAAACGTCTAGGAGCAACAACGGCTCAGCCGCGAAGTGGTAGGCCATACAAGCTCACAGAATGGGACCGCTGAGTGCTGAAGCGCGTAGGTCGTTAAAATCGTCTGTCGTCGTTTGCAACACTCACTACCGAGTTCGAAACTGCCTCTGGAAGCAACGTCAGCACAATAACTGTTAGTTGGGAGCTTCATGAAATGGGTTTCCATGGCCCAGCAGCCCCACACAAGCCTAAGATCCCCACGAGCAATGCCAAGCGTCGGCTGGAGTGGTGTAAAGCTCGCTGCCATTGGACTCTGGAGCGGTGGAAACGCGTTCTCTGAAGTGATGAATCACGCTTCACCATTAAAAAAATTAAAATATTTAACCTTTATTTAACCAGGTAAGCCAGTTGAGAACAAGTTCTCATTTACAACTGCGACCTGGCCAAGATAAAGCAAAGCAGTGCGATAAAAACAACAACACAGAGTTACATATGGGGTAAAACAAAACATAAAGTCAAAAAATACAACAGAAGAAATATATACAGTGTGTGCAAATGTAGCAAGTTATGGAGGTAAGGCAATAAATAGGCTATAGTGCAAAATAATTACAATTAGTATTAACACTGGAATGATAGATGTGCAAGAGATGATGTGCAAATAGAGATACTGGGGTGCAAATGAGCAAAATAAATAACAATATAGGGATGAGGTAGTTGGGTGGGCTAATTTCTGGCAGTCTGACGGACAAATCTGGCTTTGGCGGATGCCAGGAGAACGCTACCTGCCTGAATGCATAGTGCCAACTGTAAAGTTTGGTGGAGGAGGAATAATGATCTGGGGCTGTTTTTCATGGTTTGGGCTAGGCCCCTACATTCCAGTGATGGGAAATCTTAACACTACAGCATACAATAACATTCTAGACGATTCTATGCTTCCAACTTTGTGGCAACAGTTTGGGGTGGGATTGGCGTGGGGTGTGGGGGGTCTGTGGGTGGCTATTGATAATTTTATTGGATTCCTCATGTCTTCATCATTGTTAGGAAAAATTATGGTCCAAATCGGATGTTAGGTACTATATTTATTGAAGATTATATGAATCCTTTAAATTAAAATGGCCTTTTTAGGTGCAATCAATTAGCTTAATTTCTCAGAGATCAAATTATATTTCAACAAAATAATGTTTCAGGAATGCTAATCTTATCTGTTTCTAACTACAGAAACAATTTCAGAACAATCGGAGATGGTGGGTGTCATGGCTTGCTGAAATGACATGGAACGACCCTGCAGTTTGCCACTGACACCCCATATAGAGGTCTATTTATGATGTGTGGCGCAGTGGTCTAAGGCGCTGCATCGCAGTGCTAGCTGTGCCACTAGAGATCCTGGTTCGAATCCAGGCTCTGTCGTAGCCGGCTGTGACCGGGAGTCCCATGTGGCGGCGCACAATTGGCCCAGGGTAGGGGAGGGAATGGCCGGCAGGGATGTAGCTCAGTTGGTAGAGCATGGTGTTTGCAACGCTAGGGTTGTGGGTTCGATTCCCAGTATGAACATTTTTTTTAAAATAATGTATGCACTCACTAACTGTAAGTCGCTCTGGATAAGAGCGTCTGCTAAATGACTAAAATGTAAATGTAATGTGACACAGAGTAACCTCTGTGGACTAGACATCTGAGGATGAAGGGTTCTGCTCTTCCTCCCTTGCCATCATTTAGAAACCCTGTTGAAACAGGAAAGCCAAAAGTGGCCCACAACTGTCAATTCAGGTTTGATGGAGCATGTTATCAGCTTCCTGCAGCAGCAGGGTGATGCCACAGGGACAAAGATCACCTGTATTTCCTGTACTGACAAAAAACAAAAGGATGTCACTTCAACTGTGCATCAACTATTGTCTCCTTGGTTAATTAAGGGCAAACGATTAACCAAAAGACCCATAAGCGCTTAGAAATATTGACAGAAATATACAGACACATACCACTTCAAATGGGGCGATTTCGGCCATCCACTTATTCAATATTGTCAATGGGATTGAATGATTGAAAATGAAAACCTGCATTATGTAACATATGGTGAAGAATGCAGGTATTGATCCAAGGTCTAGCCCAGGATCCTAGATCCTAGTCCACCTAGGAAATACCTCATCTGACATTAGGCTAAATACATTTCAGCCAGTGTGTTTTCTCTCTGTCTCTTTATCAACAGTTGTGTTAATTGGGGACTCGGGCGTCGGGAAGAGTAACTTGCTCTCTCGGTTCACACGGAATGAGTTCAACCTGGAGAGTAAGAGCACCATCGGGGTGGAGTTTGCCACCCGCAGCATCCAGGTGGATGGCAAGACCATAAAGGCCCAGATATGGGACACGGCTGGACAAGAACGTTACAGAGCCATCACCTCCGCGTAAGTCGTGTGGGATCCCTCAACACTGCCTGTTGAGGCCTCTTGAAAATAAAATGATTGTCAGCAAGGATCACATAAGAGTACTGTAGTGGTCT
Organism: Coregonus lavaretus; assembly: GCF_964263955.1. NCBI lineage: Eukaryota > Metazoa > Chordata > Actinopteri > Salmoniformes > Salmonidae > Coregonus > Coregonus lavaretus. Next base: position 33,678,026 of record NC_140010.1, on the reverse strand, counting down.
CAAATCGTAGTCCCAGAGAGGTAAAAGGTGATTAAATTAATTCCACTAATTGATCAACTGCTCAAGTCCTTGATTAATTGAATCAGGTGTTTTAGTGCTGGGTTGAAGTGTGGAACATAAACCTGCATACCCTATAGCTCTCCAGGATCAGGTTTGTTGAGCACTAGCCGATTACTAGCCTCATCTTCAAATCAGAGTGCCTGACTTGGAGTCTCACTTGGGACCCATACATTGTTGTCTATTGGTGCATTGAGATTGATACGCAGTCTCTTTCCTACAGCTATTACAGAGGGGCAGTGGGTGCTCTGCTAGTGTATGACATTGCCAAGCACCTGACCTATGAAAACGTGGAGCGCTGGTTGAAGGAACTGAGGGATCATGCCGACAACAACATCGTCATCATGCTGGCGGGCAACAAGAGCGACCTGCGCCATCTCAGGGCCGTGCCCACGGACGAGGCCCGGGCTTTTGCAGGTACTCAGATCTTTCGGCAGAGGTAACATAGCCTGGTCCCAGATAATATAATAATAATAATATGCCATTTAGCAGACGCTTTTATCCAAAGCGACTTACAGTCATGCGTGCATACATTTTTGTGTATGGGTGGTCCCGGGGATCGAACCCACTACCTTGGCGTTTCAAGCGCCGTGCTCTACCAGCTGAGCTACAGAGGACCACGATCTAGTTGTGCTGTCTTGCCAATTCCTATGGTCATTGTCATGGCATCTAGGACCAGGCTCAGGGGTACATGGGCTCTTTGGGACAATCTTGGAACAGCTTCCTCTCTTTATTTTGTGGTCCTAAGGGACCACTGAAATGATGGATAGGGTGAAATTAAAATGAGAGCAACACCATATAGTTGTTTTCACCTATCTGGAAGTTTTATAATCAGTGGTCATCATAAGGGAAGGGAAGTGAGTATAGTATTGGGACATAGCAGCCTAAATGTGCAATGCAAAGGGCATTGAGTGAGCCTAAATGTGTAATACATAAGGATTATGTCCTGGAACTGTTTGTTAATGATTGTGTGACTCACTTTGCCCTTTCTTTAACCCTGCAGAGAAGAACAATATATCGTTTATTGAAACTTCAGCCTTGGATTCAACAAATGTAGAGGAAGCTTTCAAGAACATCCTTACAGGTACAGTATAACAGCAAAAGGACTGTCTAAAAAGCTAATTGCTTTGACATTTCCCAACTTTTTTAGGCAAGTGCAGATTAAGTAGACTAGAGAATATGAAATAAATCCTCTTTGAAGTATTTAGATGCACCACAACAGTCTAGTCTACTCTCCACAGAAATCTATCGCATCGTATCGCAGAAGCAGATCGCTGAGCGGTCTGCCCATGACGAGTCCCCTGGAAACAATGTTGTGGACATAAGTGTTCCACCCACCACAGACCAGAAAGGGAACAAACTGCAGTGCTGCCAGAACCTGTAACCCATGACAACCCTCACCGTCCCTCGCTTTATGTCACCTCAAAGTGTTGTGTGCGCCGACTTTCTTCATTTTGTGTAATATATTTATTTGGTTTTTGATAACTTGTTCACTCACATTAATGCCATGAAATTAAATTTTACAATATGAGTAGTTGAGTGGATCTCCTTCATGGTACCTGTATACTTTGGACTCCTACCTTCTGGCCTTGCAAGGAGTGTAGTCCCATAAATATCCACTAGATGGTGGTATGGAGTGGTGCAGTCTACTACATTGATCAAAATAGATCGTTACAGATCCAATACTCCTGTATAAGTAGCACAAAGAGTTTCAGCACACATTACAGTTTACACATTAAAGCCAGTGTATGGTGACAGATGTGTCCTCTGCAAAAACCAAGAGTCCCTTATATTTTATTTCACAACGACACAGCTTACTCAAGGGAGTGCAAAAGGAAGACTAAAATTACATCAAATACTTTTGCATACCCTGCATACACTGACTGACACTCCAAAGCCTACTCTCTCCCTCTCCAAAAGGGCAAAGATTTAAAAAACAGAGAACATCACCATATTTAGACTTTGTCGTTCACATGGTCGTTGCTCTAAGTGAGTAAATTCACGAGTCTATTGGATGCCAGTTGTCCCAATAAAAGCTAAATACATTGTGAAGGAGAGGAGGGTAGTGTGTTTCAGATATACTGTATTAACATGCTGCATCAGTTGTATCCCGCTATGAGCCGTGTCCTTCTGTTTGTGACCTTATGTTCCAGTCCAGTGTTCATAATCCGGCGATGACTTCAGTGACACGTCCTTCTACGAGTTCAAAATGTCCCAAAATCAATGGTTATATATAGTTCATATCTGGGCTCAAGTGCTTCAAAAGTGAATATGGAAAAATAATCCCCAGAATGGTCCAGAAGTGCAGAAGTTCAAGTTATATTACACTTTATTTGCGAGACCACGTCGCTCAGTGCTCATATGATGGTCTCGTCAGCCATTTTTTTGGTTGACTTTGTTGGCACGGAATGTTGGGTGGAGTGCGCTCCTTTTATGTCGGGCATTAGCAGGCGCACTTTCTGATTGGTCCTCCTCCACTCAGAGTATAACTGACAGTGATAGCGGAACGATACCTGAGGGGCACAGAGACAGACGTCAATGAAACTAGACATTTTATATGCACTGCACAGAGCAGATTCGTTGAATATATGGTTGCTATTGCAGGCACTCAACCAGGGATCAATTCCATTTCAATTCAGAGTACACCCAATTCCAATTCTTCCTAATTGAAAAGCATAGAAGATAATTGGAATTTCAGTGTACTTCCTGAATTGACTGGAATTAAAATGGAATTGACCCCAAACCTGCTCACAACACGACGTGAGACATATTGCATGACACATTTGTATTTGGTCTAGAAAATGGTTCCGCTTCAGTTGCTGATTTTGTAACTATTGTAAGTATTTTTTTCAGAGTACAGTAGCCTTTCTAGAGTACAGACAAAAGATTATTGTTGCAGGCACAACATATTTCTGTTGGCACATTACTTGTCTCCCCTGAATATAAAACAGGAAGGGCACAGAATTCCACAGACAAGAAGCAAAAAAAACAATGCTACACAAATGTCGAATTCGTCTCACAAAATGTACTAATTGCTATTGTAAAGCACACATTTAAAACTGCAAAAAAAATATGCTGTCAATTAACAAAGGTGGAGTAAAGTAATCCATGAGGTGTGTGTGTGTTCTGTGTGACCATAGTGCTTACCTACGTAACAGCAAGAGGAACTGCCCCTCCTTACCTTCAGACTATGCACAAACCCTTCACCACAACCCAAGCACGCCGTTCTGCCACCTCAGGTCTCATGGCCCTCCCACCCCTAGCTTCCGCTCAGCCCAGTCCAAGCTCATCTCTGTCCTGGCACCCCAATGGTGGAACCAGCTTCCCCCTGAAGCTAGGACAGCAGAGTCCCTGCCCATCTTCTGAAAACATCTGAAACCCTACCTCTTCAAACAGTATCTAAAATAATCCTCCTCACCTCGACCCCACCCAAAAAAAAAAAAATATATAACAATAACACTTAACCAGCACTTGCACTCCCCCCTTCTACCTCTGACTCTACTGATAGCTACGTTATTGAGGGAAAATGTACTTTCTATGCCTGTAATATGTGGTTGTCCCACCTAGCTATCTTAAGATGAATGCACTAACTAAGTCGCTCTGGATAAGAACGTCTGCTAAATGACTAAAATGTTCAATGTAAATGTAATGTGTATCTGGTCTGTGTGTGGGGCCTAGTTACCAGTGTCCAGAGGATGTAGATCGTGAAGAGGGCGATGGTAAGGGCAATGAGTCCCACAGCCTCCAGCCGGCTGTTGAGGGTCAGGTGGTCCTGTGCTCCCCTCAGACACAGCCAGCCTGAGATGGCCGCCAGTGGCGTGATGAGCAGGAAGCAGGCCATGTCGCACAGCAGCGTGCGCTTCTCACTGCGAGGCCCCGGGTCCCGCAACCACTGGGAGGATGCAAGGAAAGGATAATTATTATTATTATGGTCTTTATTCACTCACAGACACACACAGTGTCAATGGTGTACCTGTGTGAGGGGCTGGGGTCGCCGTTCGACAGTGAACTCTGTGTGGCAGAGCTCACAGTAACTGGTGTTGGAGGAGGACAGCCACTTCTCCAGGCAGCTCTTGTGCACCTTACCCAGGGTCCCTGTGCAGTCGCAAGGGGAGAGCAGCGTCTCACCACCGGCCCCCTCGTGGCAGATCCGACACATGCCTTCATTACTGGACAAATAGGGGAGAAAATTGTGCCTAGTGACCACTCGTTTCAAAACACATTACACATGATATACTTAAGCAATAAGGCCCGAGGAGGTGTGGTATATGGCCAATATACCACGGCTAAGGGCTGTTCTTACGCACAACGCAACACGGAGTGCCTGGACACAGCCCTTAGCCGTGGTATATTGGCCATATATCACCATCCCCCGAGGTGCCTTATTGCTATTATAAACTGGTTACCAATGTAAAACTGAAGACATTTAATCAATCAAACCTCTGTGATTGCCAACAAGGGTTTTGCCACCAAGTACTAAGTCATGTTTTGCAGAGGGGTCAAATACTTATTTCCCTCATTAAAATGTAAATCAATTTATAACATTTTTGACATGCGTTTTTCTGGATTTTGTTGTTGTTATTCTGTCTCTCACTGTTCAAATAAACCTACCATTAAAATTATAGACTGATCATTTCTTTGTCAGTGGGCAAACGTACAAAATCAGCAGGGGATCAAATACTTTTTTCCCTCACTGTATGTGGCAACTCCTTCAAGACTGTTGGAAAAGCATTCCAGGTGAAGCTGGTTGAAAGAATGCCAAGAGTGTGCAAAGCTGTCATCAAGGCAAAGGGTGGCTACTTTGAAGAATCTAAAATATATTTAGATTTGTTTAACACTTTTTTGGTTACTACATGATTCCATGTGTTATTTCATAGTTTTGATGTCTTCACTATTATTCTACAACATAGAAAATAGCAAAAATAAAGAAAAACCCTTGAATGAGTAGGTGTGTCCAAACTTTTGACTGGTACTGTGTATACCCGATCCTGTAGGTTCATGCTCTACAACATTCGGAGAGTACGACCCTGCCTTACACAGGAAGCGGCACAGGTCCTAATCCAGGCACTTGTCATCTCCCGTCTGGATTACTGCAACTCGCTGTTGGCTGGGCTCCCTGCCTTTGCCATTAAACCCCTACAACTCATCCAGAATGCCGCAGCCCGTCTGGTGTTCAACCTTCCCAAGTTCTCTCACGTCACCCCGCTCCTCCGCACACTCCACTGGCTTCCAGTTGAAGCTCGCATCTGCTACAAGACCATGGTGCTTGCCTACGGAGCTGTGAGGGGAACGGCACCTCCGTACCTTCAGGCTCTGATCAGTCCCTACACCCAAATGAGGGCATTGCGTTCATCCACCTCTGGCCTGCTGGCCCCCCTACCTCTGCGGAAGCACAGTTCCCGCTCAGCCCAGTCAAAACTGTTCGCTGCTCTGGCACCCCAATGGTGGAACAAGCTCCCTCACGACGCCAGGACAGCGGAGTCACTCACCACCTTCCGGAGACACTTGAAACCCCACCTCTTTAAGGAATACCTGGGATAGGATAAAGTAATCCTTCTACCCCCCCTTAACCCCACCCCCCCCAAAAAAACACAAAAAAAAACATATTGTAAAGTGGTTATCCCACTGGCCATAAGGTGAATGCACCAATTTGTAAGTCGCTCTGGATAAGAGCGTCTGCTAAATGATGTAAATGTAAATGTATATATATGTCCATTGTTAATCTCCAAGGAAGAAATTGTGTACATATCAGATCACCCTCTGCAGGGTCAGAAAAAAACAGATGAATCCGGTATTCAGAGGAAATGGAATGAGAGCCTATGACGCGACTTCCGCTTTTGGTGACATTCCATCTTAACTCTTCCTCCTCCACATTTACTGGATTGGTTCAACAGTGCAGAAGAGAACCTCCAACTGTCTTTTTCTTTTCTTGTCAGGACCAGAAAGAAAGAAACGCTACTATTTTATGTCTGCTATGTTAGGTTAATGTCAGATAGAAGCAAAGGGACACATTCTCAGGCAGAAAGGTTAAAGGGGATACCTAGTCAGTTGTACAACTGAATGCATCCAACTGAAATGTGTCTGAGTAGAACCCTCTCGAGGAACCCCCTTACCTCTGTGAGCCCACAGCTTTGAGAACAGTGGAGAGTGGGCGACCATCTTTGGCCGTAACCTTGGCGACGTACTGGGCCTTGCCAGCTTCTGGCCCCTCTACCTCCTTGGGCAAGTTGGCACTGCCCGAGTAGTCACACAGGGAGCCAGGCAGGTGGCAGCAGCCTGATGTAGTCATGGCTCTGTTGGTGGTGGTGAAACGCCAGAGGAGCCAGCAGTCAAGGAGTCAGTTTGGACTGCATGACAATGTTAGAACGCAGCATTGGTACAACAAATCTTTGCAGACAATGTCAACACCGGAATTGACTTATGTAACAACGATAATTTGAATCTATTAACGGGGACATTCTTTAATCATAGTTACTTTTGACAAGTATGTGGTGGGGGGGGTCGATGGCATGTTTACCACAGTAAACCAGATGGCATGTTTACGATGCCATGCATCTCACGTCACAGCCATACTATTTACGAATGAGCTTGTTACGATGTTACCACAGTAAACCAGATGGCATGTTTACGATGCCATGCATCTCTCTCACGTCACAGCCATACTATTTACGAATGAGCTTGTTACGATGTTACATTGTACCAACAAACAAAAATATAACTGACTGTCAGTTATAGACTAAGCTTGGTTCCAGTGAATCAATAAATAACAAACAAACACCGCCAGGCAGTGGAAATGCTAACGTTCGCTAGTTAGACAATGTTTTCACATCCTCTAAACACTAGAAAGCTAGCTAACGTTAGAAAGCTAATTGTTCAATGATCTTCATTTCCACTAAAGTTAGCAACCTAGCTAGCAAGATAAATACAATGCAGTGAAAATCTATGAAGGTGAGCACTTAGCATAGCTAAATACATATTTTTTAAACAGCCTAAATAACAAGGGATAACGTACCGTAGTCACCAGCAAGCTCTCCCTGGCCTTAGTTTAGCTAGCTAACGTTAGCTATTTAGCTAGCTAGCTGTATGAGATGACATTGATATTTAGCCAAAACGATGGTTCGGAAAGAATACAATAGATGATGGAAAGCCGTGTATCTGCTCCATTGTTGGCCAGATCATTTACTTGTTTGTAACAGTCTCCCAGTCTTCTCGCAGAAATTGTGTATCTTGCACGGATTTGTGACAGCTAGCTTGTTAACATTATTACACTGCCTGGCTGGTTGGCTAACATCTCTCAGCTGTGCACCACTGTATCATTATGGTCCATGCTATCCGTGATCATTGGGACGTCCCTGTCAAAGATTTGTATTACTAGCTAACCCAAGATAGACCTGCGCCTGGCGTTTCCAATGGGCGCAAATGAATCATAGTGGGCATAACAAGCAAGGAGGTAGGCAGAGCCAAGCACGAGCTAGTGAGATCCTATTGGCGCGTTCTAGCATTTATTTGCATATTTCCGTTAAGAAACGCCTACTCTGTGAAGTGCGCGTCTGCAATAACTCAATTCGCACGTGCACTCCTTTTAAACAACGCAATTTTTTACAAGTTTGGCAAAGGATAAAGACTACAAAACGCAATCCACTCTGTTTGTTACAGATTGTAGTTTTGGAAACAGAAAACTGTATGATCAAATGTTTAATCGATGGGAAAATTAGCAAAGAGTTGGCCAATATTCTCCCACTTCCGGCCACTGGGCTTCTTCTCATCACCATATTTGATAATGAATGGAAACGCCAACCGGATGCTTCACATTTATACATCTGGTGAAATATCTTCCTCATTGTTCTAGCTGTGTTTTTTCTTCTTTGTCTTCATTTTTTTCTTCTTCTTTGGTTTTTAAATGGCGGTTGGCAATCACAAAGTACGTTACCGCCATCAACTGGACTGGATTGTAAATCCATTACACCTTGTAAAAAAAAAAGTTTAGGCTAACATTAAAACCCACTACCCCATTCCATTACTTTCACCCTATCTACTCCTACACTGTGCCAACGGCCTGGGAGGACGGGACACCACCCCGCAACACACCCTGTAATTCTTCTGAAGTCAAATCTAATACACCCAAGTACTTCTTTGCAGCTGCCACCACAACATATATTTTCTGTGATTGATGTTCCATTTCTGCAGTACAGTTGATAACCATTGCTATGAATGCTATCATTTTTACATTTTCGTCAGGTGAGGTTGTGTTTCTCTCTGGCGGGAGGTAAGCTTGGCTTATATGGCTTATATACATAGTTTGGGCTTTGTCGAGTAAAGCTTAAACTATGTATTTAGATTGTAGTTAGGTATTGTAGGTAGTTATCGTGGGTTGTTGTATGTTATTATTGTAGGCTAGTATTGTATTCGGCTGAGCCCGGTGAAGCACGAAGCTAGCTAACCCACTACATGGACTAGCTGGCGGGTGGCTACTGGTAACTATTAGCAACTGTGGATAGTTGTTTCACGCCTGAGAGTGCCTGTAATTACGCCAGCTAGCTGCCTACAATAATTACATACAATAATGCCTACCATTCAGCTGTTTTTCTAACCTCAATGTCTGAAGCGTTAACGTTAGGTAGTAAGTGGCTACTGTGCTTGAAATTTAGCTAGCTTGTTGCTACCTGGATAGCTACTAAACAATGGCTGGAACGACCTAGCGAACAGACGCGAACTGGCTGAGTCAATTCAGTGGCTAGCTTTGCTCTTAGCTAGCTAACAGTAGCTGCTAGGGGTAAGTTATAACCTACATTTGTGTTTTGTTTTTACATACTGGTAGCCAGAGTCGTTCAAGGGAATTCGGGACATGGGTGACTAGTTAACGTTAGCTTGGCTCTCTCTGTGTGTTCGTGCCGTGGGAGGAGGGGTTGCTTCGTTGTCTGAAAGCAATGGCTAGCTAGTATGCTAACTATTCTGGCTAACTAACTGGCTGAATAAGTTGACGACGGACTCGCTCAAGCTGTCGGGACTAACCCACAACGTTAGACACGGACACGAATGATCTGCTTGGCGTGTTGACACACTGGTGGTTTGTTGTGGCCGAGTATTGGTGCTAAACCGTGTTGTTGGAGTCCGGCATGCTAGTTGGCTGTGGTGTCATATGACTAGAATACTGTACCAAGTTAGCTAGCTGAATAAACTAAGTTAGTCTACTCCTAGAAAACATTGAACCGCTGTAGTTTACAACAAGTATAGTTTCTGAGGTGGAAGTTGGGAGAGTTTTATATTTGGGTGTTTCAGTGAAACGTAAGTGAGGGAGGCCCCGCTCTCTCCTTTCCCAGATGTTTAGTTCATTTCATTCCGATCTCCTTTGCATTATTGTAGCCATTTTCTGTAGCCTGTCAACTATGCCTCTGTCTATCCCTGTTCTCTCCTCTCCGCACAGGCTATACAAATGCCTCACACCGCGTGGCTGCTGCCTCTCTAACCTGGTGGTCCCTGCACGCACCACCCACGTGGTGTTCCAGGTCTCAGGCAGCCTCTGGAACTGCCGTTCTGCTGCCAACAAGGCAGAGTTCATCTCAGCCTATGCTACCCTCCAGTCCCTCGACTTCTTGGCGCTGACGGAAACATGGATTACCACTGAAAACACTGCTACTCCTACTGCTCTCTCCTCGTCTTGTCATGATTTAACTGGATTTGAACCCAAATGCAGACAACTACACCAAGCCAGAGAAGGTTTAACAGGTTTATTTACAATGTTCAATTAGTCCAGGTTTCCAATAATAGGGGAAGAGCAAGTCCAGGTTACAGGGAGGGTAACAGATCCAGGTCAGGGCAGGTGTGGTACCGTAATGTCCTAGTGTCCGTGGTGAGTCCAAAAGGGAGGTCCGGTAGTGGAAAGCAAGATGGTGGTGGCAGGAGTGAAGCGGAGGCAGGAGTCAGGTTCCAATAATATGTGGCACAGGAGAAAAGTAAATAGAACAGGCCAAAAACACAAAGAGCGAAAACAAACAGGTTGAGTCGGCAGCGAGACTTACATGGTCGTCTTGACTATGATCTGACGATGAGTGGCAAGTTTGACCGGGTCTTAAAGGCTGAGGTGATTATGGTGAATGAGCTGTAGCTGGAACCCTGACTCCCGCACACCAGACTTCACTCCTGCAATCAAGGACAGACAGGGGGGAGGGGGAGAGCAGAGAGAGAGCTACCTAGCAGCAGTAGGCCTAACACGTCTGACCATGTGTTCTCGCATACCCCGAGAGCATCTGGTCAGCGGGGTGGTGGCACAGGAATCTCTCCCAAGTGGACATTCTCTCTTTTTCCCCTGACCCATCTGTCTATCTCCTCATTTGAATTCCATGCTGTCACAGTCACTAGCCCATTCAAGCTTAACATCCTTGTCATTTATCGCCCTCCAGGTTCCCTTGGAGAGTTCATCAATGAGCTTGACGCCTTGATAAGTTCCTTTCCTGAGGATGGCTCACCCCTCACAGTTCTGGGTGACTTCAACCTCCCTACGTCTACCTTTGACTAATTTCTCTCTGCCTCCTTCTTTCCACTCCTCTCCTCTTTTGACCTCACCCTCTCACCGTCCCCCCCTACTCACAAGGCAGGCAATACGCTTGACCTCATCTTTACTAGATGCTGTTCTTCTACTAATCTCACTGCAACTCCCCTCCTTGTCTCTGACCACTACTTTGTATCCTTTTCTCTCTCGCTCTCCTCCAACACTACTCACTCTGCCCCTACTCAGATGGTAATGCGCCGTCGCAACCTTCGCTCTCTCTCTCCCGCTACTCTCTCCTCTTCCATCCTATCATCTCTTCCCTCTGCTCAATCCTTCTCCCTCCCATCTCCTGATTCTGCCTCCTCAACCCTCCTCTCCTACCTTTCTGCATCCTTTGACTCTCTATGTCCCCTATCCTCCCGGCATCTCCGGCTCGGCTCACTCTTGGATTGCGTCCTACCTGACCGGTCGCTCCTACCAAGTGGCGTAGCGAGAATCTGTCTCCGCATCACGTGCTGTCACCACTGGTGTCCCCCAGGGCTCAGTTCTAGGCCCTCTCCTATTCTCGCTATACACCAAGTCACTTGGCTCTGTCATATCCTCACATGGCCTCTCCTATCATTGCTACGCAGATGACACACAACTACTCTTCTCCTTTCCCCCTTCTGATTACCAGGTGGCGAGTCGCATCTCTGCATGTCTGGCAGACATATCAGTGTGGATGACGGATCACCACCTCAAGCTGAACCTCGGCAAGACGGAGCTGCTCTTCCTCCCGGGGAAGGACTGCCCGTTCCATGATCTCGCCATCACAGTTGACAACTCCGTTGTGTCCTCCTCCCAGAGTGCGAAGAGCCTTGGCGTGACCCTGGACAACACCCTGTCGTTCTCCGCTAACATCAAGGCGGTGACCCGATCCTGTAGGTTCATGCTCTACAACATTCGGAGAGTACGACCCTGCCTTACACAGGAAGCGGCACAGGTCCTAATCCAGGCACTTGTCATCTCCCGTCTGGATTACTGCAACTCGCTGTTGGCTGGGCTCCCTGCCTGTGCCATTAAACCCCTACAACTCATCCAGAATGCCGCAGCCCGTCTGGTGTTCAACCTTCCCAAGTTCTCTCACGTCACCCCGCTCCTCCGCACACTCCACTGGCTTCCAGTTGAAGCTCGCATCTGCTACAAGACCATGGTGCTTGCCTACGGAGCTGTGAGGGGAACGGCACCTCCGTACCTTCAGGCTCTGATCAGTCCCTACACCCAAATGAGGGCATTGCGTTCATCCACCTCTGGCCTGCTGGCCCCCCTACCTCTGCGGAAGCACAGTTCCCGCTCAGCCCAGTCAAAACTGTTCGCTGCTCTGGCACCCCAATGGTGGAACAAGCTCCCTCACGACGCCAGGACAGCGGAGTCACTCACCACCTTCCGGAGACACTTGAAACCCCACCTCTTTAAGGAATACCTGGGATAGGATAAAGTAATCCTTCTACCCCCCTTAACCCCACCCCCCCAAAAAAACACAAAAAAAACATATTGTAAAGTGGTTATCCCACTGGCCATAAGGTGAATGCACCAATTTGTAAGTCGCTCTGGATAAGAGCGTCTGCTAAATGATGTAAATGTAAATGTATATATATGTCCATTGTTAATCTCGAAGGAAGAAATTGTGTACATATCAGATCACCCTCTGCAGGGTCAGAAAAAAACAGATGAATCCGGTATTCAGAGGAAATGGAATGAGAGCCTATGACGCGACTTCCGCTTTTGGTGACATTCCATCTTAACTCTTCCTCCTCCACATTTACTGGATTGGTTCAACAGTGCAGAAGAGAACCTCCAACTGTTTTTTTCTTTTCTTGTCAGGACCAGAAAGAAAGAAACGCTACTATTTTATGTCTGCTATGTTAGGTTAATGTCAGATAGAAGCAAAGGGACACATTCTCAGGCAGAAAGGTTAAAGGGGATACCTAGTCAGTTGTACAACTGAATGCATCCAACTGAAATGTGTCTGAGTAGAACCCTCTCGAGGAACCCCCTTACCTCTGTGAGCCCACAGCTTTGAGAACAGTGGAGAGTGGGCGACCATCTCTGGCCGTAACCTTGGCGACGTACTGGGCCTTGCCAGCATCTGGCTCCTCTACCTCCTTGGGCAAGTTGGCACTGCCCGAGTAGTCACACAGGGAGCCAGGCAGGTGGCAGCAGCCTGATGTAGTCATGGCTCTGTTGGTGGTGGTGAAACGCCAGAGGAGCCAGCAGTCAAGGAGTCAGTTTGGACTGCATGACAATGTTAGAACGCAGCATTGGTACAACAAATCTTTGCAGACAATGTCAACACCGGAATTGACTTATGTAACAACGAGAATTTGAATCTATTAACGGGGACATTCTTTAATCATAGTTACTTTTGACAAGTATGTGGTGGGGGGGTCGATGGCATGTTTACCACAGTAAACCAGATGGCATGTTTACGATGCCATGCATCTCACGTCACAGCCATACTATTTACGAATGAGCTTGTTACGATGTTACCACAGTAAACCAGATGGTATGTTTACGATGCCATGCATCTCACGTCACAGCCATACTATTTACGAATGAGCTTGTTACGATGTTACATTGTACCAACAAACAAAAATATAACTGACTGTGAGTCACTCACCACCTTCCAGAGACACTTGAAACCCCACCTCTTTAAGGAATACCTGGGATAGGATAAAGTAATCCTTCTACCCCCCCTTATCCCCCCCCCCAAAAATTTTTTTTTAGACATATTGTAAAGTGGTTATCCCACTGGCTATAAGGTGAATGCACCAATTTGTAAGTCGTTCTGGATAAGAGCGTCTGCTAAATGACGAAAATGTAAATGTAAATGTAAGCCAACCTTAATGAAGCATATATCACTCATTGGCCTATACCTCTGTGTTGGCACAGATCTACTACTCACAGGGATCCTCTCAAGATCCCTCGCCCTTGACCCATCCTACTCTACTTTCTTCACTGCCTCAGTATTCGACACCTTCTGCACTACTCTGACCCTGGCCACCTCAACCTGCCTCTCTTGCACCGGACATTTCCGATCCCCAGCAACATGGGCACCCCTACAGTTGACACACACAACTTTTTCCACTGAAACTTCATATTTCTCTAACCCATGCCCTCCTGCACACATCCAACATCTTGGAATTTCCCTCCTACACACTGCTGTGACATGACTTTAAATGTGGCACATGAAACACTGCAGTGGGTTCGGCACAAAAGCTCTAACAGGAGAACTGATTTATCCTAAGATGACTGTGTCAGGTAAAGACTGATTCAAAACTCAAACGGACAGACTGTGTCAATGTTTCACCATGCTCCCCACCGAGTCTGCTTCACATCAAATGGCAGGAGTCACAAACACCAGGAACCTTCAACTTCAATTGCTCCACACTCAACACTATCTCAGAAATCACTAATTTCAATGGTGCCCTGTTCCTAAGAGCAAAGCAAGAACCAGATATTGACCCGAGTTGCGTGGCACGGAGTACCCGCTCCCTCTGGGCTGAAGAAACACAAACAAATATCACAAGTCCACTTCGGGTTACCTTCACCCAATTAACAGGACCCAACATCTTTTCCACCCAACCTGATACCACATATGGATCAGCCAAAAGGCCTGGATCCACCTTCTCCAAGAATTTCACTCCCACTGGGCCAAACTCATCTTTATCATAACCATGTCCATCGATGCAAGGGTCGGGCTCCGAGCTCCTCACCACACCTTCCACCTCACTTAAATCTCCCGTATTCACATCCACCTCCAGAACTCGGTCTGGCACACAGTTCACTCTGTTTGTACTTGACCCCAGCCTTATTCGACACACCATCTCCATTTTAATCGCCATCTTCATCAGATTCAAATTCAACCTCTGCTTTCCTCATTCTCTTCGACCACTTCTTTCTTTCTTTCTTTCTTTCTTTCCTCCTCCATTCCTTCTCCGAAATCCACCTTTCCGTATCCTTGTCCCAATATTAATCTTCTCCCGGCTTTGCTAGGGGCCAGGAGGCATCCCGACGGAGCTCCATCTCATAATCATCTTGACTGCATTAATTAATGTTTTCCGAAGGGCTCATCGACGTCCCTATCCCAATGAAGTTTAAATGTAAAATGGTTAAGGTACGGGTTAAGGTTATGGCTAGGGTTAGGTAAGGGTTAGGGTAAGGGTAGGGCTTAAGGTTAGGGTAGGGATGTCCCAAGGATCCCGGATAGCACTAACCGTTTTATTATGGTCACGTGATCATCATAATCTCAGGTGACACATTATTACCATGATAAACAGTAGTCTATATTCATAGATGGTGCAAAGTTTTAAAATAAATAAATGAATATGTGAAAACTCTGAAATGGCAGTAGCCACTGTCCCAAGAGAAAACAAGGCAAAATGGTATACAAAAAGTGTACTGATGTAGCGGGGTATATTTTCTGCTGCTAGGTGACACTATATTGTCAAATATTTCATATCTCAGCAGTCTGAGTCTTATATTTGGACATTTAAGGCCTACCGCTCCTTGTTTATGAGATTCATATGCTGAGATTAATAGGTTGAAGCAGAGAGTAGAAAACCATAGGTCCACACGGTAAACTGACGTTTTCAAAGAAAAATCACGCAAGCGGGGACGAGCGGGGTACGGAAGCAATCTTTCCCCATTGAAAGCAGTGCAGCCAAGCCTGATTTCAAGCAACAATGACACAGATAGTTAAACATTTTTTATTATAACTGGATTATAGCTCCCGTCCAAATATTGTGAATGATACACACTGAACAAAAATATAAACACAAAATGTAAAGTGTTGGTTCCTTGTTTCATGAGCGTAAATAAAAGATACCATACATTTTGCATATGCACAAAAAACATATTTTCTCTCAAATTAACTGCACAAATTTGTTTACATCCCTGTTAGTGAGCATTTCTCCTTTGCCAAGATAATCCATCCACCTGACAGGTGTGGCATATCAAGAAGCTGATTGAACAGCATGATCATTACACAGGTGCACCTTCTGCTAGGGATAATAAGACAATTTTGCAGTTTTAAAGCAAAGCAAGTTTGCTGCAATTCTATACATTTTGCCATGTGGCGGAAAGAAGATTTTGCAATTTTATAACAAATGTAATGCAATTCTACTGATTTTGCCATGGTGCGGAGAGAAAATGTTACAGTTTTAAAGCAAGTTTACTGCAATTCTAGACATTTAGCCATGGGGCAGAGAGAAGATTTTACAGTCAATTTCCTGTAATTCTACACATTTTGCCATAGGGTGTAGAGAAATGTTTGCAGTTGTTAATATGATATCTGAGAGAGACTGACTAACAAAATCACTGGCCGGTAATTCGACCATGGGCCGCTCAAGTCAGACAGTAACAGATGCTAGCTTATCAACGAATGAGGTAAGTTTATGAAGGCCCCTGTGACTTGTCCAGCGGCGGGCCCATCAATGCGTTTTTAGTGTCAGCTCCAGGCTTCCCTCACAAGGTGAAAGACTGGCAGAGGCTAGAAAAATAAAACACTCTCCAGTTTTAACTTTGCCGCTTGCAAACTGTTGCCCCCAGAGTTTTCTAGATTTTTGATAAACTGTTTGCGGTTCCCTGTTAACGTGTTGCTTGCTAACTGGGCACTTTGAAGATGAACCCCTACAAGGATGTCAAAGAAAATGTATGATATTAGTGGTGGCACTTAGTGGCCCCAGGCAAAGACCAGTCTTTTGCTGCAAAGTTGGAAGCACAGAATCATCTAGAATGTCATTGTATGCTGTAGCGTTAAGATTTCCCTTCACTGGAACTAAGGGGCCTAGCTCGAACCATGAAAAACAGCCTAAAACCATTATTCCTTCTCCACCAAGCTTTACAGTTGGCACTATGCATTCGGGCAGGTAGCGTTCTCCTGGCATCCACCAAACCCAGATTCGTCCTTCGGACTGCCAGATGGTGAAGCGTGATTCATCACTCCAGAGAACGCGTTTCTACTGCTCCAGGTTCCAATGGTGGCAAGCTTTACACAACTCCAGCCGACTCTTGGCATTGCGCATAGTGATCTCAGGCTTGTTTGCGGCTGCTCGGCCATGGAAACCCATTTCATGAATCTCCGAACGAACAGTTATTGTGCTGACGTTGCTTCCAGAGGCAGTTTGGAACTCGGTAGTGAGCTTTGCAACCGTGGACACACAATTTTTACACGCTTCAGCACTTGGCGGTCCCGTTCTGTGAGCTTGTGTGGCCTAACACTTCGCGGCTGAGCCGTTGTTGCTCCTAGACGTTTCCATGTCACAATAACAGCACTTACAGTTGACCGGGGCAGCTCTAACAGGGCAGAAATTCGACGTACTGACTTGTTGGAAAGGTGGCATCATATGACGGTGCCACGTTGAAAGTCACTAAGCTCTTCAGTAAGGCCATTCTACTGCCAATGTTTGTCTATGGAGATTGCATGGCAGTGTGCTCGATTTTATACAGCAACGGGTGTGTCTGAAATAGCTGAATCAACTAATGTGAAGGGTTGTCCACATACAGTACCAGTCAAAAGTTTGGACACACCTACTCATTCAACTGTTTTTCTTTATTTTTACTATTTTCTACATTGTAGAATAATAGTGAAGGCATCAAAACTGTGAAATAACACATATGGAATCATGTAGTAACCAAAACAGTGTTAAACAAAACAATATACATTTTATATTTGAAACATCCTCCCTTTGCCTTGATGACAGCTTTGCACACTCTTGGCATTCTCTCAACCAGCTTCACTTGGAATGCTTTTCCAACAGTCTTGAAGGAGTTCCCGCACATGCTGAGCACTTGTTGGCTGCTTTTCCTTCACTCTGCGGTCCGACTCATCCCAAACCATCTCAATTGGGTTGGGGTCAAGGGATTGTGGATGCCAGGTCATCTGATGTAGCACTCAATCACTCTCCTTCTTGGTAAAATAGCCCTTACACAGCCTGGAAGTGTGTTAGGCCATTGTCCTGTTGAAAAACAAATGATAGTCCCACTAAGCCCAAACAGATGGGATGGCATATCGCTGCAGAATGCTGTGGTAGCCATGCTGGTTAAGTGTGCCTTGAATTCTAAATAAATCACAGACAGTGTCACCAGCATAACACCTCCTCCTCCATGCTTTACGGTGGGAAATACACATGCGGAGATCATCCGTTCACCCACACTGTGTTTCACAAAGACAAGGCAGTTGGAACCAAAAATCTCCAATTTGGACTCCAGACCAAAGGACACATTTCCACCAGTCTAATGTCCACTGCTCGTGTTTCTTGGCCCAAGCAAGTCTCTTCTTCTTATTGGTGTCCTTTAGTAGTGGTTTGTTAGCAGCAATTCGACCATGAAGGCCTGATTCACATAGTCTCCTATGAACAGTTGATGTTGAGATGTGTCTGTTACTTAAACTCTGTGAAGCATTTATTTGGGCTGCAATTTCTGAGGCTGGTAACTCTAATGAACTTATCCTCTTCAGCAGAGGGAACTCTGGGTCTTCCTTTCCTGTGGGGGTCCTCATGAGAGCCAGTTTCATTATAGCGCTTGATGGTTTTTGTGACTGCACTTGAAGAATCTTTCAAATTTCTTGAAATGTTTCGTATTGACTGACCTTCATGTCTTAATGTAATGATGGACTGTCGTTTCTCTTTGCTTATTTGAGCTCTTCTTGCTATAATATGGACTTGGTCTTTTAACAAATATACCTCCCCTACCTTGTCACAAGACAACTGATTGGTTCAAACGCATTAAGAAGGAAAGAAATTCCACAAATTAACTTTTAAGAAGGCACCCCTGTTAATTGAAATGCATTCCAGGTGACTACCTCATGAAGCTGGTTGAGAGAATGCCAAGCGTGTGCAAAGCTGTCATGAAGGCAAAGGGTGGCTATTTAAAGAATCTCAAATATAAAATATATTTTGATTTGTTTAACACTTTTTTGGTTACTACATGATTCCATATGTGTAATTTAATAGTTTTGGTGTCTGCACTATTATTCTACAATGTAAAAAATAGTAAAAATAAAGAAAAACCCTTGAATGAGTAGGTTTGTCCAAACCTTTGACTGGTAGTGTACTTTTGTATGAATAGTGTAGATAGATAGATAGACAGATAGATCTAAAAAAATATGTATATGACCACTGACACTCAAAAACCAAAACCCCAAATGCTGTCCTGCCGGTGACAGATCTGTCCTATGTTGGAGCAACGAAAGACACAGTGAGAAATTACTATTGAAATTGTAAAACAAAGCTAGAGCATAATTGATATAATTCTAATCTTCTGGGTCTAGTTAAAAGCATAAGATAGGATGCCAACCTATAATCTACAATAGGCTATCTATAGGTAACTGACAAAATAAAGGAAACACCAACATAGTGTCTTAATAGGGCATTGGACCACTTTGGCATAGATTCTACAAGTGTATGGTACTCTATTGGAGGGATGTGACCCCGTTCTTCCATGAGAAATTCCATAATTTTGTGTTTTGTTGGGAGATCCAGAATCTCCCATGAGTGTTCAATTGGGTTGATATCTGGTGATTGAGATGGTCGGCCATGGCATATGGTTTACATTGTTTTCATGCTCATCAAACCATTCAGTTCGCTCAGACCTTGCTCAGGCCTTGCAGGGGCCCCTCGAAACTATGGTACGTCACTGAACTCGGGAGAGTTTTGAGCAGCTGCAGCTCCAAGGGGTCCTGAGGATGGATACATGTGATGAGGTGGAGGTCAAGATATCAGTTGATAATGACACCATGAAGACCACAGCTGTCGACAGTGACTCCTCGGCCACCCTGGACCAGATAGCTTTCTCGAGCACTCTTCGGGAGGGGAAGTACAGAGTGCTGGACCTGGACACTGTGTATTGTCTCTCCCTGTCGAGAACAGTTCACTGTCACGCCCTGGATCTGGGGACTCTTTAATGTTGAGCCAGGGTGTTAGTTTCTATGTTTAGTTGTTCCTTGTTTTCTGTCTAGATCGTTTAGATCTATGTTGGCCAGGGTGGTTCCCGATCAGAGGCAGCTGTTGCTCGTTGTCTCTGATTGGGAACCATACTTAGGCAGCCTTTTGGCACTTTAGTATGGTGGGATCTTGTTCTGTATAGGTTTGTGTTGGTGAACCTTTAGACTTCACGTATCGTTTGGTTTGTTGTTTTGGTTCGTGTGTGTACACAATAAAATATGTACGTCTATCACGCTGCGCCTTGGTCTGCCTGTTACAACGATCGTGACATTCACTTTGAAACCAGCCTAATTCCAGAGAGGAGTGGAAGTGCAAAGATGTATTTCAGTCGAGTACGCTCGGCCACCCCCTACCCTTCAAAACCGTAAATTCACTTTGTTTGACCAATCCGCCGACTGCCTTTAAAAAGTAACAAATCCCTTTGAAAACGGTCTTTGTGGCATCATATTAGTCAGAAACAGTTGTTCTAGTGTCAAAATTGACTACAAAGTGTAAATAGGATAATTTTGGTCATAACGTTAGTCTTGTCTAAAACAGAGTTTGGAACATCCGTGCATTACAACGGGTAAATTAAGGTTGGGTTTTGATTTGACAATGTACATTTGCCCACTAACATGGGGTGAACAGCTGCAGTGATTGCTCTCTATCAAATAGCATAGACAGTGAGACAGACCTGCCCAGCAGCCCAACTTTGTTTACATAAGACAATACATTGCACATTTTTTGACTTGAGAAATACTGCACCAAACACCTTAGTTTGATGTAAAATTGCGCAACTAAAACATCAACGGCAAAAATATCAAATTTCATTACAGATTTCTTGAGTTATCTTAGATTCATTCTGGGGATTTTGAGGATATGAAATAGGCTTCCGCATCTGCAGTGTGTCATGGGGGACAAACATCACTAACCAAATGTGGAATCGGTCAGGAAACACACCTCCAAGACTGAAATCTCGTTCTTCTAATGAGCAACAGACAAGCACGTGTCAATCGGTGTGTTCAGTGGCTCTTTAAATGTGAGAGTTATCTGTATAAACCCAATGTTGTTGTACATTGTCTATTGTAGATCCATGACTGTTCTGTTGATGCACATGGGGCTGATGATGGCCAGGAAAACGAGGTAGAGGTCAAGGTGTCAACAGCTAAGGGCATCGTACTGGATATTGACTTCGCTTCATTCACCTTAGACCGGATATCCTTCTCCAGTACTATTCAGGAGGAGTGTTGGACATGGACACTGTGAAATCAGCACCATTCTGGGTGGAAATCAGCCTCATTCTGGAGAGGAGTGGAAATCAGCCCCATTCTGGAGAGGAGTGGAAATCAGCCCCATTCTGGAGAGGAGTGGAAATCAGCCCCATTCCGGAGAGGAGTGGAAATCAGCCCCATTCCGGAGAGGAGTGGAAATCAGCTCCATTCTGGAGAGGAGTGGAAATCAGCCCCATTCCGGAGAGGAGTTGAAGCGCAAAGTATTGCAATAGTGTATGGTCAACTGCCACCTATCAGTCAAAATTATAAATTCATTTTGTTTGACTTATTCTGTGACAGCCTACATTATCCATTTCATTATCATTCTTGTAGGAGTTGAAAACCGGTCATAAACAGGTCTATGACCGTCACAACGCATTATCCACAATTTCTTTCCATTTGTGTTTTTTCATCAATGAATGCTTATGAGTACCTTTATGTGTGTGTAAAATATTGCTATTCTCAGACTTTTTATTAATAGATCTTTGCTTTAAATTGTGTTTAGTTGCAAAACGGTATATCCATTGCTTTACAAATACATCATATGCATTCTGACGATGGTCAATTCCTAAACAAAAGAAACTGGGAAAATAAACAAAAATACAAAACACAGAAGAATATAACAGGACGATGCAGTTCTTTTTAACCAAAAATTAAGAAAATCGGCACAAAATTGTAGGAGATCCACCCCCCTGGCTTACGGTATTATAATATGGATTGATGTGGCATTTTAGAATTAAACTTTTTGTATGTTCCCAACAATGTTCTTCATTGTCTATTGCAGATCCCTTAACTTCACTCAGGCACATAATCAGGTTGCACACAGCTCAGATAGCAAACAAATCAGTCTCCGAATCCTGATGGATCCTCTGGAGGAGCTGTTTGGTATCACTCAGGATATGATGTACTATACACGGATGTCCAGGACAACTACAGCAACAGCTACTCCAGAGTGTCTCTGCCAGAGTCATCCCACTGGGCACAAACTGGTTGAATCAACGTTGTTTCAGTGTAATGTATTGGCGTTTTGCGACGTGGAATCTATGTGGAAAATACATTGGATTTGAAAAAAGTCATCAACGTAAACTTGTTTTGAGGGTGGAATTTCAACCACAGGATTATGTCATCGCTGTAATGAATTTCAACATAGACAAACCTTGTATAAACTTTGTTGAATTTGAATTCAATGTTATATCCACTATCAGAAGAAGAAAAAAACGATTGGCTGGGCAGCACCTCCTATTGGAGTGTTGATCTGTCTACAGCTATTCATTTGGTCTCCCATCCATGGTTTTAACCAAGCCCAGCCCAGCTCTGCTTAGCTTTGATATTTATCACTGACTACTACCAATGTGCTATCATGAGAATGATTATTGAAAGATCTTCACTGATATATATATTCACTGTTGCTATCAAAATCATTCCAAAGAGTTGGTTTAACAGAGCAAATGAAATGTAACCATACTTTATGTCAAATATCATCAATGATACTACACAGAACAAAAATATAAATGTGCAACATGCAACAATTTTAAATATTTTACTGAGTTACAGTTCATATAAGGAATTCAGTCAATTGAAATAAATTCATTAGGCACTAATCTATGGATTTCACATGATTGGGAATAAAGGTGGTCACAGATACCTAAAAAAAAAGGTAGGGGCGTGGATCAGAAAACCAGTCAGTATATGGTGTGACCATAATTTGCCTCATGCAGCGCGAAATCTCCTTCGCATAGAGTTGATCAGGCTGTTGATTGTGGCCTGTGGAATGTTGTCCCACTCCTCTTCAATGGCTGTGCGAAGTTGCTGGATATTGGCGAGAACTGGAACACGCTGTCGTACACGTCGACCCAGAGCATCCCAAACGTGCTTAATTGGTGACACGTCTGGTGAGTATATAGGCCATGGAAGGACTGGGACATTTTCAGCTTCCAGGAATTGTGTACAGATCCTTACGCCATGGGGCAGTGCTTTATCATGCTGAAACATGAGGTAATGGCGGCGGATGAATAGCACGACAATGGGCCTCAGGATCTTGTCACGGTATCTCTGTGCATTTAAATTGCCATCAACAAAATGCCATTGTGTTCATTGTCCATAGCTTATGCCTGCCCATACCAAAACTCCACTGCCACCATGGGGCATTATCAGCAAAGTACTTGCCCAGACAACGCCATACACTGTCTACCATCTGCCCAGTACCGTTGAAACCGGGATTCATCCGTGAAGAGCACACTTCTCCAGCGTGCCAGTGGCCATCGAAGGTGAGCATTTGCCCACTGAAGTTGGTTACGACGCCAAACTGCAGTCAGGTCAAGACCCTGGTGAGGACGGCGAGCATGCAGATGAGCTTCCCTGAGACGGTTTCTGACAGTTTATGCAGAAATTCTTTAGTTATGCAAACCCACAGTTTCATCAGCTGTCCGGGTGGTTGGTCTCAGATGATCCAGCAGATGAAGAAGCCGGATGTGGAGATCCTGGGCTGGCGTGGTTACACGTGGTCTGCGGTTGTGAGGCCGGTTGGACATACTGCAAAATTCTTTAAAACAACGTTGATAGAGAAATTAACATTAGATTCTCTAGCAACAGCTCTGGTGGAAATTCCTGCAGTCAGCATGCCAATTGCACATTCCCTCAAAACATGAGACATCTGTGGCATTGTGTTGTGTGACAAAACTGCACATTTTAGAGTGGCCTTTTATTGTCCCCAGCACAAGGTGCACCTGTGTAATGATCATGTTGTTTAATCAGCTTCTTGATATACTGTACCACACCTGGCAGGTGGATGGATTATCTTCGCAAAGGATAAATGCTCACTAACAGGGATGTAAACACATTTGTGCACAAAATTTGAGAGAAATAAGCCTTTTGTGCATATTATGGAACATTTCTGGGATCTTTTAGTTCAGCTCATGAAACATGGGACCAACACTTTACATGTTGCGTTTATATTTTTGTTCAGTGTGTATCATTCACAACATTTGAACGGGAGCTATAATCCATTTTACATTTTGTTTTTATTACTATCTGTGTCGTTACTTGTGATTGCGTGAAACCAGGCTTGGCTGCACTGCTTTCAATGGGGAAAGATTGCTTATGTAACCCGCTCGTCCCCGCTTTTTTGTTGAAAACGTCAGTTTTCTTTTATTTCAGCTCATGGAACATGGAACCTACACTTGTTACATTTATATTTTTGATCAGTGTATTTAGACCATTTGCAAAGTCATCAACTGCTATTGTTTTAATTCAACCCAGGGTTAAACTAAAAACAGACAATACATATAGGCCTAGGGTTTCAAGCTTTAGTTTATTTACAAATCTAATCATTAATATGTTGGATTCACATTGTTATCTCAACCAAGTTAAATCAAATAAAACTTTAAATGCATTTGAAATCAAGTTTGATTTGATTTAGTCCTATTCTTTATCTTTGATTCTTGGTTGAGATTGAGACGTGAATCCAACATATCAATTATTAATTTGTAGACACAAACTGGAATTAAAGCCAGACTAGGTCAGTGCAACAGATGGAACTATTAAAATCAGAAGTTACATCATGAAATGTTGATATTTGGTTGCATTGACAACCAAACACAACTCAATATCAGTACATTTGAAATCAACCAGAGCTTGAAACCCTAGACCTATTGTATTGTCTATTTTGTGTTGAATTGAAAACATAGCTGTTGCAAATGTTATATAGGCCTACATTTACATTTTAGTCATTTAGCCAATGCTCTTATCCAGAGCGACTTACAGTTTTTAGTGAGTGCATACATTTTTCATACTGGCCCCCCATGGGAATCAAACCCACAACCCTGGCGTTGCAAGCGCCATGCTCTACCAACTGAGCTACAGGAGACCTATACCATTGTTAATGATGTACTGTATGAATGATAAAGTATGGTCACATTTCATTTGCTCTGTTAAACCTACCCTTTGGAATGACTTTGATAGCAACAGTGAATCTATTTAGTTTTTAAGTGGAGATCTTTCAACAATCATTCTCATGATAGCACATTGGTAGTAGTCAGTGACAAATATAATAGCAAAGCTGGGCTTGATTAAAACGCTGGATGAGAGACCCAAGGATAGCTGTAGATAGATAAATTATCCAGTAGGTGCTGCCCAGCCTACTGTTTTTTTTCTGATATACTGTCAAAGATCTGGTGTTGTTTTAAAGGTACAAATTCAACATATTTTAACCAAGGTTTGTCTATGTTGAAATTTGGTTACCATGATGACATAATCCTGTGATTGAAATTTCAACAGTTTACGTTAATGGATTTTTTTTCAAATCCAATGTATTTTCCACGTAGATTACACGATTCAACCAGTTTGTGCCTAGTGGGAGACTACTTACTTTGCTTTCAAAAGCATACAGTTAGTGCTGTGCATGATCAGTAGGCGTATTTGCTATCATCTATTTTCTAACACCACATCCTTTGTTCACAGCATTCTGCAGAGAATGCACCACAACAAGAGGACTATCATGCCTCCTACTCCACAAAGAGGAAGGAGAGGCTCAAGAAGCGTTCCTTTTTCACTGCCATAACCATCAATAATTTCAACTCAGTCCTACTGACATTTGCTGCTGGCAATAATAGTTTTTTGTCAACCTGTGGTTTCAACTCTTTTAAAACTGTCATTTCAAAACTCTCCTTTCACCTATTCATTTCCTTCACAAAGCTTCCAAAGATCTGTCTCAACAAAAAGGTAAGTAGATCTCGTTCCCCTTCAGGCCATCCAGGGTGAGACCACCAAGGATCCTCCGGGTGCCCTTCAGACCATCCAGGGTGAAACCACCAAGGATCCTCCGGGTGCCCTTCAGGCCATCCAGGGTGAGACCACCAAGGATCCTCCGGGTGCCCTTCAGACCATCCAGGGTGAAACCACCAAGGATCCTCCGGGTGCCCTTTAGGCCATCCAGGGTGAAACCACCAAGGATCCTCCGGGTGCCCTTCAGGCCATCCAGGGTGAGACCACCAAGGATCCTCCGGGTGCCCTTCAGACCATCCAGGATGAAACCACCAAGGATCCTCCGGGTGCCCTTCAGACCATCCCGGGTGAGACACAACATACAGGTAGTGCTATGCATGATCAGTATTATCTATATTTGCTATTATCTATTTTTCAACACCAGTGTCCTACACCACTTCACCATCACCAGAAGAAGTTATATTTCTATTTGTAAAAAAAGTAGATTGAAGAGATCGACAAACAAGAAAATTAATGGCCATTCTAAGTTCAAAGAAGTCCTTCATGGCATTCTATGAGTCTCACTTCAGTGGTTGAGTTCAAAACAGACTGTAGGCCTTGCTGCCAAGCCTGTAAATCCTATTCTAGTCTATTCTCCCCTTTGGACTCAAATATTGATAAAGTCCCTGGAAATCAGGTTAACGTGTGACACGTCCTTTTTACTACAAAACATAGAAACGCACAATTTAAAGGGACATTTTCACTTAAAGTTTCAAAGGCTGTCCATAATATACTATGATCCTGTGTTCAATCACACATTCAATAAGTTGGTTGTAACAGATTATATAACAGTATTGATTACTCAAAGGTTACACAGAGGCCCCAATACAATAGGTCACTAATACTGAAGGGGCAGTCTTCTATCCACCCATTGGCTAATATAGCTAAATCTATAAACCCACTCTAAAGTGTGTTTCCCATTAGATGGTGTCTCCTTGATCAGAGTCCAGTAGGAGTCATGAGTCTGGAGCATAAAGTCTCAATGTGTGTTGGGGGATATTATGAGATGTGTGTTAGCATTTAGCAGAGTGTAACACACCCATCTCACTTTCTCTAATGTGTAATGCACTTGATTGACCTACAGTACATTTTCTTACTGACAGTCCCTGTTTTGGTAAAAAGCTGAGGGATGGGGCTGGAGAAATGTAACCACTATGGATGCAAGGACTGATATCAAAAGGATAGTTTTAACCATGTTTTGAGGCTATATAGTGTTTGTTTACATTTACTTTGTTTACAAACATTGGAGTAAAACAAGCTCATGAGGCATTTATAAGTTACACTATATATACAAAAGTATGTGGACACCCCTTCAAATGACTGGATTTGGCAATTTCAGCCACTCCCATTGCTGCCAGGTGTATAAAATCGAGCACACAGCCATGCAATCTCCATAGACAAACATTGGCAGTAGAATGCGCTACTGAAGAGCTCAGTGACTTTCAACCTGGCACCGTCATAGGATGCCACCTATCCAACAAGTCAGTTCGTCTCATTTCTGCCCTCCTAGAGCTGCTCGGTCAACTGTAAGTGCTGTTATTGTGAAGTGGAAATGTCTAGGAGCAACAACAGCTCAGCTGCGAAGTGGTAGGCCACACAAGCTCACAGAACGGGACCGGCGAGTGCTGAAGCGCGTAGCACGTAAGCCTAAGATCACTATGCGCAATGCCAAGCGTCGGGTGGAGTGGTGTAAAGCTCACCGCCATTGGACTCTGGAGCAGTGGTAACGCGTTCTCTGGAGTGATGAATCACGCTTCACCATCTGGCAGTCCGACTGACAAATCTGGGTTTGGCGGATGTCAGTAGAACGCTACCTGCCCCAATGCATAGCGCCAACTGTAAAGTTTGGTGGAGGAGGAATAATGGTCTGGGGCTGTTTTCATGGTTCGGGCTAGGCCCCTTAGCTCCAGTGAAGGGAAATCTTAATGCTACAGCATACAATGACATTCTAGACGATTCTGTGCCTCCAACTTTGTGGCAACAGTTTGTGGAAGGCCCTTTCCTGTTTCAGCATGACAATGCCCCTGTGCACAAAGTGAAGTCCACACAGAAATGGTTTGTTGAGATCGGTGTGGAAGAACTTGACTGGCCTGCACAGAGCCCTGACCTCAACCCCATCGAACACATTTGGGATGAATTGGAATGCCGACTGCGAGCCAGGCCTAATCGCCCAACATCAGTGCCCGACCTCACTAATGCTCTTGTGGCTGAATAGAAGCCCCCGCAGCAATGTTCCAACATCTAGTGGAAAGCCTTCCCAGATGATATAATTTAAAAGCTTACAAACAGGGCTGTCAAACTGTTTTATAATTTCTTGTGGGAAAAAAATGTTTTATAAATATTGTCATTTTTTTAAACCTTAAACGTAAATTATCTAAAAACAAGTAAACTCCCGATTATTTTCTTCCATATTTGCATATGTTGTAGAATGGACCTATCCCTGAATGCATCCCTTTCTGATCACTTCTTGCATGGGCAAACAAGTATAGAAAGTTTTGTTTAAATCAAAAGGGATGCTGTCAAAAAGTGATTGAATTCATATTGATTTACCCTACTGTTTTAAGAGATTGGTGTCCAGGCAAACTATAGGCTTATTTTCCTCTCTTCTTTCTCTTCCTCACACAGACCTGGTCAGATAGGTCCTCTTTTCAGATTTTTTTCTAAATTCTGGAAGGTAAAGTCCTATATGAATAAAGTGTTGTCTATTTTCATTGTCCTCTGGAAGGAAAAGTGCTATGTGAATAAAGTGTTGTCTATTTTCATTGTTACAGTCTTACAGAACAGTTGTACCTGATGGGAGCATAATATACTTCCTATGAGCCTTTCGATCTCGTTTTAGTCTGCCAGGACAGTCATAAATAACTTTAGCCTCCATGCACATGACTTCAATTTGTCAAATTGTGCCTCCAATTAGGAAACCAAGAGGTCCATTCATTCCCTATTGGTCCCGTGTGGCTCAGTTGGTAGAGCGTGGCACTTGCAGCGCCAGGGATGTGGGTTCAATTCCCACAGGGGACCAGTACAAACAAATATGAAAATGTATGCACTCACTACTGTAAGTCGCTCGGGATAAGAGCGTCTGCAAAATAACTAAAATGTAAAAATCAGTAAACCACATCTCCCATAATGGATGTTACAATCTCTCTCAGCTGATCTGGTTGCTCTCACAGGGAACTCAGTCTGGTTTCACATCATTGCAAGTCTGCTTTGGAACTATAGGGCTGTGACTCCCATGCCCCAATTTTCTATTTTTTTATTACCTGTTCCAGTGACAGAAATGCTTCCCTCCATATATATTCAATAATGGTATCGTTTTTCACAGTTCATTGTACATACATACACTTTTGGAATATAATTGCGAGGTGACCTCTCATCACTATGTTGGCTACCTAATTTTATTTCATGGCATCCCATCCCATAAAGCACAAATTCATGGCATCCCATCCCATAAAGCACAAAATGTGCATATACATTGAAAATGCAGTGTACATAAACACTTATAATAATATGCCATTTAGCAGACGCTTATAGTCATGTGTGCATACATTTTCACATATGGGTGGTCCCGGGGATCGAACCAACTACCCTGGCGTTACAAGCGCCATGCTCTACCAATTGAGCTACAGAGGACCACACTTAACACGTATTTGTTATATATATGCAATAGGTCACTAGGAGAATAATTAAGGAACAAATCCATTCATGCAATGTGCATATGACATCATGTTCATAGGTTCATCACCAGCAAAGCATTTTGAATAGTCAGATATGACCACCCGTCATATCCTCATAACCGTTACTGTATTTTTTTTTTTTTAAGTAGTTTTCGTTATTTATACCTGTAAAGACCTAAAACTGCCCCGTTTTATGGGGTGCTCCAGCTGATCATGTGAAAGATTTTATAAATGTTTCGTGTGAAAAATGCGTGATCCGGCGGAGACAAAGTGACGTATTAAGGCAAACTGGCCAATAGCGGACTCTGTTTTGCAGCCTTTTTATCATTCTACAGTAGCTAAACACTATGACCTATCGCCCCTCATTGCAGCCGTGAACAGATGAGAAATGAAAGCGGTGGTGACTGTAGCAAATACCGATTGATAGAAGCGAGAATACGTTTAAAAAAATCTTCCTTTTGAATTCCTCTTCTTTTGTAGTATAACGATCTATAAATTGAAATAAGGTCTGTTCAAAGAGGGGATTACTCGAAACTAAGAGAAGGGTTTGTTTAGCTCGCAAATTGACTAGCCGTCTAGCTAACATTAGCTACGGCAATCTGAATCACACATACTGATTTATAATCGACGTCGCAGATTTATCGAAGTGCGCATATCGTCTTCGACATCGGGGTGGTCGACCGTTCGCCATTCAATCCTGTCTTCCTCCTTGACGCAGTCCAAAGAGTGTACTGGTTCAGAGAATGCTAAAGAATGAGTCAAAGGGATACCTTGGTTCATTTGTTTGCCGGAGGGTGAGTAGCTATTATTTGCTCTGAATAACGTTAGCTAGTCGACATGACATTTCCTGACTGACTTTTACAGTCAAAATTAGCTTGCATGGCTATCTTGGCGAAAATAAGACGCATTTATTTCCCCATTGCCATTTTTCAAGGCGCGCGTGCATGTTACATTAGCAGCTGCACTACCCGACCCATCCTCAGGCAGCAGCTAGCCAGTTGCAGCATCAAAGTAGGCTACCGCGGTCGAGCAAGCTAGGCGCTGGCCACTACTATTGTAGCCTAGTTTCAACACATCAAAGATATTTGCAGTAGTTCCAGATGTTGACGTTTATCACAAAATACATTATTTAATTCGACAGAAAACAGGTTGACACCCACGCATCACACTCCAGGGTTGTCGGTTTGCTCTCCGACAGATGAGTATGCTCGTGAATGAAATATCCATGACGCACGAGCCTTTGTTGTTCTCGTGCAGCCGTTGACCGAGTAGTGATGGCTATGTCGCCGAATATCATAATTACATTTCTGGACACATATATTTTTTTGAGTTTTCATACTCCGACAAACCTTATAAAACGCACATTTGTAAAGATGGAGAAGATGCCCTGGCCTATGCAATGCATACTCTAACAACTACTGCAACACCATTCTATAGACTGGATAAAAAGGTCAGGTCAAAAGACGGGTGTAATTGCACTATAATGATTACATTATTCCAAACAGTTGGAACGTTTTACAACTAAAACGAGAGTTTCTATTGGACAAATTTAGGTAGGTCCATCCCCGTTTCGATCCGTCTGCTTTCGTTTAAGAAAGGTTTGCCACAAAATTGTCGTAATGAATACGCCCCTAGCTAGGCTATATATTTGACTGACGCTTACACGATAGGCTATAAGTAAAACTCAACTCCACAATGTACTTCACATCAACGGAGTAGAGCAGCGACTAGTGTGGGCGGACTGGAGCTTCGACATTATTTGTATATATATATAAATGATCGAAAAGTATGGATTTCAGCACCCCCAAAATAGCCCGCAATTACACTGCACGTTGTCCCGCTCTACTCTGTTGAAGTAAAATACATTGTGAAGTTGTTTTACTTGGCTAATGATAGGCTAGTTATGCATGTCAGTGGAAATATTGAGGAACAGTATTCTCCGTGCATTCTATTTCTAGGACGCACATGAAAAAAAGGTTGCTGAAAATGGACTAGTCTGACTGCTCCAAGTAAATTGAGATTGTAGATCTCACCAATATGCTTAGGGGCATTGAAACATGACCAGTTGGTTATTAGAGCCATTCTCGCAATTGGACACTAAATATGCCTACTTATCACGGAAAATCTAATTCTAGTATGGTTTTGGCACAAGTCTTTGGATAACACTTTCAAAGAAAGACAAGGTGATGATTCCATTTCTTTCTTTTTAGCTTTGTTTTCCCCTTTTATATTGTTTTCTTTGTCAGTCAGCCTCTCCTTTTCTTTCAGGCGCTCTGTAAACTTTTAAAATGTCAGCTTGTAAGGCCTATCTTGTCAAACCAGAATATTTTATATCTCCTTCATTGACTATGAAAATTCAATTTTAGGGGCACAAGTTGTGACAAAGTTACTTCAGCGAGAAGCAAATAATTATTGTCCCCTTGATGTTTCTCACAACAGGGCTCAAGGCCTGTGTGCATGTTTCCTCTCACTGCCGGTTGTACACACACACACACACACAGGCCGCAGCATGGAACAGCCCTCTGAATCTAGACCAAAGGTCGCTCTTGCCTGTATGTGGGTTTGTCTGACTGAGACAGAGTGCTGCAGCAAAGGAATACACTCATACCATGCATGCTACTCACATTCGTTAAACCTAGCCTACAGAGGATATACTACGGTGACTATTTTCAGGAACCATTCCACTATAATTGTGCCTTGTAGTATGCATTCTACACAGCCCTGAGCCCATGTTGAGGTTCATTGACAAATATTATTTGAAAGCGGAGCTGGGAAAGCCTGTAACCTAGCAAACACAGAAGTCACAACACATGAATTGTAACCCACCTAGCTCCGGGGGGCCAGACAAACCATGTCAAGGCGTTACAGGAAAAAGGGCCACCACCTCAGTTTACACATCGTCACAGACAAGTTAGTCCAGTTCAAAGTCTCCCAGGCAGTGGGTTGGCCCAGGCCATTACGGTTAGCATCTATTTACAGTTGCACGTTTTATGTTCAACTCAAGCTGAATGTGTATCAATATGCTGAACCTGATCCAGCTGCTGCTAGCATTGAAAATCAACTGGTTGTTTCCAGAAATACAAAGTCTCGATATGGTTGTCTTACTCTACTTCTTAAGAGCATTGTTGGCCCCAATACAATCAGAGTTGAATTATCCACAATTCACTTCAGGAGATTTTATGCCCATCTTAGTATCACAATTTGAAAAGCTTCAAAAAGTTTTAAAATCACAAGCAACAAACTAGAATATAGCTGTTTGTTTGGTAGCACTTTATATTACAGCACAGAATACAGTGGGTAGGCCTATAACATGGTAATACAGTGGGTAGGCTTATAACATGGTAATACAGTGGGTAGGCCTATAACATGGTAATACAGTGGGTAGGCTTATAACATGGTAATACAGTGGGTAGGCCTATAACATGGTAATACAGTGGGTAGGCCTATAACATGGTAATACAGTGGGTGGGCTTATAACATGGTAATACAGTGGGTAGGCCTATAACATGGTAATACAGTGGGTAGGCCTATAACATGGTAATACAGTGGGTAGGCCTATAACATGGTAAAAAGGAACGTTTTGCACAGTATTTACTGTACTTTTGTCTATTCTGACCTGCCCATCTTCCTCCTCTCTCTCTGTCTCTCCCTCCCCCCCCGTCTAGGTGTGGGGGCACAGTGGGTGCTATTCTGACTTGTCCGCTGGAAGTAGTGAAGACCAGACTCCAGTCCTCTCATGTCACCTTCTACATCTCTGAGGTGCAGCTCAGCACAGTCAACGGGGCCAGTGTGGCCCGCATGGCCCCCCCGGGACCCTTGCACTGCCTCAAGTAAGTTCACCAACACACAGGGGTCATAGAGAATATCCTACACATTATGTATGTTTACAGGGTTTGGTGGGTCAGTTCTATTTTAAGTTCAGTTCAGTTCCAGACTATTCAGGTGATGAACTGAAATGTTTGCACTTACCACAGAGAATACACACTGTGTCTACTCAGTGAGGTTGTGGTCAACTCTATTTGAAGTTTAGTTCAGTTCCAGTCTATTCTTGGGATGAGTGGGTGTTTATGCACATTGCACAGACAAAAACCCTGTGGGTCGAATTCCGACCCAAAACGTTCACGTGTAACCCAGATTTCTGATAAGCTCTGTTGACATTAGTGCAGGGTTTCAATGACCGTAAATGTTGGGGTCAATCTGATCTCTTATCAATTCAATGAATCAATGGAAATCATCCTAACCCTTGTACCAGCAACTGGCAAACCAACAGCAAACATTCCTGCATCATCAAACGATCGCCGACCCTCTCAGGAAGAGTTTATATCTGGACGCTTCACTGTCAAGGCCACCTACAGTATCTCACCTGCCCTTTGATACCATGACCTAACACCCTATGACTCAAAGATGTGTTATGAGTTACTGTAGACGGGAGTGTTATCAGACAGAAATGTCTTTCAACTTTTCATTTTTCATGGTTACGGAGGGGTCGTCTTTTTATTGTCCACAAAGGTCGTTAATGAAAGAGTCTACTTTACCACGTTAAAAATTTTTTTTAAGCTAGGAGAGTCATTCCCTGCTTTCATCATACTATGTTATGACCGAATCTTCACTTGCATTCAGCATTTTGATTGTAGGAATATGGCTCTCCCACACTGGGTCCGACATTAACGATGGCCCGGGACCAGTAAAAACATGTCGGGCCAGTGTATCTTGTCAGTGTATTTTTGCATTCCAGTTCAACATTTACCTGCTCTGTCGCAGTCTACCATTGAAAACCATTGAAGACTACAGTCGTGCTTGTTGTATTTGAGCAATATATGATTGGCCGTTCATTCAAGCTCCACCACGCTCCCGCAGTCACAACTGCTCGAACACTCAAGTTGATGCGTTAATACAATGTAATTCTAAAGAATAGAGTAATGACTTACATTGCTAAATTATATTACACTGCTTTATAATACATATCATAACCAAATGTAGCATGTTAATAGCTGCATATAGAGAGAAAGGATGCCAACCTATACGACCTGCATGACCCCAATTCATTTTAAAACTACACCATGTCTGGGCCAGTAGAAATTCTGTTTGGATGAGTAGATTTATGGCCAACTGACCCGACCGGGCCAGTGAGAGAAAACATTTACAATGGACCCTGCCCACACACTAAACCACATAGCGGGAATAGCTTCTTGACATTATTTTTGTAAAACACATCTCAGATTGGGGGTTGTAGCCTTGCTTTCATCATTTCCGATAAGGCAGAAATATCCCTTATCATATTGGACAAGTACAAGGTGTTCCATCGCATACTTAAATCTGCCTCTCGCTCACTTGTAAAAATAGGAGAACAGAAGGGGGAGAGGCTTAGTGTGGATCTGTTTTGGTTCGCTCATACCAATAGCTGTTAACATGCCCTCACCTCAAATATTCCCCACCGAGGGGCCTGGAGGCACAACCTGTTTCACAACTGGCGTAGTGAAGGGAGCATACAGTAAGTGAGGGGGAATGGAGGCTTGAGCATATTACCTAAGTACACTGGGCCATAGACCTTGTAGTTGTATGGGCATACAGTGCATTTGGAAAGTATTCAGACCCCTTGACTTTTAACACATGTTGTTATGTTACAGCCTTATTCCAAAAGGGATTACATTGTTTTCCCCCCCCCTCATCAATCTACACACAATACCCCATAATGACAAAGCAAAAACACGTTTTTAGATTTTTTTGGCCATATTTATAAATAAAAGAAACTGAAATATCACATTTCCATAAGTATTCAGACCCTTTTACTCAGTACTTTGTTGAAGCACCTTTGGCAGCGATTACAGCCTCGAGTCTTCTTGGGTATGATGCTACAAGCTTGGCACAACTGTATTTGGGGAGTTTCTCCCATTCTTCTCTGCAGAGTTGTATGGGCATATCTATTGAGATAGGCCTTTATCGGTCTTTACAAGGCCTGTTCACCAAATCTTGATCTCTCCAACCAAACATACTCCTTTTGGACATAATTAGGTGCCTCCAACGCCCTTTTTCAGTTAATACATGAAGTGTAAATTCCATCTTGATCGATGTAGCTATCTTCATCCGTGGCCTTATCACTATAAAAGCCACTTCATTAATGATATACAAAGATTGTACCAATCAAGCCAGAAGCAATGGTTAACCAAGACAAGGACCAAGAGTACTGCTACATATACAACGATTGTGCTTTCCAGTGAAATTTCGATAAAGGCCCCTTTTTAAGGAAAGCTTTCATCAGGCTTTGGAAGGAGGTAGAGGGCTGCATTCCTGCGGGATGGCCACAGGACCTGCGGGTCCCGACAGAGATCATTGCGGCGCGGTCTGCATTTATCATGCTGCGGTTGGGAGCGGGCGGTCAGACATACAACTTTGGGATGAAAATATTTATATTTTGGGGAAAAAGTCGTCTTCCTGATTTGTATGCGTTAGCCAAGGCCTACCTATTGTATTAAGCACATCTTTGTCGCATCATTCACACACTCTCAGATTTTGCTGCTTCAAGTTAAGGATCCTACCTCTCCTCTCCTAGTTTGGCATGCGAGATCAAGTGCACCTAGTACCTATATGTGGGTCTCAATGAAATACAGTAGGCTGCCTATGCATGGGCAGAGAATCACGTGGAAGTTATCTTTTCAAGGAAATTAAATATGATTAGATTCGTTTAGGACAGTGTCTGTAAATAAATATTGATAAAGAAGTGGAGGGCGCTCAACCAACGTGAGTCGAGGTGCAATCCAATTTTTAAAATCATAATTCAAAAGAAAAAGGCACAACTTGCGCATAGGTTAGGTTACTATGGTTAGCGAGCGTTACGCCTTTTCATTTTCAATAAATATTGATTACCCATTTATTTGTCTCTGCCTGCAAATCGTCTTCCTAAAAGGTAGGCTATATCCTATATGCAGAACGTAGCTCAAGAGAAAGTGCAAGTGTCCGCTGTCATCATTCTTGCTGCTTCAAGTTCAGTAGCCATATCTGCGAGATCAGGTGCGCATGTGGTCTCAGTTAAATAGAGTAGGCTATAGCCTATGCATGGACGGAGAAACACGGGGCAGTTATCTTTTCAAGGAAATGTACTTCCTAAATATGATTACGCTATAGTTTACTACATTGCCTAAAAATAAATATTGATCACCCATATTTGTCTCAGTCTGAATATATAAAACGTAGCTCAAGAGAAAGTGCAAGTCTCCAACTCTGCTCTCTTAAACCCCCCTAGAGTCGATTTCCGCGGCCCCGCTGAATTCTAATTAGCGTAATAAATAAAAAAAATCTTGTCTGTTTAAGCTGGAGATTGCATTGGATGATTCTCAATCGACCGCATCCGCCGATGTTGCCCTTCCGCATCTGCGGTGAAAGCTGGCAGAGCTACAGAGGTGTTTGTCGGACCATGAGACATCACGAAAATTGGTCTTCTCACGAAAACATCTTTAGCGCCCGAACGGTTTGGCCCAAAAAAACATGATGACGCCTCTATTCGCTGATATATCCCAGTAATACCGATAGCTTAATCTAATGGGCCACGTGAACATTTCTGGTAATTTATCCTATTTTTGCGCATTTTGATATTGCCTATAGGGCACAAAATTGCTGGGACTATGGCTGGCATGTGAGCTCCGTCACATGGTTGGGTTCGGGACCAGTTCTTGTGGTAGCGGGTAGGAGTCCGACAGAAAGCCAGCGGGTGTGGGCGGGTGTGGGCGGGTTCAGTGGGCGGGTGTGGGCGGGTGTGGGCGGGTTCAGTATGTGCGGGATGAATAAATCAGTCCCGCACAGACCTCTAGCTGGAGGCTTGGTTCCGTCTTATCACAGCTGCACTGTTCTTGGACCTGCTTCTCTCCCTTCTTTCCCTCAGTCAACATCCATGCTTCTGCCCTGGGGAAGTACTAGCTGAAACCCAACACCACCACTATGCAGCACAGGGAGAAAACAAACCTGCAGAAGTGGGTCACCAGTGTACGCAGCGCTGGCCAAATCCCATTTAGAACAGAGTAGATCTGTATGAGCTGAGTTCTGTGGCTGCGTAGATATGAGGGAAGATGCTGAAAGTCTTCTAGGACTGTATTCATAGTTGACTGTATTCATAGTTGACTGTATTCATAGGTGACTGAATTCATAGTTGAATCTAGATATAAAACTATTTCAAAGCAGTGAGTGTGTGCTATTTCGATGAATTAGGTTAATGGTGGAATAGCCTTGGCTTGAATTCAGGCTAAGGATGTAGGGAAGCAGTGATGTCAGCATATGGGGCAACATTTCATCATGGCGCATTAAGAACACCTGCTCTTTCCATGACAGACTAACCAGGTGAATCCAGGTGAAAACTATGATCCCTTATCGATGTCACTTGTTAAATCCACTTCAATCAGTGTAGATGAAGGGGAGGAGACAGGTTAAAGAAGGATTTTAAAGAGACAGTTGAGACATGGGTTGTGTATGTGTGCCATTCAGAGGATGAATGGGCAAGGCAAAATATTTAAGTGCCTTTGAACGGGGCATGGTAGTAGGTGCCAGGCGCACCGGTTTGAGTGTGTCAAGAACTGCAATGCTGCTGGGTTTTTCACGCTCAACAGTTTCTTGTGCGTATCAAGAATGGTCCACCACCCATAGGACATCCAGCGAACTTGACAACTGTGGGAAGCATTGGAGTCAACATGGGGCAGCATCCCTGCATCCTGAGGGCAAAAGGGGGGGATACAGCTCAATATTAGGAAGGAAGGTGTTCTTAATGTTTTGTACACTCAGTGTTTAGGCTAATGATACTATAAACACAGCATGACCGCTATCATCAGCCATTTTCATAGAGCAGCTACTTGCACTGCGTGACCTTACAATGTCATACTCTCCATTGGAGGCCTGCTATCTAGCTTAACTGTTTGGCAAGCCGCCTAATGCTAGCTGAATGAGCCATATCGTTGCGTGTGCCATGACCACGTTGACTCATTAGTTACAAACTGTCACATGCCACTCTCTTATCGCTCATCTCCGATTACACAAGTCACCTATCAGTTATCAGGTATGTTGCCCTGTAGTACATTTCCTCTCTCGATTTTAAATCCCCATGATGTCCCAATGTCACCCTCCCACATACGAATGCTGAAATACATCATCTAATTGAATGCATCATAAGTTATATTGATCTGTTTTGACACTTTTTGTTTTTGTTTCCTTTGGTCCATTTTGCAATAACACACAGTATCAGGAAATGGACCATAAATGCATTTGTTTATTACTATTAGTCACGAATAGAAGATTTTAGGCAAAGGCCGATGTTCTATGGTCATGGCAGGCTGATTATCCACATTGGCACTATCCCACGACTGGAGCACTATCTTGATATCAATATTTTCTTTTGTTTCATCATATCAATAATTAGCACTTGATTTAGCACTATGCTAACTAACATCACCCCTCTCTCTCCCTCTACAGGTTGATACTGGAGAAGGAGGGACCCCGCTCTCTCTTCAGAGGGCTGGGGCCCAACCTGGTGGGTGTGGCTCCTTCCAGGTATGGCCACACTTCCTGTGCAATAATTATCCTTCCTGTTGTGGCTTCTGCTACTATTTTCTGTCTTTCTGTGTAGGCTACTTCATGGAGCTTTTTTTCTGGCAACCACAGATTTAAAAGGGGTGGCGAAGTAGATTTTATATTCTATTCAGCTATGAGACATTAGAGAGAATTCTGTTTGTCTTTGGTTTTCCATTATTTGACCTTGGCGAGACCTCTGTCAAAATCCCTTTTTTTAAACCACCGTCCACATCGGAGGACAAGATGATTACCACAATTTACGTTATTTTTCATAAAATCATACAGAACATAATCTTTGTCCATGAAAAAAACAATACATGATTTCTACTGAATCCCAGTAAAATTCCACTCCCGCCCCGTCCTCATCTTCCACCTCCACCAGGGCATTATTAATTCTCCCTATTGGTAGAACCCAGACGGAAATGAGACCGTTCTAAGTGTGAGCCATATTACGCAACAGCAGCCTCCTGGGTCCAGTCTCTGTTAATCAGAGTCACTGTGAGCAGAGCAGCGGCCGTCCACTGGGGCTGCTGCTGGGTCATGTGACTGATTGTGTCGCTGCCATATCATCACAATGCAGCGATGCCATTGGCCCCCTCTGTTGTTGTGTGTTTAATCTCCCCTTCCCTGGATGAGATGGCTCTCTGTCTCTGTTTACCTTACACTTAGTTTTTCTCTGTAAATGTCTCTTTTCTGCATTTATCGCTTCACCTCTCTGCATGTCGATTATCTCTCTCTCATTCTGTTTTTCTCACCCTCACTGTGGGGCGTTAAATGCCCAGTGATGGTCTGCCCTGGTTCCGGCTGTGTATTTTGTGTCTGTCTAGGCTGTGCCTGTGAGTATGCTGAGTCTCTGAATAGATTTTGTGTGTGTGTGTGTGTTTTCCTGTCCTCTGTGGAGTGAGCTGCTCTCCCTAGCTGTGGCGGCTGGCTGCCTCGTGACGTGCAGGGAAGAGAGGGGACATTATGTAAAGTCTGCCTCGACACTGCAGGGAAGGGAGACCAACAGCAGGGCCCACTAACCTGAGCACACACACGCCTTTGCTATTACTGCAGGACACGAGAGAGGGAGGTAGTGAGAGAGTGAAAAGAGAAAGACTGACCTGAGCGCACACTGCCTTCGAAAATACTGTGGAGGAAACAGAGCGAGAAATGCAAAGGGAGAGAAATCAATCATCCTACATTAAGACAAACTGCAGGGTTCCTCAATGCTGCTGCACTGGGACGGAGCAAAAAAAACACAACTTTTCACCAACACCGCTCACCAGCGACTTGACACTAACCAGGCTTTACCTACAGTAACACAGCAGGAAACCTTATCTAACCGGGCTTTACCTACAGTAACACAGCAGGAAACCTTATCTAACCGGGCTTTACCTACAGTAACACAGCAGGAAACCTTATCTAACCAGGCTTTACCTACAGTAACACAGCAGGAAACCTTATCTAACCGGGCTTTACCTACAGTAACACAGCAGGAAACCTTATCTAACCGGGCTTTACCTACAGTAACACAGCAGGAAACCTTATCTAACCAGGCTTTACCTACAGTAACACAGCAGGAAACCTTATCTAACCGGGCTTTACCTACAGTAACACAGCAGGAAACCTTATCTAACCGGGCTTTACCTACAGTAACACAGCAGGAAACCTTATCTAACCGGGCTTTACCTACAGTAACACAGCAGGAAACCTTATCTAACCGGGCTTTACCTACAGTAACACAGCAGGAAACCTTATCTAACCAGACGGAGAAGTCAGTAACACAGCAGCTGTGTGCCCTGGATGTGGAACGGTACTGGCTGATATGTCTCCCCTTGGCAGTGGGCTGCAGAGTGCTACCGAGCTGAGCATCTTGTTGGCCATTTAGAGCATGGTTGAATGGTTGGCTGGTTGGCTGGGCAGTCAGAACACAGCACACACACAAGCTTTAAATCAGTCCATCACTAAGGTCGGCCATTACATAACACTCACACACACACACACACGTGCGCCCAATCTCACATCTGCATGCACACACATGTACATGCACAGTGTACTCTCACTCTGACAAACGCACACTAAGGGCGAAGTGAGCGAGCCGAGCGCAGGCGGGTCGTTGGTTTTAAATCCCCACAGCGGAAATGTCTACTTGAGTAATCCTGTGATTTGAGTTAAGTAGAGAGAGAGTAGGAGTTGCAAGGGCGATAAATCTCCAGCTAAAGCAGGGTTTGGGTGCCTGGGTGGGGATGAGTTGTACATATGCATGCGTGTGCAGTGACCTTCAGATGGACACACTACGCAGGAACCCTCCTAATGGACCATTATTTATATAGGCCTAGATGGGGGGTTTAATGTGGGTTGGTGACATGGGGACACACAAAACTACCCAAATGAATGCAACTGGTTTCAGTGAAAATCGCTCATGTCAACAGTTCCAGGTCATTTACTCTGTGTCAATTTGGACAGAGGGGACGCTGCCTGTCATTTATACTGTGCTATTTTGCCCTAATCTCACAAGATGGAAACATGTTTTTTGTTTGCTATATTGGTATCGACTGTCATGACCCAAGAAAATATTATTTATCGGCAACGGGCCGGAGTTCCGATATTGTTATCGATTGATTCCCTGTATTCTTAGCTCACATCAATTCCCTCCTGTTTCCACAGAGCAATCTACTTTGCAGCTTACTCCACTGCCAAGGAGAAGCTGAACGGTGTGTTTGAGCCTGACTCGACGCAAGTCCACATGGTGTCTGCAGGCCTAGCAGGTAACAGTCGTTCCACAAACCCCCCCTCGGCTGTCTGTAACATCTTGTCAGTGCAGTTTCTACTGGTTGTTGCTGCATTCAAAGTTGACTTGTTTAGACAATTGATTTCAGCTACTTATTTTATTTTGACGGATTACATAGAAAGGTCAAGGGGATATTGTTTTTATTTTAAAATATTTAGTTTTTGTTTAAAGTAACAGGAAACATATTTTTATTTGATCAAATTGATTATTCTTATTAAAAAAATTAAAAAATTACATTGTGTTATGGGGTGTATGGGGTTGCTGTTTCATTTGAAGATAATTCAATGTTTTATAAACATTGCTCTAGCCTATTTCCAGCCAAGGCTATGTGCTAGACATTGCCACTATATGGCTTACCTTGTTGTGGACATTTTCTAGTTTCCTGTGTGAGTGTTTTGAATATCAAGCACAGATGGTTTGTCCGAAAGCACAATTGAAGACTTTCAGGATCAAACGGTCTCTTGACAACTACAATAAACCCCACTTTATATTTATAGTGACAGTGAAGAGGTTATGGCTTATTCTGCCCTTCAATATTGTAGTTCTTAAGTTAGATGTGAAAATAACCTTTTCATTTTTCTTTGTCAAAGCACTAACTAAGAAAATACAAAATGTGTGAAAAAGACAAAGCACACGGTTAACTATTGCATTTTGTACTAACTGCCTCTATTAATATATTGAACTGCTCTCTCTCAAGAGCTTTTACACTCGGCGAATAGAACCACTGACCCACGTAACTGCTTTGTCTTTGTCCTACCATGATATACAGCCAACATGGCAGAGGCTCAACACTTTACTACATACCACTACTTACCACTATAATACTTACCAGTAGCTAGCTGGCTGGTCCAGCAATTTGAAAAAAATAAACATCCTCAAAGTTTGGGTTGTGCTTTCTGTCCCACCCCTACTTCCCCCAGTTATTTTTCTCCTTTCCCCATTTCTTCATTTGTCGTCTCTTTTGAGGCTCTTCGGAGGATCCTAAATCGTGTTAACGTACCAGTTGGTTGCTAAACAGTGAGTGTGGCCCTTCACGCGCTGTCTGTGCTGTGTGTGTACAGTAGTAAAGGCCCCAGGGCGCAAACATGTCAGGGGCCTCACTGCGGGAGGTCTCCTCGCCTCGCGGCTACACGCCCACCGGACGTTGTTGGGCGGACGCCTCAGGTAGCACCCCATTTCCTTTCACTGGTATGACCATGATGCTAATGATGATGATGCTATTGATGCTAATAATGATGATGCTGATGCTAGTATAGGTCACGGCCAGCTGGTTTGCAGCTCTCGTATCTCCTATAACTTCTATGTGATTGCACAGTCTTGATACACTGCCCCCTTCCCCCATTTACCAGCCTGTTACCCCCCCCCCCCCCCCCCACCACCACCACCACCATCACTGTAAAAAGTAAATGAACAACACACGCACTTTGATTTACGTTAGTCAGCAAATGAAGGGAAATGCTAACCTTGTCACTATTAGAGGTTTGAGTGTCCTTATTTGGCTTGTCCATTCAACATCATTACTCTTGAACAGCTACCACAGCAGATGTAGTTAATCTATGTACCGTAGTTCACATGGTTAATTCATGTTCCGCTATGTACGTCCACCCTCGT
Source organism: Coregonus lavaretus (assembly GCF_964263955.1). Taxonomy (NCBI): domain Eukaryota; kingdom Metazoa; phylum Chordata; class Actinopteri; order Salmoniformes; family Salmonidae; genus Coregonus; species Coregonus lavaretus. The sequence continues at coordinate 33,634,878 of NC_140010.1, read as the reverse complement.
CTTTGAAGAAGGAGGCTAACAGGAGCTATGCTCTCCACTGTGCCTTCAGTGCCTTAAATATGCCACCCATGTAACATACATGTACAGTGGGGTCCGAAAGGATTGACACCTTTGATGAAGATGAGCAGTTATGACTGTAAAATAAATAATTTTAATACTGAGCTATATTGTATGCTAAAAAAAAATGGGGAATGATATTATTTTATACTAATGCAATTGCTGAGAGAAAGAGATTTTGTTTACCAAGTAATAGTTTTTTTCTCTCAAAAAGGTAGAGGTCAAAATGATTGACACCCCTAAATATTCTTATAAATAAAGTAGTCAGAAGTTTAGTATTTGGTTCCATATTCCCAGCACGCAATGACTACAAGCTTGTGACTCTTCAAACTTGTTGGAAGCATTTGCAGTTTGTTTCGGTTGTGTTTCAGATTATTTTGCAACCAATAGAAATTAATGGTAAATAATGTATTGACTCACTTTTATTGTAAATAAGAATATAATATGTTTCTAAACACTTCTACATTAATGTGGATGCTACCGTGATTACGGATCATCCTGAATGAATGGTGAATAATGATGAGTGAGAAAGTTAGAGGAACAAAGATCATACCCCCAAGACATGCTAACCTCGCTCCATTACCAATAACAGGTCATGTCTTGCAGGTATTCTTGAGTTGGCATATCACAAAACTGCTAATCAAAGATAAATAATAATAATCAGAGATAAATAAATCAGACCATCTAAGTTTGTCATTTATAGGCTATATTAATATATGCCATTCTTTATAAGCCAGCTTGACAAGGTTAGCATTTGAACCCTCTCTTGCACTTCTTGACCTTTTTATTATGACTCAGTGTTGACTTTGTCCCCTATTTTATTTGACCCCATTGCTGCTGTTTAGAATCAATAAAAGTGATTATGGTAATGATACAATGGTACACAAGGAATGGCACATGTAGCATCAGCTAAGAACATCATTTAAAGATACTATTTGATTCTTATTGTGTACCTTGCATGTGTATTTGTTATGTCCTGCACATCATTTGAATTATACCAGTGGGGTGATGTTCCGACAGACTTGCATTTTTCTCTTTTTTTCCCTAACCAAGAAAGACATACCTGACAGAACGACACGAGACGTCCTCTTGCATTTAAAACAGGTGTGGGTCGGGAAAGGTCACAGGGTCGGGGGGTTATAGAGGTGGGGGGGGGGGAGAGATGGGGTGTGACCCCTTTCTCCTCTCCCACCTTAGTTGTTGGTTAAAAAAAAGGGTGGGTAAAAATGTGGGAGAGGGGAGGCTTAGGTGGATCTTACCTGTTTATATAAAAAGTGGGGGGTTGGGGGGATAGTGGTTTGGGAGAGATGGGAGTGACGCTTTTCCTCCTGTTTTACCTATTTAAAAAAACGGGGATTAGGTAGGATTGGTATTTCCTCTCCCATCTATGCATTTGTGGGTGGGTTGGTTGGTTGACTGCTGCCTGTGTGTGACTGTGGTACAGAAAAGCCTGTGTCTATTTTAGGGCTTTACTGTAGCTTTCACCCCTGCGTGAGGGGGGAGAGCCCCAGCCACCTCAGCCCCCCATATCTGCAGGCTTCTAGCTGCAGCTGTGAGGCGGAGTAGCTTTGCCCCTACTCTGTGAGTACACGCCATAGAAGCTATCTCTCTTCCTCTTCTTTTACTTCTTCTTCTTCCACAGACTTTTCATCCTCTTCACGCAGTTGCCTTAGGACTGTGTCCCTCGATACAGTAGAAGCTCTAGAGCGATACTGTACTGTAGAACTTGGTTTCTTGTTTAGAGAAAATGCTATCGTCCATTTTAGCTCTTGGCGCAATGTAGTGATGTATATTTATGTTCATTTGCCAATGGCCATGTTTGAATTCTGTTGTTGTTTAGAGATTAAGTATCTCGACCACATCGGTACAAAGCATACGTGATGTGCCAGATTACTGTCTGTCTTTAAATATGCACACCTTATTATCACACTAGCATTACCTGCACCTTACACATTTGTCATATACCTGTATACCTTGTAATGTGTATGACATGGCACTCACTTGTGAACTAACATAATGACTTGATGCATTATCAGGGGATTCATTGGTCTCTCTGATTGAAAACTAATTCAAATCCAAATTAGTATAAGCAACTTATTAATAACACTAAACTAATATATGTTTTGGTACCGCTTTATCACTAATATATATATATATATATATATATATATATATATATATATATATATATATATATATATATATATATACACACACACACACACACACAGTGCATTCGGAAAGTATTCAGACCCCTTGACTTTTTCCACATTTTGTTATGTTACAGCCTTATTCTAAAATGGATAATATTTTTTTAAATATTTTTTTATAAACCTCAATCTACACACAATACCCCATAATGACAAAGCGAAAACAGGTTTTTAGAATAAAAAACAGATACCTTATTTACATAAGTATTCAGACCCTTTGCTATGAGACTCGAAATTGAGCTCAGGTGCATCCTGTTTCCATTGATCATCCTTGAGATGTTTCTACAACTTGATTGGAGTCAACCTGTTGTAAATTCAATTGAATGGACATGATTTAGAAAGACCCACAGTTGACAGTGCATGTCAGAGCAAAAACCAAGCCATGAGCTCGAAGGAATTGTCCGTAGAGCTCCGAGACTGGATTGTGTCGAGGCATAGATCTGGGGAAGGGTACCAAGACATTTCTGCAGCATTGAAGGAACACAGTGGCCTCCATCATTCTTAAATGGAAGAAGTTTGGAACCACCAAGACTCTTCCTAGAGCTGGCCGCCCAGCCGAACTGAGCAATCGGGGGAGAAGGGCCTTGGTCAGGGAGGTGACCAAGAACCTGATGGTCACTTTGACAGAGCTCCAGAGTTCCTCTGTGGAGATAGGAGAACCTTCCAGAAGGAGAACCATCTCTGCAGCACTCTACCAATCAGGCCTTTATGGTAGAGTGGCCAGACAGAAACCACTCCTTAGTAAAAGGCACATGACAGTCCGCTTGGAGTTTGCCAAAATGCACCTGACTCTGACCATGAGAAACAAGATTCTCTGGTTTGATGAAACCAAGATTGAACTCTTTGGCCTGAATGCCAAGCCTCACGTCTGGAGGAAACCTGGCACCATCTCTACGGTGAAGCATGGTGGTGGCAGCATCATGCTGTGGGGATGTTTTTCAGCGGCAGGGCCTAAGATGAAAACCTGCTCCAGAGCTCTCAGGACCTCAGACTGGGGTGAAGGTTCACCTTCCAACAGGACAACGACCCTAAGCACACAGCCAAGACAACGCAGGAGTGGCTTTGGGACAAGTCTCTGAATGTCCTTAAGTGGCCCAGCCAGAGCCCGCACATGAACCCGATCGAACATCTCTGGAGAGACCTGAAAATAGCTGTGCAGTGGCGCTCTCCATCCAACCTGACAGAGCTTGAGAGGATCTGCAGAGAATAATGGGAGAAACTCCCCAAATACAGGTGTGCCAAGCATGTAGCGTCATACCCAAGAAGACTCAAGGCTGTAATCGCTGCCAAAGGTGCTTCAACAAAGGACTGAGTAAAGGGTCTGAATACTTATATTAATGGGATATATCAGTAAAAAAAAAAATCAAATCCTGTTTTTGCTTTGTCATTATGGGGTATTGTGTGTAGATTGATGAGGGGGGGGGGGGGGACTATTTAATCCATTTTATAATAAGGCTATAATGTATAAATGTGGAAAAAGTCAATGGGTCTGAATACTTTCCGAATGCACTGTATATATGCACGCACGCACGCCAAGTTCCCCTGGGAAATACCACTTGACCTCCTCTACTCAGCGATATTCAGTTATTCCTCATGTCCTCTTGAATAATTCAAGAATGCCAGACTCCATTTTGTTTCCTCATGGTCCGTGGCAGCCAATGAGGCCTTCAGCTGAGGCTCAGACCATGACGACACTGCACAATTACTTGCTATTTATATGTAGGCCTACTGTAGGGCTGAGCTCTCCCCATCTGGGAGCTAGCTACTATTGTTCACATTAAATTTACTCAATTCATTGACTCATTTATACGGTAGTCTTTTATCAGGCACTCTTAACCAGAGTGAATAATAATACTATTAATTAAGGGGGCTGAACAATAGCATAGCACTATGTTATATCTTATATTTCTATAGTGCCTGGTGTGTACATGAGATTCAGGCCCACCTTGTTTCTAAATACTTAGGAATAGTATTTATGATTAAGTATAGCCACATCTTAGATATATTTATTACAACTTCTAGAGATGATAATGAGGAACATTAGATACTTGGACTAGGCTACATCTTTAAGCTGAGTTTTTGCCCGCGCTGTAATACAATCTTGATGAGGAATCTAATCAGTCCATATAATAGTTATTCAATTCCTGTGAAGGACAAACAGTCTGCCCTAATCAAAGGTAATCAAGTTCATTTTTATATCATCTCTGGCCTGATTCCGGAATACCAGAGAAAAAGGAAAGGTTTTACGAGATTGCCAATACGTAAATAAACAGCTCATAAACACAGCTTAAAGATGTCAACAATGCTTTCAGACACTGCAGCCAGTTGAGAAGGAAAGTAGCGTTATATAGAATTCACTGGGGTTGTATTTCACAAACGCAGGATCGATAGACTGGCCAGCACTCATTTCTAACTCTTACTTTTCTAGTTCATTAAGCCAGCTGAAGTTGAATGTCATTTGGTTGGGTTACTGCGAGTATTGAGTCCGTAATATCATTCCCTATATTCAAGTTTTTCTTTCTTCATCATCCAGGAAATAAAGAGTTATTGTTAGCTGGCTAACTCATTGGTGGTGCTTTGTGAAATACCCCCCCAAAACGTAGGCCAATATATATCTTTGTCCTTGGATAGGCTGTCTTTCACACCGTGTCACTCTCCCCGTCTGAACCTCTGAACTCTTCTTCCCAGGGTTCACTGCTATCACTGCGACCAATCCCATCTGGCTTATAAAGACCCGGTTGCAGCTGGATGCCAGGTAAGCACTGAGCAGGGAGTCTGGATCTAGGCCATCAGCTGATTAAATTCCCTTAGCTTATGTTATTCCACAGCTGTTTCATATTTTACTGGTTCTCTAGCTATGTTATGGGTTGTTATGCTTATTTGACTAGTTTCATATTGCATTGACCCATGGTACTAGGGGAAAGGGTGTTATTTTGAGGAGTAGTGCATACACTTTATTGAATGTTGCAAATCCCTTTTCCATTATTACTTGCCAAATGTATCCCGTTAGCTATATGATCAAATATCCTTTTGCGTACCTTTTTTTGCCATGTTCAACTATTCATTTACCCACCCGCTACATGTTTTTACCACAGGAACCGTGGCGAGCGGCGCATGAATGCGTTTGAGTGCATGCGGCGGGTCTACCAGACGGAGGGCTGGCGGGGCTTCTACCGGGGTATGTCTGCCTCGTACGCCGGCATCTCCGAGACAGTCATCCACTTTGTCATCTACGAGAGCATCAAGCGCAAGCTGATGGAGTCCAAGGCCCAGGCCAGCATGGATCAGGACGAGGATGAGTCGGTGAAGGATGCCTCAGACTTTGTGGGTATGATGCTGGCAGCCGCCACGTCCAAGACCTGCGCCACCTCCATCGCCTACCCCCACGGTATGCACCTACACCTTCAATTTCTACTTATTATGTGACAGTAAAGAATACATCAAAAGAAAATACATAATCAGAATACATTCGGTCCTAATTTATCTTAGTTTCTGTTTTATTAGTGACAAAAAATTGCATAGTCTACAAAATGGTCACTTTTGGTCTCAATTATTGATACACGATATATCAGCCATATCATTATCGGCCGATATGATATCGCCAATAATAATACAAAAAGTTAAACCGAATCAGGGTCAATAATAAGTCACTTGGTTGTTGCTCCCATCTCACGGGGAGGAAAATGTTTTTTCTTCTTTTTCCATATCAGTATTGGTAACGTTCATCATGTTGAAGAAAATATCGGCTATCGTAGCCGTCCGGAATTTCCATACTATTGCATCCATGGTCTAAATGAGTCCCCTCTTCTCTCCTCCCTCTTGCCTCTTCCTTTGTAGAGGTGATCCGCACCCGGCTACGAGAGGAGGGCAGCAAGTACCGCTCCTTCTTCCAGACATTGTTGACAGTACCTAAGGAGGAGGGCTACCGTGCCCTGTACCGCGGTCTCACCACCCATCTGGTCCGCCAGATCCCCAACACTGCTATAATGATGTCCACCTATGAGATGGTGGTCTACCTGCTCCAACGCTAGCCCCTCCCCTTCCTGTCTGGAGAGGAGGTAGGAAGTGACTGACTTGGTTGGGGATATATAAGATGGAGACCAAAGGAAAACCGATACTGACCAGAACAAAGAAGAAAGAAGAAGAGCTCCCCCATTAATTCCCCACCAACAACCCCACCCCCCCTAAGCCTACAGGCCACCCCACAAGGGGGCGCTATGGTCTGGGATGATAGAGAAAGGATGGGGTGGGAGGAAGAGAGGGGGACGGAGAGAGACAGTTCGGTCAGTCCTTTACAGAGCCTGTCAAACAGTCTCTGAAGGAAAGACGGAAATCATTTTGTGGCCTTAAAGAGTTTAGTCTGTCTCTGTCTCTCTGTAGAATGAAACCAATCTGCTTTAGCCTGTATTGGAGATGACCATCTGAAAGGGGAATGCAAGAAAACAATCGATAAAAAACAGGTGTCATAATAACACTATAAACATTATAGAAAATGTTTATTGCAAAATGTTCCACAAGTAGATATATTTGATTGGATTAGCGCTTTTACCCTAGGATTTAGCTTGTAAGCCAGGGATGGGCAACTGGCGGCCAGCGGGCCCTCGGATCAATTTCCCCCTTATTTTATTTTTTTTGGGGGGGGGACTCAGTCGGGGTCTCAACTTACTGTTGCGAGTTAGAATAGCAAAATACCTGATAGTCACTCAATTAGCCTATCCATGTCATTAAAAAAAATTGATTGGTAGGTTAGTCGAACGGCAGGGGGGCCCCCATTGATTTTGGTAGTAAGTCTCACTCAGATAACATTTCTCTGGCCTCCCGAGTGGCGCAGCGGTCTAAGGCACTGCATCGCAGTGTTGCGGCGTCAATACAGCCTGTGGTTCGTGAGGGTTTGGCCGGGGGGCTTTACTTGGCTCATCGCGCTCTAGCGACTCCTTGTGGCAGGCCGGGCGCCTGCAGGCTGACTTCGGTCGTCAGTTGAACGGTGTTTCCTCCGACACATTGGTGCGGCTGGCTTCCGGGTTAAGCGAGCGGGTGTTAAGAAGCGCGGTTTGGCGGGTGATGTTTCGGAGGACGCATGACTCGACCTTCGCCTCTCCCGAGCCCGTTGGGGAGTTGCAGCAATGAGACAAGATCGTAATCATGAAATTGGAGAAAAAAAGGGGCTAAGAATTACAAAAACACTAACAAATAAATAAAATAACATTTCTCTACACACTATGTTAGAATTGCAGGACATTAGCTGTAAAACAGCACATTTTCCTCTCCACCCCATGGCAAAATGATTAGAGTTGCATGAAATTATTTATAAAATTGCAAAGTCTTCTCTCGGCCCCATGGCAAAATATATAGAATTACACTAAATTAACTCTAAAACTGTCAAGAGGGGGGCTGCTAAAAGTTTTGCTTGCCGGGGAGGGGGCTTATGGATGTGGGTACACAGACCCTCGAGCAACTGCGGCCCCTCCGATTTTTTTTGTGGCCCCCACCCCAATAAAAGTTGCCCATCCCTGACGTAAGCTAATGTTTGAAACAAGCTTTGCATGCTTTATTTCAGCAACTTGAACCCAAGTATGGTGGGTGGGTGGTGGTTAAGGAATGTCAGACAAACGTCGATGAGACGAGCTGTTTTTAAAGGATAATTTTGCTTTTTTACAACCAAATCTCAATTTTTTTATGTAAATTATATATTATAGAAGGATGCACACACTTTTTTTGCGATTTCACTTTTTTTAATTTTATTTACCCCAACCAGTGAGTCACTTCCTCATTGTCGTTGTGCAGTACGGGGGCTCATGAACAAATGCTCCAAAAAACGGCCAAATACATCCTTTTCATTCCAAACTTTATCCGCAACGTTATATTCCATTTTGTGTGACGAGCTGTTTCCCCTATCCATCTGTTCCAGTCTTCGGTAGCCTGCTGCTAGAATGGACGGAGAGGTATCGCTCGAATCACAATAAAATGGAATATAACGTTACGGATAATGTTCGGAATGACAATTTCATGTGTACAACATCTAAAGACCAGCATCACTATACTGAGAGCATTTCCGTTTCTAAAATGACGTATTTGGGTGTTTATGGGGCATTTGTTCATGTTTTCAGAGCCCCCGTACTGCACAACGAGGATGAGGAAGTGACTCACTGGTTGGCTTACGTTTTTCAAAAACAAGTGAAATTCCAAAAAAAAGTATCTGTATCCTTCCATAACATGGCATTGTAAAAAAAAAAGATATATATGGATTTGGTTGTAAAAAAGCAAAATTCTCCATTAAGAACCGGGAACTTCTTTATTTTCAACTTGCACATGTATTTTTTTCCAGATCATTTAAGATCACTAGCTAGCTATATGATATGAGAATAGCAAGCGAACCTTACATGTACTGCAACACATATGGTGCGCTTTGCACAAGAATAGTGATCGCCGCCAATCACAACACATGCCACAGACACTTAACCAGTGTTTTATTTGTTTTGAATGCTGACTATCATTTCAGTGTTTTTTAAAATGGTATTGTTTCTCTGATACTAGTCATTGGGAGGGACCTAGATGTCTCTTGTGAGTGCACAAGACTTCTATGACCTAGATAGGGTGCGAGTGAGTCTTTCCAACAGGTACCAACACTTACCTGGTTAGAGATCTATCTACCGGTGTCACGCCGCTACTAGAAGATCATTTGTTAAGTGTTGGAAGTCAGGAAGTGTCAATGTCATTTCATCGTCTCTCCCAACCTTTGTGTGTGAAACTCGGATGGTGACCGTGTGTGTCGATGTGCATTTGACTCTGTTTGAGTGTGTTCGTGTGTGTGATGTGAGAGCGAACATCCCTGATATCTACTCCAGAGGTAGTGAGTGCCCTCCACTAAAAGTGAATCATGTAGATCTCTGAGGTTAGGAGCGAGGCAAAGCAGTGGTCCATCCCAGCTCCTACACCGTAGCCCTTCCCTACCAGTGGCTTCCAACTAAAGTTTTATGCACTTTTGTGGCCTTTTTGGGTTTGTGCTTAACATTTTCTTGTGTGGACATTTTATTATTGTATTATAAGAATAGTATTACTGTATATGCAAAAACAGTGTTTTGCTCAACAGTTCCCATTGCAGATATTGTACAGTTCAGAGTGCTTAATCTTGTGAAGGATATTCATGTGTGTATAGAATACATATGCATATCAACTATTGTGTGTTTGCTTAGGTCCATGTATTATTATACTGCAGTTTACAGTTGCAAATTATTTGTTTGACTGCATTTGTGTACCATTGTAAGATGTTTGAGCCTGTTGCAACATGGTGTGTTGACATTAAATGTTTATTTTGTTAAAGTTTTATATTATAAAATTGTATTTCATTTTACATCATGCAAGCCTTGGTGATGATAGAGTCTTTGATTTTATGGCAATCATAAAAGTATTATATTTTTCAGAATTAGATTTTTTGTAAATTCCCCTCAATCATTAATTTACATTAAATGTACATTAATTTGCTCTCCATCCATCTTCTATCCATGGTATCCTCCATATCTAACTATAGGCTACTGCATCCTATCCGGTCTTTGTTCCAAATTCTCAATCTGGCATTTCAGTAGAAAAACAATGTGATGGAGCTTAATATTAATTAATATTATATTAATATCGGTGTCAATATTATGACAAGATTATGTTTTTGCGTTCAAGTCACCCTGAACTATTTTAAACTGATTCAGGCTCTGGATTCATGACTGAAGACTTTTCGGCAGTGCAGAGGCTACATTGGATTATGATGTGTATCATTTAGATGGTTGTAAATATCCTTCTGTACATTGAAGTTTTGACTCGAGGCCTCTGGCTATGACAGTTGCTCATTTTGTCAAGCCAATTTCAAGAGTCTTTTCCTATCCACTGGCGTACTGTATATAACAACTGTGAATATACTGGAGTCCTTTTCCCACAGACTATAGCCTATCTGTTTTCGTAACTATCATTGCCCTGATAGTCATACTGTGAATTGAATAACTAGTATACAGTACACAACTGTGATGTATTTTGTAGTAGAGCGTAAACTTGCATATAACCTGATCTTGCAACGCCAGGGTTGTGGGTTCGTTTCCCACGGGGGGTCAGTATGAAAATGTATGCACTCACTAACTGTAAGTCGCTCTGGATAAGAGCGTCTGCTAAATGACAAAAATGTAAATGTGATCTTGTTAGACTAGTGACTGACCCATGCTGCTATCTAAGAGATGGGTGTCAATGCCACTACGGTTCCACTCCACTCAAGATGGCTCTGTTGTATTGAAAACAAAACACACTACACAGACCAGCAGGTCTGCAGTCTCATGACTTTCCCCACATAGTCTTGGGTTAGTAGGGTGGCAATACCTCAACCATGTCACTAAAGACGTATCCATTTAACACTGTGGATGCCATCTTGGTGGTTCCCATATGGCTTCTCTATTGGTAAAACTGGAGTCTGCCAGGGAGTGTATACCACATTTGATACAGCCAAGGAACAGTTTACACAGTTGTTTGGAAAAGTAGGCTTACATTTTTTTATGGTACGGTACTGGAAAACTAGCAACTCAAGAATCTACTGCTCAGCTCTCTATCAATGTTATTTCGTAGTCAATAGGGGGCAGTGTTGTAGCTAAGGATTCATTTCAGCTCCAGGTTGACATCATGCTGCCCAATTATATCTGGGCTAGAGAAATATGCTTACTCATTCATGTCCATGTTTTTGGCTGAAACAGAACTGGTTTTTTGAACACGTCACTCAATACTTCAAGGACAAATGAGATTACTAGATGTAAACATTTCAGTGAACGAATTTCTTTGGAATGTTGTGTTGATTGTTTTTCCTCTTACATCAGCCAGTACCCCCTCCTATTTGTTTGGTTTAAGCTGGTGAAATTAATGTGGTCTATTCTCTGCCATCTATGTATTATCATCATACCTCCTTTTTGTACAAAAGTCAATAAAAACCAGATTGCAACTCTCATTGCTTGCTTGTTAATTGTTTCATTATTTCTTATCATGGCCTAGAAGCACAGGAAAGAAAGGCCATGTTTGTTCTGGAAAATGATTTTCTTGAAGGCTGTAGGTTATTTTATTCTGAGCCTGTTTTACACTGTGCTCTACTCCATTTTACCACAAGGTGTCAGCAAAGGCAAAGCCAACGCGACTACTGTATACACTGAGTGTACAAAACATTAGGAACACCTTCACAATATTGAGTTGCACCCCCTTTGCCCTCAGAACAGCCTCAATTCGTCGGGGCATGGACTCTACAAGGTGTTGAAAGCGTTCCACAGGGATGCTGGCCCATGTTGACTCCAATGCTTCCCACAGTTGTGTCAAGTTGGCTGGATGTCCTTTGGGTGGTGGACCATTTTTGATACACACAGGAAACTTGAGCGTGAATAACCCAGCAGTGTTGCAGTTCTTGACACACTCAGAATGGTGCGCCTGGCACCTACTACCATACCACGTTCAAAGGCACAAATCTTTTGTCTTGCCCATTCCCCCAATGAATGGCAGACATACACAATCCATGTCTCAAGGCTTAAATATCCTTCTTTAACCTGTTTTCCCCTTCATCTACACTGATTGAATTGGATTTAACAGGTAACATCAATAAGGGATCATAGCATTCACCTGGTTAGTCTATGCCATGGAAAGAGCAGTTGTTCCTAATGTTTTGTACACTGTGTAAATCCCACTGTAAACCATATAGGCTTCAGTGGTGCTCTCTGTCGCCATAACTCGATGACAGGAGGATGTACGTTTCCAACCTGACCGATGGGCAGTCAGGTCATTCAAACAATCATGAAAGAGGCTCTGAAATTCTATTAATTAATCCATTTTAGATCTGTGTCTCCCTACTTTTCAAAACAATATAAAGACACTGATTTCCTTAGTTTGGTTTCTGCCAGACCTATTTTAAGCACTTACCATCAAGTGACAAGTCAATTAGGTGTACCTTGAAACACAGAAATGTGTAGCCAACAACAAATCTGAGCAATTACATTCAGTAACTGCCTAGCAAAGTCATGGGTTAAATATATAGGTAGCCTTATAATACACATTTGACGATTACAGAGGCTCTAACATGGATGCTTTTCACCTATCTTACCTGACAAGGTATATACCACGGCTAAGGGCTGTATCAAGGCACTCTGTGTTGCATCATGCATAATAACAGCCACTAGCTGTGGTATTGGCCATATACCATACCCCCTCACGCATTATTGCTTAAATATACCACAACTAAGGGCTGTATCCCCAGGCACTCTGATTCGTGTTATGCCTAAGTACAGCCCTTAGCCCTGGTATATTGGCCATATACCACAAACCTCCGAAGTGCCTTATTGCTATTATAAACTGGTTACCAATATGAACAGTGAACAAGTATTTTTGCTTCATACCCCTGGTATATTGTCTGCCTACGCACGGCTGAAATTCTGTTTCAGCCAATCAGCATCCAGGACCCAAACTACCAGCTATACTGTCTATGAGAGAGTATGATTTAGCTTTCCCGTGACTGAACGGGCAAAGCGTAGTGATGGGAAACTGAGCCTTTCTGAAGGGTTCGCTGCTTTCACCAAATTGTGCCGGAAAATGGTTAATTACTCTGATCTTCATTATCTGTTCACAATGCACATTAGTGACATCAGCTGGTTAGCAATAAATAGCAGTGTGTGGTTATCAGATACTTTTTTCTCCATTGCAATCATACATATTCTGTGGAGCAATGGTTAGTCGTTGGCTTTAATAGCCTACAATCAGTTGGATTACCAGATTCTCTTCATACTTCCCTTTTTTTGCCTTTAAATTGACTATTTTACAAAAACTGAATTTATGGCATTATTTAGGATGCTTAAGAAAGAAACGTATACTATACTAAATAAAACAAATTATTTGAACAACAGTGCAGAAAGTGTGGTTTCATATAAAACAATTTTCAAAATAGTGTATCTTCAATGGTATTCCACTTCATACCCTCGCGTCCCTGAATGTTCCAGATTTCCCCACTCTAATTGCTAAGCTACCTGTCAGATGAAACTACATGTAAAAAATCCTAACTATACTGAACAAAAATATAAACCCAACATGTAAAGTGTTGGTCTCATGTTTCATGAGCTGAAATAAAAGATCACAGAATTTTTTAACAGCTTATTTCTCTCAAATGTTGTGCACAAATTTGTTTTCGTCCCTGTTAGTGAACATTTCTCCTTTGCCAAGATAATCCATCCACCTGACAGGTGTGGCATATCAAGAAGCTGATTAAACAGCATAATCATTAAACAAGTGCACCTTGTGCTGGGGACAATAAAAGGCCACTCTAAAATGTGCAGTTTTGTCACACAACACAATGCCACAGATGTCTGAAGTTTTGAGGGAGCATGCAATTAGCATGTTGACTGCAGGAATGTCAACCAGAGCTGTTGCCAGAGAATTGAATGTTAATTTCTCTACGTTGTTTTAGAGAATTTGGCAGTACGTCCAACACACAGGAGGTTGCTGAGAGGTGAACGGCTCATAATGATGGCTGGAACGGAGCAAATGGAATGGCATCAAACACATGGAAACCATGTGTTTGATGTATTTAATACAGTTCCACTAATTCCGCTCCAGTCATTACCACGAGCCCGTTCTCCCCAATTAAGGTGCCACCAACCTCCTGTGGTCCAACCGGCCTCACAACCACAGGCCACACATAACCATGCCAGCCCGGGACCTCCACATCCGGCTTCTTTAGCTGTGGGATCATCTGAGACCTGCCACCCAGACAGCTGATGAAACTGAAGAGTAATAGTCCTTTTGTGGGGGAAAATTCTGATTGGCTGGGCCTGGTTCCCCAGTGGGTGGGCCTATGCCCTCCCAGGACCACCCCCTGCCCAGTCATGAAATCCATAGATTAGGGCCTAATGAATTTATTTCAATTGACTGATTTCCTTATATGAACTGTAACTCAGTACAATCGTTGGAATTGTTGCATGTTGCCTTTATATATTTGTAAGTATGGTGTCCAGTAGATGTCGGTGTTTGAAAGCAGCTTGAAAGCACCGGAACCACGGCGAAATCTGGATCTCGCATTTTTGCAAAGCCTGGTTCGAAAAACCACGTGATCAAAAGAAGCTTCGGATGTCATTGATGATGTACTTCTGATAAAGCGATACACGCATCCGCACACTGCTTCGAAGTTAGCTGTTTAGCGATTTCGAAGCATGCCTCGGAGCTCCGGTATCAAACGTATCACTACAAAAGTGGTGAGGAGCGCCCTTCTCAAATCGAATAGTCATCTACACTCGGTCATTTTGTCAACAAGGCAGCATATGGTGCATCGTCCAGAAACATCCATCTCGTTTCCATTAAATATATGTTTGAATTAAAAGTAGTTTTCATTGGTAAGCCAGATAAAGCACTTTTGCATGAGAAAACAAAGAATCCTACTCATTACTCCATATGCTAATTACGTCATTTTGTTTTGAGCCGACTTCGCCGTGGGCTTTGAACTGGCACCTTGCCCACCCCTGGTATGCATCCCGGATCCAAAACGAATGCAATCAACTTTCACCCGGTGCAAAACACGCCCGGACCAGATTAATTGAATCCCCTCATTGAAATTGATATTGACATCCATTCACGTCTCATCAACCATGGCCTTTTCTCAAATGTATACTCCTCGTGTCCTCGCTCCTCGCCTACTTCTCAAAACCCATTGGAGGAGAAGGTCAAAGGGGAGGTACCTCCTGCTTTCTCATCCAAATGGTTTTGAGAAGGAGACGAGGAGCGAGGACGCGAGGAATATGTGATCTCAAGCGATTATGACGTAACAAAGAAACGAATGCGGTGGGTTGTTACATTTGTTACCATTTTATCTGTAACATTTTATCAATATCAAGCAGTTTTTTTGTACGCGAAACAACTTAGCGAGTTCCCTGTGGCGTTGACATTCTTCACAATTGTCGCTTTGAAGTTGACTTCTCGACGGTGAGTGTTGTTCCAATGTTTACATACCTTCAAAATGGAAAGCGCTCATTTAGGCTACAGCGAAAAATTCTGCACAGAATAACAGAATGTATATAGATTTGTTTATTTTGGTACACTCGACAACCTATGAATATGCAGACTTCTTATATGTAGTCTAAAATATTTTTATACCAGTTTCAAAAGTGTTTTCAAATGTGCTCTAAGTTCCCATTAGTGTCTCGGTAATGGTACCCTACGTAAACCAATGATTTAGTTGAATAATAGTTCATTTGAGACAATAAGCTATTACTCGAGAGTTGGTTTCTTTTTTAATTTTATAATGATTATCTTGTTGAGTTGACCCTAATTAGGTCGGCTGGCAAGCCGGTATTTCATAATGATGTCTTCTTTCTTGGCCAGACGTCAGTCACTTCTACTTTAATCTCACGTCAGGACAGTGATATCTTTGATTCACGAAGGGAAAAGGTCTTATAACATTTGCCTTTACCCGAGTCTTCACTCATTTGTCCTCTTATTGTGTGTCTGTTTCTCTTTCTGTCGGTGTGAACATGCCATGTTCACATGGTCACCTCTAGTATGAAGGTTGAGGAGGGAGGAAGGTAATTTAAGACATTTGAGACACTGTCGCTCAAATGCAATACTATAATAATGATTTATTGGGAAAAGCATTAACTAAAAAAGAAAACGACAATGTACCCTTTTCATCTCAACAAAGAGTAAAAAAGGTAAAACAAAAGCATAGAGAACTGGGATTGGCATGAGGTGTGGCGGTCTGTGGGTGGCTTTTGATAATTGTATTGGATTCCCCATTTCTTATTCATTGTTAAGAAGAATTATGGTCCAAATCAGATGTTAGGTACTATATTTATTGAAGATTATATGAATCCTATACATTTAAAAGGGCTAATTTGGGTGTAATCAATTAGGGTCATTTACATGTAAAATCCCCATGAACACCAACATGTAAAGTTCATAGGAGCATGTCAAATGAAAGCTAAGAGTCTATATGGGAGGCAGGTAGCTTAGTGGTTAAGAGCGTTGTGCCAGTAACCGAAAGGTCGCTGGTTCTAATCCCCGAGCCCACTAGGTGAAAAATCTGTCGATGTGCCCTTGAGCAAGGCACTTAACCCTAATTGCTCCTGTAAGTCGCTCTGGATAAGAGCGTCTGCTAAATGACCAATTATTATTATTATTATTATATTTTTGAGAGATTATGGCATATATACATTTTCCACCCAAAACATTAGGAATAAGCAAAGGCTTTGATTTCTTGTCAAACAGATGAAAAATGGGTCTTTACAAAAGTCTTAAAAGGTATTAGAAATATATCAAACCACAATGTGGAAGTAACGACCCCTGCCAAGTAATAGCAACACTTATATTTCGTTTTGGAGACATTCTTCTGCCTCTGTAAGTTTAAGAAACATTGCCTTGTGCCTTGAAATTCCTTTACCAAAAACCCACACAACTTTAAGCTATTTTCAAATTTCTCTCCCTGATGAGGAGGGAGGATAGTGAAAGTTCACATAAGTAACACGTAATGGCAGACCTATCAATTAGTTATAGTGCTTTTACTGATATACAGTTGAAGTCGGAAGTTTACATACACTTAGGTTGCACGTAATGGCAGACCTATCAATTAGTTATAGTGCTTTTACTGATATACAGTTGAAGTCGGAAGTTTACATACACTTAGGTTGGAGTTATTAAAACTTGTTTTTCAACCACTCCACACATTTCTTGTTAACAAACTATAGTTTTGGCAAGTCGGTTAGGACATCTACTTTGTGCATGACACAAGTAATTTTTCCAACAATTGTTTAGACAGATTATTTCACTTATAATTCACTGTATCACAATTCCAGTGGGTCAGAAGTTTACATAGTTTACAAGTGTACATAAAATTCCAGAAAATGATGTCATAGCTTTAGAAGCTTCTGATGGGCTAATTGACATCATTTGAGTCAATTGGAGGTGTACCTGTGGATGTATTTCAAGGCCTACCTTCAAACTCAGTGCCTCTTTGCTTGACATCATGGGAAAATCTAAAGAAATCAGCCAAGACCTCAGATTTTTTTTTCAGCCCTCCACAAGTCTGGTTCATACTTGGGAGCAATTTCCAAACGCCTGAAGGTACCACGTTCATCTGTACAAACAATAGTACGCAAGTATAAACACCATGGGACCACGCAGCCATCATACCGCTCAGGAAGGAGACGCGTTCTGTCTCCTAGAGATGAATGTACTTTGGTGGCAAAAGTGCAAATCAATCCCAGAACAACAGCAAAGGACCTTGTGAAGATGCTGGAGGAAACAGGTACAAAAGTATCTACAGTAAAATGAGTCCTATATCGACATAACCTGAAAGGCCGCTCAACAAGGAAGAAGCCACTGCTCCAAAATCGTCATAAAAAAGCCAGACTAAGGTTTGCAACTGCACATGGGGACAAAGATTGTACTTTTTGGAGAAATGTCCTCTGGTCTGATGAAACAAAAATAGAACTGTTTGGCCATAATGACCATCGTTATGTTTGGAGGATAAAGGGTGGCAGCTTGCAAGCTGAAGAACACCATCCCAACCGTGAAGCACGGGGGTGGTAGCATCATGCTGTGGGGGTGCTTTGCTGCAGGAGGGACTAGTGCACTCCACAAAATAGATGGCATCATGAGGAAGGAAAATTCTGTGGATATATTGAAGCAACATCTCAAGACATCAGTCAGGAAGTTAAAGCTTGGTCGCAAATCGAATACAACAAGTGTAGACATTACCGTGAAATGCTTACTTACAGCCCTAACCAACAATGCATTAATTTTTTTAATAAAAAAGTAAAATAAAACAACAATAAAAAAGTGTTGTGAAAAAAAGAGCAGAAGTAAAATAAAATAACAGTAGGGAGGCTATATACAGGGGGATACCGGTGAAGAGTCAATGTGCGGGGGCACCGGCTAGTTGAGGTAGGTGAGGTAATATGTACATTACATTTACATTTTTGTCATTTAGCAGACGCTCTTATCCAAAGCGACTTACAAATTGGGCATGTGGGTAGAGTTAAAGTGACTATGCATAAATAATTAACAGAGTAGCAACAGCTTAAAAAGATGGGGTGGGGGAGCAGTGCAAATAGTCCGGGTAGCCATGATTAGCTGTTCAGGAGTCTTATGGCTTGGGGGTAGAAGCTGTTGAGAAGCCTTTTGGACCTAGACTTGGCGCTCCGGTACCGCTTGCCGTACAGTAGCAGAGAGAACAGTCTATGACTAGGGTGGCTGGAGTCTTTGACAATTTTGAGGGCCTTCCTCTGACACCGCCTGGTATAGAGGTCCTGGATGGCAGGAAGCTTGGCCCCAGTGATGTACTGGGCCGTACGCACTACCGTCTGTAGTGGTCCAAACACACCAAGACAGTCGTGGTGATGCAACCAGTCAAGATGCTCTCGATGGTGCATCTGTATAACTTTTTGAGGATCTGAGGACCCATGCCAAATCTTTTCAGTCTCCTGAGGGGGAATAGGCTTTGTCATGCCCTCTTCACGACTGTCTTGGTATGTTTGGACCATGATAGTTTGTTGGTGATGTAGACACCAAGGAACTTGAAGCTCTCAACCTGTTCCGCTACAGCCCGTTGATGAGAATGGGGGCGTGCTCAGTCCTGTTTTTTTCCCTGTAGTCCACAATCATCTCCTTTGTCTTGATCACGTTGAGGGGGAGGTTGTTATCCTGGCACCACACGGCAAGGTCTCTGACCTCATCCCTATAGGCTGTCTCATTGTTGTCGGTGATCAGGCCTACCACTGTTGTGTCATCGGCAAACTTAATGATGGTGTTGGAATTGTGTCTGGCCATGCAGTCATGGGTGAACAGGGAGTACAGGAGGGGACTGAGCACGCACCCCTGAGGGGCCCCCGTGTTGAGGATCAGTGTGGCAGATGTGTTGTTACCTACCCTTACCACCTGGGGCGGCCCGTCAGGAAGTCCAGGATCCAGTTGCAGAGGGAGGTGTTTAGTCCCAGGGTCCTTAGTGATGAGCTTTGAGGGCACTATGGTGTTTAACGCTGAGCTGTAGTCAATTAATAGCATTCTCACGTAGGTGTTCCTCTTGTCCAGGTGGGAAAGGGCAGTGTGGAGTGCAATAAAGATTGCATCATCTGTGGATCTGTTGGGGCGGTATGCAAATTGGAGTGGGTCTAGGGTTTCTGGGATAATGGTGTTGATGTGAGCCATGACCAGCCTTTCAAAGCACTTCATGGCTACAGACGTGAGTGCTACGGGTCAGTAGTCATTTAGGCAGGTTATCTTAGTATCCTTGGGCACAGGGACTATGGTGGTCTGCTTGAAACATGTTGGTATTACAGACTCAGTCAGGGACATGTTGAAAATGTCAATGAAGAAACTTGCCAGTTGGTCAGCGCATGCTCAGAATACACGTCCTGGTAATCCGTCTGGCCCTGCGGCCTTGTGAATGTTGACCTGCTTAAAAGTCTTACTCACATCGGCTACGGAGAGCGTGATCACATAGTCATCCGGAACAGCTGATGCTCTCATGCATGCTTCAGTGTTGTTTGCCTCGACGTGAGCATAGAAATGATTTTGCTCGTCTGGTAGGCTTGTGTCACTGGGCATCTCGCGGCTGTGCTTCCCTTTGTAGTCTGTAATAGTTTTCAAGCCCTGCCACATCTGACGAGCGTCAGAGCCGGTGTAGTACGATTCAATCTTAGTCCTGTATTGACTCTTTGCCTGTTTGATCGTTCATCGGCAGGCATAGTGGGGTTTCTTATAAGTGTCCGGGTTAGAGTCCCGCTCCTTGAAAGCGTCAGCTCTACCCTTTAGCTCTGTGCAGATGTTGCCTGTAATCCACGGTTTCTGGTTGGGGTATGTACGTACGGTCACTGTGGGGACGACGTCATCGATGCACTTATTGAAGAAGCCAGTGACTGATGTGGTGTACTCCTCAATGCTATCGGAAGAATCCCGGAAAATATTCCAGTCTGTGCTAGCAAAACAGTCCTGTAGCTTAGCATCTGCGTCATCTGACCACTTTTTTTATTAACTCAGTATGAGTACGAGAGATGTTGGAATATTACTCTGGGGAATTGCTTCCATTCAGCCACGAGCATTCGTGAGGTCGGCATTGATGTTTGATGATTAGGCCTGGCTCGCAGTTTGCGTTCCAATTGATCCCAAAGGTGTTCGATGGGGTTGAGGTAAGGGCTCTGTGCAGGCCAGTCAATTTCTTCCACACCGATCTCGACAAACCATTTCTGTATGGACCTCGATTTGTTCACGGGGGCATTGTCATGCTGAAACAGGGAAGGGCCTTCCCCAAACTGTTACCACAAAGTTGGAAGCACAGAATCGTCTAGAATGGCATTGTATGCTGTAGCATTAAGATTTCCCTTCACTGGAACTAAGGGTCCTAGCCTGAACCATGAAAAACAGCCCCAGACCATTATTCCTCCTCCACCAAACTTTACAGCTGGCACTATGCATTTGGGCAGGTAGCGTTCTCCTGGCATCCGCCAAAGCAAGATTTGTCCGTTGGACTTCCAGATGGTGAAGTGTTATTCATAATTTCAGAGAATGCGTTTCCACTGGTCCAGAGTCCAATGGCGGCGAGCTTTACACCACTCCAGCTGACGCTTGGCATTGTGCATGGTGATCTTAGGCTTGTGTGCGGCTTCTCGGCCATGGAAACCCATTTCATGTAGCTCCCAACGAACATTTCTTGTGCTGACGTTGCTTCCAGAGGCAGTTTGGAACTCGGTAGTGAGTGTTGCAACCGAGGACAGGAGATTTTTACGTGCTACACGCTTCAGCGCTCCGTGTTCCCGTTCTGTGAACTTGTGTGGCCTACCACTTCGTGCCTGAGCTGGTGTTGCTCCTAGACGTTTCCACTTCACAATAACAGCACTTACAGTTGACCGGGGCAGCTCTAGTAGGGCAGAAATTTGACGAACTGACTTGTTGGAAAGGTGGCATCCTATGACAGTGCCACGCTGAAAGTCACTGAGCTCTTCAGTAAGGCCATTCTACTGCCACTGTTTGTCTATGGAGATTGCATGGCTGTGTGCTCGATTTTATACACCTGTCAGCAACAGGTGTGGCTGAAATAGCTGAATCCACTAATTTGAAAGGGTGTCCACAAACTTTTGTGTTTATATATAGTGTACTTGTTTCAGGAATGCTAATCTTATCTGTTTCTAACTGGAAAGGAAAAGATTACTGAGCAATCTGAGATGGTGGGTGTCAATCTTCTTTCTTGTGCTTTTTGAGGTGGAACAACCCACTCATTACTAGGCTACTAGTCAGAGAGAATATGACTGTAGGTGTGAAAGCAATAGGCCTGTCTAGATGGTGGAAACCTATCAATTTCTCAGTATTGGTGATCACTAAGGAAAGGTTACAAAGCCATAGTATTTAGACTCAGCCTGTTCAAATACTTTGATATATGTATTTTGTTCCTTCTTTTCTCTGGGAGCCCTTGCATCCACCTTTCCATTCATACGATTTCCCTCAAGAAAGGGAGGAAGGTTGCATTGCCAAAGCCCTGTGCCCCGATTTTGGGTTCAGAGGCTGGCACAGCTGGCTGTCATTGGTCAGGGAGGGTTTAGGCACTGAACAGCTGGGTACTGTTGGTCCACATAGAGGGGGCCAGGTGCCACCCTTTTTAATTTGACTAATTCACTGTGTGTAGATGGGTGGGTGGAGGGGGGGGAGGATGAATGCCCTGTCAAAGGGGCTGGGGAGGAGGGGCCAAGAAGGAGGGATGGATGGATGGATAGAGGGAAGTAATAGGAGGGAGGAGGGATACAGCACCATGGTGACAGGGGCTCATTTATATGTCTGCTGGATCTGCCCAGCCAGTCACTACAGAGTCAGGAGACCAGAGGCTCCCCAGGGCAGGCTGACTGTTTACCTGCTCTCGCTCTCTCTTCTGTGCCTTCATCGCTCATTCTCTCTCTCCCATCTCTTATTATTTGTCTGTCTGGCTCTTTATCTGTGGTGTCTCATTAAAGAGAGATAGTCAGTCTCTGTCTGACTTTCTCGCTCTTTCTCTTTCTCGTATCCTGCTTTCATTCTGTCTCTGCCTTGTTTACCACCACTGTCTTCCTTTCTCCCTGCCTCAACCCCCTCAGCTCTCATGCTGTCTTTTTAGCTCCCTCTTTATTTTTATCGCTCTCTTCCATCCTTTCTCAGCCAATCTATCATACCACAACTTTCTTTCTGTCTCACCCCCCCTCCTCTCTCCGTTCCACCCTATCACTGCACAACAATATTTCACCCTCTTTTTCTGTTTCTCATGCCATCCGACTCACTCACTCGTAGCATGAGTTCTCTTTTTGGCTTCACTCATTTGTCTTGTCATCTCTCTTGCATTTTCTTCCCTCTTTCATGCTCTCTCAATCTCAAATGTTCTCTCTTATCTACACTCGCTCTCATCTCTCTTATTCTCTATCTAACTCAGTCTCTGACTCGTTCGTTCACTATTTCACTCTTTCTTTCATGCTCTCCCCCTACCCCTCTCTTTCTCTCCCTCAGGACTAATGACCTAAAGTTATGAGAATGTGTTAAAGAGAGAGGTTCAGTTGGCAGATGGGATTCAATTAGCTACCATCCCTCTTATTACTAAAATGAAGCCCTTTAAAGATAGGTCTATGTTATATTCAGTGTTTTCCACTAGCGCCGGCTGTTGGCTATAAAGCCGGTTCCGCACACATTTTCAGCCATGTACTTTTTCAACTTCAATTAACTAGGCTACTTTTTTACAATTCGCAAGTCAGAAAAAAAGTCAGCCGAGCCCGCTCATGCTAGAATGATCTATTGATAAGACAGGTGCCTGTCAGTCACAAAGTGAGCGATGACAGGGAAACATCGCTGGTTTGACAGTGCTGTCTGTCCCTCCTCCCGGTACCTGTGTGTGTGTGTGTGTGTGTGTGTTGTGTACGCTGTGGTTGCAGTCAAACTTCTTTCCATGGAGGGAGAGAGCATGATGCTCCTTCATCGTCTACGTGAGTCAGTTTGCACGTCCCATATAATGTTGTAATGATGAGTCGACATCCACTTAGCCTGTTGTTTTCTGGCACATTTAATTCTTTTCTGTTGCGTGTTTCATATGCAGCCACGAAGTTCTGGCGCATAGGCTTACTGTGCTTTGATTGACGAACAGCAAGCTTGACTAGTTTATAAATGGTGTCGAACTGACTGAATAAAGTATCATATTGCCATTCATAAATCATGGTATGCATCGGGACAAGTAAACTAAAGATCTTCTTTGTATTTTCACAATAAAGTCCATCAGGACTTGCCAGACAATGACGTTAAAGTGAGGCTGTGTCTACACTTGACACTTACATGCGACTTCTGCTATCAGAATACGAAGATCGCATTGAAAAGACGGGTCTAGACGCACAAAAGTCGCATTGTGGGTGGATTGTGTTCAGATCTGGCTGGCCACTTCAGGAGGTGGTCAGGGAAGCATTGTGTGTGGATTTCTCTTCAGTCTGGACACAATCAGGCTACCGAAAGCGCGTACAGTGGGCAAAGTCAACAGCACTTTTTTTTGGGATTTCATGTAATGAACATACACAAAATAGTCCAAATTGGTGAAGTGAAATGAAAATAACGGAAAACTGGTGCGTGCATATTTATTCACCCCCTTTGCTATGAAGCCCCTAAATAAGATCTGGTGCAACCAATTACCTTCAGAAGTCACATAATTAGTTAGATTGCACACAGGTGGACTTTATTTAAGTGTCACATGATCTGTCACATGATCTCAGTGTATACATACACCTGTTCTGAAAGGCCCCAGAGTCTGCAACACCACTAAGCAAGGGGCACCACCAAGCAAGCGGCACCATGATGACAAAGGAGCTCTCCAAACAGGACAAAGTTGTGGAGAAGTACAGATCAGGGTTGGGTTATAAAAAAATATCTGAAACTTTGAACATCCCACGGAGCACCATTTTAAATCCATTATTAAAATATGAGAAGAATATGGCACCACAACAAACCTGCCAAGAGAGGGCCGCCCACCAAAACTCACGGACCAGGCAATGAGGGCATTAATCAGAGAGGCAACAAAGAGACCAAAGATAACCCTGAAGGAGCTGCAAAGCTCCACAGCGGAGATTGGAGTATCTGTCCATAGGACCATTTTAAGCCGTACACTCCACAGAGCTGGGCTTTACGGAAGAGTGGCCAGAAAAAAACCATTGCTTAAAGAAAAAATAAGCAAACGCGTTTGGTGTTTGCCAAAAGGCATGTGGGAGACTCCCCAAACATATGGAAGAAGGTACTGAGGTCAGATGAGACTAAAATTGAGCTTTCTGGCCATCAAGGTAAACGCTATGTCTGGCGCAAACCCAACACCTCTCATCACTCTGAGAACACCATCCCCACAGTGAAGCATGGTGGTGGCAGCATCATGGTGGTGGCAGCATCATGGTGGTGGCAGCATCATGCTGTGGGGATGTTTTTAATCGGCAGGGACTGGGAAACTGGTCAGAATTGAAGGAATGATGGATGGCTTTAAATACAGGGAAATTCTTGAGGGAAACCTGTTTGTCTTCCAGAGATTTGAGACTGGGACGGAGGTTCACCTTCCAGAAGGACAATGACCCTAAGCATACTGCTAAAGCAACACTCGAGTGGTTTAAGGGGAAACATTTAAATGTCTTCGAACGGCCTAGTCAAAGCCCAGACCTCAATCCAATTGCGAATCTGTGGTATGACTTAAAGATTGCTGTACATCAGCAGAACCCATCCAACTTGAAGGAGCTGGAGCAGTTTTGCCTTGAAGAATGGGCAAATTCCCAGTGGCTAGATGTGCCATGCTTATAGAGACATACCCCAAGAGACTTGCAGCTGTAATTGCTGCGAAAGGTGGCTGTACAAAGTATTGGGGGGTGGGGGTAGTTATGCACGCTCAGTGGTAGGCATGTTGTGTAAATCAAATGATACAAACCCCCCAAAAATTTTAATTCCAGGCTGTAAGGCAACAAAATAGGAAAAATGCCAAGGGGGTGAATACTTTCGCAAGTCACTGTATATCTGGGTTTTGCTTTTGTATTCAGTGGCACACACACTCAGCCATTATAGATGTTCAGACAACTCTCTCTCGCGGCCTCTCTTCTCGCGCTCGGTCTCTGTTTCTCTTCACTAAGTGTTGAACACTGATTGGGAACACAAAATCAGCTGGTATGAAATATTGTGCCTATGACAAATTAGCATAGGTGGCTGCAAGACTAAACTAGTGTCTGTGTTATGTCCCCCATCTCATCTCATCTGAAGTTATTTCTTCTCATTCCCAGAGAATAACGATCTCTCTTTAGAGTGAGCCGAGTGACGCAAGTTCTCATTTGCATTTAGATGACAGAGACGACAAGGTTTCCCCCACCCTTGTTTGTCATGTTGTGGTGAGTCAGTCTGTTTGGGTGTTAGTTAAGGGGACTTTTAGAGTGTGTGCTTACACATTCAAATAGTGTGTTTTACGCATGTTGCAGATGTGCTTGCATGTTGCAGTGTGATATGGAATGTGTGTGTAATGCAAAAATAATTGTTGTGTGTGATCCAATCCCAGTGTGTGGTTGTGTACGCCAGGGTTCCCCAACGTGGTTTTATTTGGCCCCCAAAGTTTTCAGAGCAAAATCAAAACGCTTTTGAAATGTTTTACTTTATTTTTTATTTCCATTGTTGGACATAAACTGTAAAAACACCAGGAAATCAGCTTAATTTGGAAAATCTGTTCCCAAGTATTTCCACGCATAATAGAGAGACACGTGATCATATACAAATGTAAGCAAGGTTTGATATTATGTTTTTGTCAAATATTTCTAGGGAGTTTTTCCTAGCCACCGTGCTTCTACATCTGCATTGCTTGCTGTTTGGGGTTTTAGGCTGGGTTTCTGTATAGCACTTTGTGACATCTGCTGATGTAAAAAAGGGCTTTATAAATCAAATTTGATTGATTTGATTTTTTTGTTATTACAGTATATCTGTTTGGCCTTCTTGCGGCAATTAGCAGTCTACAAATTATTTGTAATTATGTTCCGGCCCCCCAACCATCCGCTCAAAAAAAAATCGTCCCGCGGCTGACTCTAGTTGATGATCTCTGGTGTAGGCTATACTTCATGTCTGTGTATGAGTGTGGTTTGCCATGTCTGGGGTGTGTGTTCGTTCTGTACAGGGTGGTTTCATAATGTCTCTGTGTTCGTCTACCACAGACGGACTGAGCTGTCCTGTCCTGTGATGCAGTGAGGTCATGCAGTATGTGGTCTGTGTGTTCCATGTCGTTTGACGCCTGATGGCTTTTCCAGTCATGTCCGTAAGACATCTCCCTAGACACTGGTCTAAGGTAAATGTAACGCTGTTCCACCCTAAGGATTAAGGTTAGGATATTGGGAGAGTAAGCTGAGGGGAGGGGGGGGGGCGTGGCCAATGGCACAGTTTTAGATGCCCTCCTCTTTAAAGCAAATTTCCTGCAATTCTACACATCTTGTCATGGGGCAGAGAGAACGTTTTACCATTTTTAAAGCTAGTTTCCTGTAATTATACATATTTTGCCATGGCTTATGCCTTGTCCTTATGCTGTCTGAGTAACTCAAACATTATAACAAAATCAATGGTGGCCCCATGTCATTACATTTTTATTTTATTTTAGATTTTCACTGACTGTTTAGCTTTTATTTTGGGGATTGTTAGTTCTCAAAGATGACCTTATTAAAAAAAATATTGCTCCATTATCTTTTCTACATATTTTATATCTGGTTCTAGACGTTTAAGTATACACTGAAAACGTTGTACCATTATTTTTCTTTTGTAGTGTGGCAGCCACGATTTAGCATCGCGATGTGCCGCTTCTAAATGTATATTGGGGAAACGTGTGTGTGTGTGTGTGTGTGAGAGACAGTTTGTGCTGGTCATGCTCACGTCAGAGCCACGTACGGGATGAGCTATCATCTGAGTCATGCTATCTGGAGGCATGAGAGACAACTGGGGGACTGGAGACAGTCACGTTGCTCCTCTGGAAGATGTCATGGTAGAGGGGAAGGATGAGAGAGAGAGATGAAGAAAGTAGGGGAGGGATGGAGAGAGGCAAAGATGGTGATGATGAGATTGAGAAGGATAGAGGGATGATGAAGAGAAAAGGAAAAACCAAGACAAAAAGGGCTACCTGGGTCAATGGATGGATACCTGTCAGTTCTGAGAAACAGCAGAGGGCATGAGTGGGTGGGTGTTTGTCTGGGAGAGCGAATGAGACCAGGTGTTTGTGCCACTTTGCCTTGGCTGGCTCACTGTATTGACAGGAGTTACTGTTAGCCCATAGAAAGGAACCCAGTAGTTTGCAGAGAGTATTATACAACAATATGGAAACACAAGTGCACCCGCATAGATGGGATAGTCTACACGCGGCTTGGCGTCTAGCCAACATGAATAACTTATTAATAATTTTCCTACCTGTTAGCCTTCATTAGTCTTACACACTAGGGGTGGGCGATATGAGCTAAAATTCATATCACGATATTTTCCACTGTCCAGACGATATCGATATGATATCACGATATATGACGTAAAAAAATATGAATCACATTTTAATATCCCTTCTTGGTTAAATTATATTAGTTAAGGAAAAATATGTATTTGAACCTTATATAACCAGAAAGAGTGAGGCATTGGACCATATGGACCTGAAAAGTTTTTATTTGTATTGTGCAAACATGCATTCCGTAAACATGAGGTAGGTAGGCATATATATATATATATAAATTAGATATTAAGTAAAATTAAATAAAAAATAACAGGAGATAAAGAAAATAAGGTAATTACAAATTCAAATACGTGTGTTTGTTTTGGCTACGGTCCGTAGATATGTAAAAAACTAACCGTTTGAAACTAAACCTTTCAAGCCTCAACCATCAATTATCAACAATATCAACAAATCTTCACTAGAACTTTCTTCACAAGTTCCGTGCCAGGAATACCAGCATGTTGACTGTTTCTGGCTTTAGTGCTGCCCTGTGACATGTCACCACATTGCCCCCAGTGCTGAATGCCCTCTCAGAGGGGGCACTTGTGGCAGGGATGCATAAGTATTTCTTTGCCAGACAACTCACACGTGGAAAATTAGATCCGTGAAATCGCCACCACTCCAAAGGATCAGACTCGCTGTCTGCTGCCGTTGCCAGAATGTAGCTATTCAGCTCTTGCTCAATGATCTGCCTCTCTGAACATGAGGCAGGTGCACTGCTGGTCTGCTTAAAGAAGCTCCCAAGGCTCTTCTTGGGCTTCTTGCCTGATTGATGAGCAGTGGAAGCTTCTTTCTCCCTGTCAGTGTGATCCTCTGCAAGAGACGATTTTCCCAGGGCTGTGTTCTCCACCAGGAGGGCTTCGGTCTCTGAGGCAGCTCTCACCTTAAAAAATGAAAATAATTAAACTTTATTTGTATAGCACCTTTCATACATAAAATGCAGCCCAAAGTGCTTTACATTTGAAGCAATAAAACAAGAACAAATGAATAAATACCTTAATGTCCTCCAGTTTCTCAGCGGACATGTACCTGGTCTTGAACCTTGGATCTAGAAAGGTAGCCATGGAGAGCAGCTCATCTGTTGCAGGGTCAGTGTACTTGTTATTCAAGTAATCAAGAACCTTGATCTTGATCTCTTTGGTCAGTTCTGTATCGTCCTTGCTCAGATTTAGAACCTCTGCATTTAACAGATTGATGACAGGCTTCAAATAGGACACGCTCACATACGCTTCTCCTGACAGGGCATCTGTAAAGTCCTGGAGTGGCTTCAGTGCTGCTGTGACTGATTCCAAGACCTGGATGTCTTGCCAGGTAGGTACAAGGTGCCGTGTCTTTTTGTCCCCTGCCAGGACCTGTGTAATGGCCTTTTCCTGCTCCAGGACTCTTTCCATCATTTTCAGACGAGATCCCCACCTTGTCGGAGATTCTGTGATGAGCTTGTGCAGGGGCAGGCTTAGTTCATTCTGTGCTGTCATCAGGGCCTTCTGCTTTTTCCAGCTGTATGAGAACGTGCTAACCACCTTTTTGCAAACCCCTGTGGCCCGGGAAATCGCACACCCCTGTGGCCCGGGAGCGTTTTGGACACTCCTCTCTGGAAATTGGGAATAAGAAATCAAAATAATAGGGTGAAAAATAATCAAATCACAATACAATAATAATTAATAATAATGCATTTTTATATAGAAATCACAATACAATATAACTTTTAATCTTTGTTTGAGGATTTACGGCATTTACATTCAACTGTTACACATTTTACAAATCTGATGTGCTTAGATTTAGCCTACGGTACATGGCTGATGTGAGCTGTATTTTTTCTTAATAATAAGCATCATACAGGGTAGGCCTAGGCTACAGTCCTGAAACTTACCAATAGCATTGTGCAGCCTGTGTCCGAAACATCCAAGGTTTGCCCACTTGTTCAGCTGCAATGCCTTGATCATGTTCGATCCGCTGTCGGTCGTCATACAAACTTGACGCGACTCTTTTAATCCCCAGGACGACAGTATGTCCCTCAGCCCACCTGCAATTATTTCCCCGGTGTGGTCGTCTGGGAAATAAGACGTCTGTAGGCACTTACTTTTCAGTTTCCAGTCACCGTCTATGTAATGGATTGTGAGGCTTATATAAGGTTCTGTGGTACGACTTGACCATAGATCGGCAGTAGTGGAGAAGAATGGAATGTTATTTATCTCACTGTAAACTCTGTCCCAGCATTCTGTGTAAAGCTGTGGCAGGCATTTTTGGCTAAAATATTTGCGGCTCGGGATCTCATATCTTGGGTCCAGAGTTTGAATCAACTTTCTGAACCCCTCTTTCTCCACAGTTTGAATCGGTACCATGTCCTTCGCTATGTGATTTGTAATCGCAGCTGTGATGTCTATCCATTTTTTGCTCGTCTTCTCATAGCAAGTACCGGCAGCAAATGATGATATAATTGATTGTTGAGTGCGAGTCTGGCTTGTCTTCGGGCGAGCTCCTGGGCTTACTGTCTCACGCATTCTGGTGCATTGTTCATACTCACGGACATGTATGTTTTTTAAGTGATTGAACAGGTTGGTCGTGTTTCCACCTTTTGCTAAGACAACACGACGACACAACTTGCATAGGGTAGTGTTTTGGTCGGGGTCGGAGATTTTAAAGCCAAACCAGTTCCAAACAACAGAGGTGCCCCCTTTCTTCTTAACCAATTTATCCTCCTGCTCTTGAGCAACATCAATTTCTGTGTTTTCGCTCATCCTGGATTGTAAAGTTTTCCCCCAATAGTTAACCTGCCTCCTAACTGCAGCTGCCTGCACACTTCTTTGTTGCTAGCACTACATGCGTGCAACAAGTGCATGCGACGTGCGCTCATAAAAATAGGTCAACATATTAACATACATTATTTTATTCGTAAGAACCAAGAAAGGTTGGATAAAAAAAATAAAAAAAAGATGTAGCTACTTAGTACTATCACTCAGTTGAAATTTGGAACAAAAAAATATTGATGCAAAATTCGAATTTATGAATTCTGAATAAATCGCGGTATCCATGATATTGCTAAATCCATATCATGGCGCGGCACAATACCGGTTTTTACTATCAAACCGGTATATCGCCCACTCCTATTACACACACACACACGCAGTACTACAGGATGCACGTGTTACAGAACTCCATAGCAGCCCAGATGTGTTGTGACGTCCTGTTAAAGTGGAGCCGTCAAGGGCTTTTGATTAGTCTGGGACTAGCAACCCTGTCTAATCTGCTACAGAGGGAGGGAAAGAGAGAGGGATGGAGAGAAGAAAGAGACAGACCGAAAGAAAGAACATGTGGAAGAGGAGAAACAAAGCAGGAAGAGTGGATGCAGGCAAAAAATTGAATGCAGTATAATCAGTAAACTTTGTTGTCTGTAAGTGATTTATAATGAATGAACTGCTATTTCTGCCCTGACTTTGTCATTGAAGGATTCTTACTACATTGACTTGATTCTACCGGATGATCTGATTTAGACCGGATGAGAATCTTGGCTGTAATCTTAATTCTATAATGTTCAAGAAATCCACAGATTAACATAAACACACATTCTCTCTCCTCTCACTGTAGCGCGTTCTCACACAGTGTTAAAGACTTCAAGGTATTAAGTCATCCCAATTAACATTGAATATCTCTGTACGAGGAAGTGTGTGGCATGTAACTGTGTGCATGTTGTCTAACTGTGTGGTGTGGGTGAGCGAGCGAGATGAACTCTGCTGGAGATGGTAGTGTGCATGTACCTTTTTGTGTGTGTGAAAAGCCACCACTTCTATCTGTTATATCCTTAGCTGAAGAAGGTACGACACACATCCAGGTAGGCTGTGTCCCTCCACCCAGACACTGTAGTAGTGAGGCGCTGTGCGAGGGCACCGGGTTCAGAGAATATGGAGCACATCCCCCACTCCTGATTTATTCATTAATTCACTTTCTTGTTTCATTTGGGAAAAGGATCTAGGTCAGACCTTATAGTGTGATACAGAGGAAAGAGCGGGAGCTAAATATATGTTATTTTATTAAAGTCACTGGCAGTGCCAAACATGACAATCCATTTGCTGGTATGTGAACAGTGAATGAAAGGTGAATGGTGAAACCATGTTCCTATTATTAGCTTGCCACCTGAATGTGTCAAGTTACATTGTGTTTCATGTTGGATGTATTGTCAGTTTTGTGGTGAGGAAAAGCTGTTTGTTGCGATTAATGGTGTTAGAGAACATATTATTCCTGTGAAGGGCTAACAACCTTAACTCGCACACAGTCAATTCCACACTAGACAACCCATCTGGATACATTTTCTATAGACTCACTATGCAAAAATGGCGGCACTGTACAAATTCAAATTCTGTAGGCCTTACAATGATCGCTGGTGCAGCTCAAATAGGTATGGATGACTGCTTTTGTTTTAGAGGACTTTGTAGCCCTACGTACTCGAAAGCGTACTTCAAAGTAATGGGTCAGACCCACACACATCCTGCACACTCCGGTTTTAGACTCTGTGAGTGTAGAATCCCGCCTTACACTGGGACCTTATGAGTCTTTGACTAATTCAGGAAGGGAACCTATTGATTTCAGCCAAGCAGGGTCACGTTTACCTACAGGAGAGCACAGGACACTGCTGGTGGCCTGGGGAAGCGGGATGGAAGGAGAGCGAGATAAAGAGGTAGAAGGGAGAGAGAAGTGGGGTAGAGAGATGGATGGAGGGTGACAATACGCTAGGGCTGTCCCCGACAAAAGAAACCTTGGTAGACCGATATTCGTCTGTTCTTTCAACCAATTTATTGGTTGAAATATTTAAACGCATATTTTTTTCTCCATATATAGACACACCCTATGTTTGAATAAAATCAACTATATGTAGGCTACTGAGCTTGTCTGAGGCTTTAAGCACTGCGATTACAAATGAAGACACACAAATTACTAAAGAGGGAGCCAGAGATCAATATAGCCTAATATATCTATTTGCGCAAGGATAAGAAGTAATCATGTAGGCCTTTTTTATGACGTTTCCACCAGATCAGAGCATTACATTTTTTTCCCCTTTTCATGCTGAGTGGTTTTTGAAAATCTTGGTCGACCAACAGCCTATCAACCAAACAATCGACCAGTCGACTAAATGGGGTCAGCCTTACAGTAGGCAGCATTTATAGTGAAAGCATTGGAAGAGTTTCACGTTTTATTAGTGGTGGGTAAAAGTACCCAATTGTCATACTTGAGTAAAAGTAAAGATCCCTTAATAGAAAATGACTCCAAGTGAAAGTGAGTCACCCAGTAAAAAACTACTTGAGTAAAAGTATTTGGTTTTAATTATACTTAAGTATCAAAAGTAGAAGTATAAATGACTTCAAATTCCTTATATTAAGCAAACCAGACGGCACCATTTTCTTGTTTTTTATTTATTTACAGATAGCCAGGGGCACACGCCAACACTCAGATGTCATTTACAAATGAAGCATGTGTGTTTAGTGAGTCCGCCAGATCAGAGCCAGTAGGGATGACCAGGGATGTTCTCTTAATAAGTGAATGAATTGGACCATTTTCCTGCATTCAAAATAAAACAAATACTTTTGGGTGTCAGGGAAAATGTATGGATTAAAAAGTACATTATTTTCTTTAGGAATGTAGTGAAGTAAAAGTTGTCAAATATAAATAGTAAAGTACACATACCAAAAAAAAACGACTTAAGTAGTACTTTCAAGTATTTTTACTTGCGTTTTATTAGTCATATTAGTTATACGGGATACGCATGGTATACATCGCCCAACGAAATGCTTACTTGCAGGTACCTTCTCGACACTGCAACAACAATAGGAAATAAGAAATGAATACCAACAGAAAGTAAATGGCAGTAGAATAGAATAAACATTTTAGCATCAGAGATAAGAGATGTACTGTAGAAGGCCTAGTGAAGGATAAGAAGTGAGAGAATGAAGATGGGAAAGGCCTGTAAAAGAGGAGGGGATTTATAAATGGATCGTAAATGGTTGGTTGATAGCATCCAGAAGACATTGGAAAGAGGGGGGAGAAGAGGACATTTTTCAGTATAGGAATGTACCTCCCCTAGA
The DNA here is from genome assembly GCF_964263955.1 of Coregonus lavaretus. Lineage (NCBI taxonomy): Eukaryota > Metazoa > Chordata > Actinopteri > Salmoniformes > Salmonidae > Coregonus > Coregonus lavaretus. The sequence continues at coordinate 33,601,048 of NC_140010.1, read as the reverse complement.
CGTGACATGTTTTCAACTGTAAATCTATTTAAGTAGGGCAGTACCATGAGGTTGTTAGGCTAGCCTTCTAACCTTTTACCCTCTCACCGCTATAACAACTAACTGGTCCTATTTCATTCAGTTGACTCTGAGTCTCAGTGAGCTGTGAGGCTGTTCAGACTGGGCCACTGCCCCAGATCCCCAAATCTCTCTAATCCCGCTGGGATATAAGAAACTTAATCCCCAGGGAGCCAGAGCCAGAGAGCTTGAAGAAACAACACTGGTGGCTTGGTGGTGCAGAGCCGTATAGACACAATAGAGTGAACTAAATCCGCCATCTTGGCTCCAAACACCCCCCATGGCAAAATACTGTAGTTTACATTCGGGGAAAAAATGTAGGCTAATTGCCCTGGAATTTCTGTTGTCATGTACATAGAAGATTCTCAATCTCGAACAAGGTTGGTGGTTTTTTATACCCTTTACAAACTTTACAGCAGGGTTCCCCAACTGGCGGAACCCTGAATTTTCATTTTCTAAATACAATTCTGTAAAAACACCAGGATATCAGCTCCAAGTGATTTTATTTGAAAAAATCTGTTCCCAAGTATTCCCACGCGTAATCTGGCAATGTTTTTTAGAGCCCAATTCATAGAGTCCCATTTTTACCACATTCTTGCCAGGATAAGCCTTTTTATATCTCCCGTGCACATGCAGGCAAGGTTAGGAGTGCGAGTAGATATGGGCCAATGTGGGTAATGTCTATTTTAATAAATCCATTGAATATACATCACAAATCCATTGAATATACATCACAAAGAAATCCATTATTCATTTGTTTTAGGCAGGTCCTAAGAAACATAAGTATAATAAAGTATTTTCAAAAGAATAGAATGGCATATTTTGAGTTTAATTATGTTACTGGTCTGTGGAGCCTATATGCTACATGGCTGCACCATGCACGTGAAATCGCTAGTTATTTTGTGTAGGGATGACCCCATTTTAGTCGACTGGTCGATTGTTTGGTCGATAGGCTGTTGGTCGACCGAGATTTATTTTAGTTAAGCAGTAGCAAAAATTGTTTTAAAGATAATGGTGTACCTGATTTGCGCCTGTCTGAGTGGACTAATCCATGGTGGAGGCCGTGGGGATGGTACAGTCCATCACTCTGACGTGCTATTGAAATTGTATATGGTTATATTACATAAGAACAATGGTCCAACACTAATACAAATAATATTATATTATAACAAATGTGTGTTAGATAGTGTTCGCTGTCCACGGTTCTGAAACATCAGTGCGCTGTTGAATTGGTGCCTTTTCCTAGACCATGTTGCTATGTACATAATAGCAAAGTTACTCAGCATATTGGAGGCAGAAGTAGAGTTAGGAGACGAGAAAACCCTGTCTTAATTAGGTCTGTAATCAACAGCCTAACTGTTAAATGTGCCTGGCTTTATAAATCATCCATATACATCTACATACATCTGAAAAGATCAGATCCTGCTTGTGTTGCCTGTTTGAGTGTTTGTTTATAATAATAAATAATAATATGCCATTTAGCAGACGCTTTTATCCAAAGCGACTTACAGTCATGCGTGCATACATTTTTTTTTTTTGTGTATGGGTGGTCCCGGGGATCGAACCCACTACCTTGGCGTTACAAGCGCCGTGCTCTACCAGCTGAGCTACAGAGGACCACACTACTGATTCCGTAAGCAACAAGCCTCACGCAACCACATGTCGGATACAATTTCACAAATTCGGCTGATTTTAATCTTTGATATGCTGCAATAATTGCTTTACACTTTTTTTTCTCATTAGAACAGCCTCTCTGGTATTACTTATTTATTTAGTGTTTAAACTATTCCAAATTGTCAGAAGAAAAATGTTTTATTATTATTAATAATAATAATTATTATTATAATTTCTTGTTCTTATATAGGCTACTGTATCAATCAATCATTCCTTCGTTCATGTCATCACACAGCATACGAGTCATTCATGATTTGAAATGCAATCAAGCATTTTAGTTTTAAAATAAAATAACAAAGCAGCCCTTGAATAATTAGCGTAAACAATTAATAAACCGTTCCATGTCGGCAATTGCATTCACGAATGCATGCAACAGTTTTTGTCTTTGCTGTAATAAAGGCTTTCCTCAAAAAAACGTTACAACAGACTCTCTGGTACGCTTATCATTTATTTAGTGTTGTTTACGTTGTTCCAAACGGTCAGAAAAATTATATTGTAATCTAACAGCACCTGTTTGGCATACATAGTATGCACAAAACGCTTGCTCCTTACCTTCTTTTTCTTGATCTCCAGTATTTTCCACAACTAGTCAAATTTATTCCACACATCTGACTTCCCCTTTACCTCCTGAGCAACCAAACATTCCCCCGTTTCGTGTCACATCATCTGCATCCATTTTGCTGTCATGTGTTACGGTGTTCAGAGTTTGTTGTAACAGATTTATAGATGTGATTGTGATATGCTATAGGTTAGGCCCTATTGGTCACGTGCATGCAATACATACAGTGCATTCGGAAAGTATTCAGACCCCTTGACTTTTTCCACATTTTGTTACGTTATAGCCTTATTCTAAAATTGATGAAATCGTTTTTTTCCCTCATCAATCTACACACAATACCCCATAATGACAAAGCAAAAACAAGTTTTAATACATTTGTGCAAATGTATTACAAATTATAAACTGAAATATCACATTTACATAAGTATTCAGACCCTTTACTCAGTACTTTGTTGAAGCACCTTTGGCAGCGATTACAGCCTCAAGTCTTTTTGGATATGATGCTACAAGCTTGGCACACCTGTATTTGGGGAGTTTCTCCCATCCTTCTCTGCAGATCCTCTCAAGCTCTGTCAGGTTGGATAAAGAGCGTCGCTGCACAGCTATTTTCCGGTCTCTCCAGTGCTGTTCAAGTCCAAGGTCTGGCTGGGCCACTCAAGGACATTCGGAGACTTGTCCCGAAGTCACTCCTGTGTTGTCTTGGCTGTGTGCTTAGGGTCGTTGTCCTGTTGGAAGGTGAACCTTCGCCCCAGTCTGATGTCCTGAGCACTCTGGAGCAGGATTTCATCAAGGATCTCGCTGTACTTTGCTCCGTTCATCTTTCCCTCAAGCCTGACTAGTCTCCCAGTCCTTGCTGCTGAAAAACATCCCCACAGCATGATGCTGTCACCACCATGGTTTACCGTAAGGATGGTGCCAGGTTTCCTCCAGACGTGAGGCTTGGCATTCAGGCCAAAGAGTTCAATCTTGGTTTCATCAGACCAGAGAATCTTGTTTCTCATGGTCTGAGAGTCCTTTAGGTGCCTTTGGGCAAACGCCAAGTGGGCTTTCATGTGCCTTTTACTGTGGAGTGGCTTCCGTCTGGCAACTCTATCATAAAGGCCTGATTGGTGGAGTGCTGCAGAGATGGTTGTCCTTCTGGAAGGTTCTCACATCTCCACAGAGGAACTCTGGAGCTCTGTCAGAGTGACCATCGGGTTCTTGGTCACCTCCCAGATCAAGGCCGTTCTCCCCGGATTCCTCAGTTCTAGGAAGAGTCTTGGTGGTTCCAAACTTCTTCCATTTAATAATTAAGGAGGCCACTGTGTTCTTGGGGATCTTCAATGCTGCAGACCTTTTTTTGGTACCCTTCCCAAGATCTGTGCCTCGACACAATCTTGTCTCAGCGCTCAACGGACAATTCCTTCGACCTCATGGCTTGGTTTTTGCTCTGACATGCACTGTCAACTGTGGGACCTTATATAGACAGGTGTGTGCCTTTTCCAAATCATGTCCAATCAATAGAATTTACCACAGGTAGGGCTGTGGCGGTCACGAAATGTCGTCAGCCGGTGATTGTCAAACAAATAACTGTCGGTCTCACAGTAATTGACCGTTAATTAACATGAACACATTTAGCATCTCCTGGCTTCCACACATAGCCTACAAGCCATTAAAAAAAGTATAATAAATCCATGTAATATAGCCTACATCTTCACAATAAATCCATTTTTTATTTTAAACATGTCTAAAGAAGCATAATATGAAGAAAATGCAGTCTATTTTAGAAGAAAAGAATAGCATACTCTGAGTTGTCCTTATGTTAGATCCTGATGTGGCTGTGGGCTACACTAGTTCATTTAGCAGAAAAGATTTGCTTATAATTCCAAAGCATTATTTTATAGTATGAAGAATACAATTGAACAAAATATAGAAATATTTTCTCCAAATGATTTGAGGGAGTGCGCTCATGCGGCTACTCTGTGTTGAGCGGTTAACAAAGAAACAGGTACTCCTATATGCTTAATTGAGAGTTATTAATGTAACTTCAGTTGTTCTACAAACGTTGGGCTATATGTTTTGATTTTTAATACATTATAAGGCTGCATGATGACTCTAATGATTATTTGAAAAAAGTTGCTTGAAAGGCATGAGCTCCGTTTAGTTTTTTTGCGCAGGCTGTACACACTCCAATAGCCTCACATTCACAATTTGACAAGCACTTGATAATGCCTCGAATTTGTGGCCGTAATGCACCCTAAAAAAATCCATGCCTTTTGCGGCCCGGAGTGCTGCATTGTGCCCTTCTCCCTGAGTGTACTGCGCAATCCGAAGCGTCTCTCACTCACAGGGCTCTCCGTCACGTGATCGGGTGTTTCTCACAGGCTACAAGTGAAGACGGACACATCGGGGACGCAACTGTGTGCGTCCTTATCCAATTCCGAGGTGCATATTGAAGATATTGGAAGAACTGTCCACATTTACTTTTCGTCAGCCAACAAGATGAGTAGGCCTAACGAACAGCAAAAGTACTAGCCTATGTTAATTTACTATCCCCCATAGTACAAAAGTCAACCTATTCTATTCTGTGCGAGAAATAAATATTCCAAACATAGTCTGGGACAGTTGTGGGATGCGATAGATCCCAAATTAATACAACCACTAGCATCAAAAACCTTTTTTATGCAATGAGGCTGATGCAACATATCAGAATGTTTAGCTTAAAATGTTGATAAACTATTAGGGTATTTCTTCACATTATAATCGCAGCAATGCGCACATGGTAGTAGGCTATAAGCGCGAATGTTCCATTAACGGAAAACAGCATTATCAAAAGTGACCGCGAATGCAATTATGCATGTAATGCTTTTATTATAAAGGTGCATTTTATGTTGGAAATGATCTTCCCCAAACTTGAAACTCATGCGCTGCTTATATGTGCCAGTTAGGCTCTACACCCCTTGATTTGTTGAACACTTTTTTGGTTACTACATGATTCCATATGTGTTATTTCATAGTTTTGATGTCTTCACTATTATTCTACAATGTAGAAAGTAGTAAAAATAAAGAAAAACCCTGGAATGAGTAGGTGTGTCCAAACGTTTAACTTGTACTGTATGTATGTATGTATGTATGTATGTATGTGTGTGTATATATATATATGTGTGTGTGTGTATATATATATATGTGTGTGTGTGTGTGTATATGTGTGTGTGTGTGTGTGTGTGTGTGTGTGTGTGTGTGTGTGTGTGTGTGTGTGTGTGTGTGTGTGTGTGTGTATATATATATTTCTACTGGTAAATGTGTGCTTTCATATTGTTTTCCAGTATAAATATTTTTTTCTTTGATATTTTCTTTTTTATAAGCATACTCATCTTTTGGTTGCTATAGATGCGACCCAGTCGTTCGTTCTTTATATTCCGTTCTCATGCTTCGGTCCCTTTCTTGCTGATAGCTAACCAACTAGCTACGGCTACACAGTCACGACCTCTGCAGCCAGAATAACAGCAACGTTTGTTTAAGCTTTTTATCCCGCTTATACCACAGTTACCAAAGAAAACAATACTAAGTTCACATTTACCGGTATAATTTTTTGTTGTTGTTATTTTCATTTATATAAGGAAATTAATACTTTCTCATCTTTTGGTTGCTATAGACGCGATCCAGTCGTTCGTTCGATTAGTTCAATATTTATGGACTCGACCCAGTCGTTCGTTCTTTATGTTCCGTTGCCGTGCTCGCTGGCAACGTTCTTATCCCTTGCTTGCCAGCTAGCTACGGCTAACACAGTCCTCGTTGGACCTGCATTTACAATGTATCCAATTTCAGTTTGTGTAGTTGTTGATTTAGCTTTCTGTAACTTTGTAGCAAGTACGGTCTGCATGTGTAGGCATCATGATTGCAAGGTGTCCCGATATCTTTTCCAATTGTCCCGTTATCTGTTTTTAATATCCATTCTAGAATGCCCTTCTAGCCAATCAGAAATAAGTATTCAAAAATGCTGTGGTATAATTAAATATAGCAGAATAAAATGCAAATAATATTTTTCCCACACAACTTGCGTCACGGCAACATGTGGAACCGCTGTCATAAAAAAGTTATATTTTGAAACAGAGCCCAAGGCAAGCCCATGCTTTTTTAAATCCACTTTATTACCCTCACTCCGCTTTGTTAGGGAGCAGGCGTAGGGTCTTACATCATGATACCGATAGAAAAGAATAGCAATCTATATTTTCAAAAGCATGTGATTCTCGTGTTCATATTTCACAACCTCCACAAGCTAATAGGCCTATACATGATTTAGGCCACATTTATTGCACGCTAAATGTTTCTGATCAGTGATAGTATAGCTCATCTATTCAATGACGAATAGATGAGCAATACCACCTCCGCTTATTTGCCCAGCCAGAGAATTAACAAAATATACAGACGGAGATTCAGTGAAACAATGACAAGTCACAGGCTTGGTCGGGAGTAGGCCTAAATCAAATCAAATCAAATCAAATTTTATTGGTCACATGCGCCGAATACAACAGGTGCAGACATTACAGTGAAATGCTTACTTACAGCCCTTAACCAACAGTGCATTTATTTTAAACAAAAAAAGTAGAAATAAAACAACAACAAAAAAGTGTTGAGAAAAAAAAGAGCAGAAGTAAAATAAAGTGACAGTAGGGAGGCTATATATACAGGGGGGTACCGTTGCAGAGTCAATGTGCGGGGGCACCGGCTAGTTGAGGTAGTTGAGGTAATATGTACATGTGGGTAGAGTTAAAGTGACTATGCATAAATACTTAACAGAGTAGCAGCAGCGTAAAAAGGATGGGGTGGGGGGGCAGTGCAAATAGTCTGGGTAGCCATGATTAGCTGTTCAGGAGTCTTATGGCTTGGAGGTAGAAGCTGTTGAGAAGTCTTTTGGACCTAGACTTGGCACTCCGGTACCGCTTGCCGTGCGGTAGCAGAGAGAACAGTCTATGACTAGGGTGGCTGGAGTCTTTGACAATTTTGAGGGCCTTCCTCTGACACCGCCTGGTATAGAGGTCCTGGATGGCAGGAAGCTTTGCCCCAGTGATGTACTGGGCCGTACGCACTACCCTCTGTAGTGCCTTGCGGTTGGAGGCCAAGCAGTTGCCATACCAGGCGGTGATGCAACCAGTCAGGATGCTCTCGATGGTGCAGCTGTAGAATTTTTTTGAGGATCTGAGGACCCATGCCAAATCTTTTTAGTCTCCTGAGGGGGAATAGGCTTTGTCGTGCCCTCTTCACGACTGTCTTGGTGTGTTTGGACCATGATAGTTTGTTGGTGATGTGGACACCAAGGAACTTGAAGCTCTCAACCTGTTCCACTACAGCCCCGTCGATGAGAATAGGGGCGTGCTCAGTCCTCCTTTTTTTCCTGTAGTCCACAATCGCCTAGGCTACTAAATGACTGAAGAGCAAAATAATCCACTTGTTAAGCGACATAGCATGCTAGCAAAATGTTCTGATTATTGCTAATAAATGAGCCAACTAGACAAGATGATCATGAGCAGCACTCACCTCAACTTAGCGAACATTTCCACAGCCTAATTGTAGCCTAACCAGTATCCAAAAGGAGATTCAGTGAAAAGAAAAATCGGACATTGATTGATTTATCAAGACGAGTCCCCACGCTTGTCTTGAAGCAGCACGAAGCAGTGCTGAAATAGTTGAACACACGTGGGTAGGCTATTGCTTCAAATGTATTATATCAATTGGATGACTTTGGGAGGTTCAGGAAGCAACAATTTGATGCCTTCATTTGCATTAGCCTACTTTATTCCAATATGTTCATCATTCAGTGATATTTATTCCCACAGTAATTCTTTATGGATACATTCAGTTGTGGTTAAGAAAACAGTGCATGTGGTGGGCTAAGCGAATAGATGGGTGAAGTGACATGCCTCGTAAAGTTTAGAACTGGCAGGAGGATAATAGTAACGGGTGCTGCCTAGCAACCATCAAGAGTTTACGTGCGCAGTGCGTGCCAATGCCGCCTCAGCATTACGGCTGCATTTCATACTAAACCATAGGCAGAACTGTACCGTAATCATGACTAGATTGGTTTGTGGAAATACAAGTAGAGACTTTGTCGCTGGCAAAACCTTTCATATATAAAGAAAAGTTGGCGAGATGCTAAAGTTGGCGTAAAGATGTCTCGGTCTATACTTACTATCTACACCTTATGGACACAGTTAATTTTACAATAATTATATTATATATATATTAATTTTTTTTGCTCCTGAACTTCTTCTACTCTCAACCTCTCCAATCATTTTCATGATGTCCATCCGGTTTGCTTCTATATGCCATATCTTTCTAACTGTGCTCTTTCCCAAAAGCTCCCAACATACAACCTATGTACTTATTATGGACACAGTATGCTTACATTATTAGCTGTCTTTGTTATTATTTGTTGTTATTTGTTATTAGTCCCATCCTTCAACTCTATTCAATACCTCCCATCTATCTCTTAACACCATCCATATAGGATTTCTATTTGCCATATATATTTCAACCGTACTGTGATGTTTTACAAAAGTTCTGAACCTTTCTATTCTCATTGCTTCTACAGATTGTGAATTAAAAATAAACATTTTTGCTAAAAGTATTATTATATTATTGATCGATTGACTATGACTTTTCAGATCACCCAGTAATGCTATCTGCAAGGTTAGCTCCAGGTAAATATTGCAATCCTTTAGCCATTCCTGGACCTGTGTCCAAAAACAAGCTACAAATGGACAGAACCAAAACAAATGATCTAATGATTCTGTCTCTTCACAGCAAAATCTGCAGAGCTGGGATTTTATATAATCATTTAAATTGAAAGATTCTAATTTTTGAATCGGTGTCGTTTTGCGTGTCAGTTCATAAACACTATGCCATGGGATCGGTACGTCAAAAATCTCTTCCCAACTGCAATCTATATGGGACGGCTGTCAATCCTTTGGTCCTTAAGTGAAACTGATATACTTTTTTATTTATCATAGTTTTCCTTAACCAATTATGTTCTTTAATGCAAGGCCGACAGACAAGTTCCTTACTTTCTCCCCCTTCCACTTTCCTCTTCCACTTTTGCGGTAAGGCTGCAATTATTTGGTTGTAATTTTGGGTAGAGCAGACATTTCCATATGTTTTTGTTAGCTGCATGTGCGACATAACTCCACCAGTCCTACCGATGATATCAAATCTCAGTGTTTGAATATCATTGTTTTTAAAATGCTTACGCTTTTGATGATGTCATCGGGTATAACTTTTGTACTCAATTTTTTACTACAAAATGTAGAAACACACCATTTTCACATGTAGACACTGGTATGGTGCTGGAGATAATTAATATGAGGTTGAAAATCAAATCTCATTTTATTCGTCACATGCTTCGTAAACAAAATGGGCAGGGGTACGAGGTAATTGAGGTAGATACACTATATATACAAAATTATGTGGACACCCCTTCAAGTTAGTGGATTCAACTATTTCAGCCACACCCGTTGCTGACCTGTGTATAAAATCGAGCACACAGCCGTTGTCGTGACTTTCATTAATCTGATGACTGTTATTTATCGAATCAACTAACTATGTTTAATTGTTACCCAATTTAAATTAATAATGTAACAATTAACTCATTAGGAATTTGGGGCACCACGGAAGAAGTTGTTTAAAGGCTCTGTCGTAGCCGGCTGTGACCGGGAGACCCATGGGGCGGCGCACAATTGGCCCAGCGTCGTCCAGGGTAGGGGAGGGAATGGCCGGCAGGGATGTAGCTCAGTTGGTAGAGCATGGCGTTTGCAACGCCAGGGTTGTGGGTTCGATTCCCACGGGGGGGCAGTATGAAAAAAATAAAAATAATAATGAATGCACTCACTAACTGTAAGTCGCTCTGGATAAGAGCGTCTGCTAAATGACTTAAATGTAAATGTAAATGTTAAAGAGTTACCATCTCCCGAATTAAACTCTAAAGGTCTTTACCTATCACATCCATAAAACAGTCAACGTATTAATTCATAACCTCTTATCATATCATTCTGAACAGTCGTAACCTTGGATCCGCAAAAACCCCAGCTTTACTTATGATTCAGCACTACACAAATTGGCTTAATCATTTATTTAATAGCTAACTAAATAATAACAGAGAATAACATGCAGTGGGGAAAAAAAGTATTTAGTCAGCCACCAATTGTGCAAGTTCTCCCACTTAAAAAGATGAGAGCCCTGTAATTTTGAGAGCCCTAAAATTTCTCCAGAAAATCACATTGTAAGATTTTTAATGAATTTATTTGCAAATTATGGTGGAAAATAAGTATTTGGTCAATAACAAAAGTTTCTCAATACTTTGTTATATACCCTTTGTTGGCAAGGACACAGGTCAAACGTTTTCTGTAAATCTTCACTAGGTTTTCACACACTGTTGCTGGTATTTTGGCCCATTCCTCCATGCAGATCTCCTCTAGAGCAGTGATGTTTTGGGGCTGTCGCTGGGCAACACGGACTTTCAACTCCCTCCAAAGATTTTCTATGGGGTTGAGATCTGGAGACTGGCTAGGCCACTCCAGGACTTTGAAATGCTTCTTACGAAGCCACTCCTTCATTTCCCGGGCGGTGTGTTTGGGATCATTGTCACGCTGAAAGACCCAGCCACGTTTCATCTTCAATGCCCTTGCTGATGGAAGGAGGTTTTCACTCAAAATCTCACGATACATGGCCCCATTCATTCTTTCCTTTACACGGATCAGTCGTCCTGGTCCCTTTGCAGAAAAACAGCCCCAAAGCATGATGTTTCCACCCCCATGCTTCACAGTAGGTATGGTGTTCTTTGGATGCAACTCAGCATTCTTTGTCCTCCAAACACGACGAATTGAGTTTTTACCAAAAAGTTATATTTTGATTTCATCTGACCATATGACATTCTCCCAATCCTCTTCTGGATCACCCAAATGCACTCTAGCAATCTTCAGACAGGCGTGGACATGTACTGGCTTAAGCAGGGGGACACGTCTGGCACTGCAGGATTTGAGTCCCTGGCGGCGTAGTGTGTTACTGATGGTAGGCTTTGTTACTTTGGTCCCAGCTCTCTGCAGGTCATTCACTAGGTCCCCCCGTGTGGTTCTTGTGATCATTTTGACCCCACAGGGTGAGATCTTGCGTGGAGCCCCAGATCGAGGGAGATTATCAGTGGTCTTGTATGTCTTCCATTTCCTAATAATTGCTCCCACAGTTGATTTCTTCAAACCAAGCTGCTTACCTATTGCAGATTCAGTCTTCCCAGCCTGGTGCAGGTCTACAATTTTGTTTCTGGTGTCCTTTGACAGCTCTTTGGTCTTGGCCATAGTGGAGTTTGGAGTGTGACTGTTTGAGGTTGTGGACAGGTGTCTTTTATACTGATAACAAGTTCAAACAGGTGCCATTAATACAGGTAACGAGTGGAGGAAAGAGGAGCCTCTTAAAGAAGAAGTTACAGGTCTGTGAGAGCCAGAAATCTTGCTTGTTTGTAGTTGACCAAATACTTATTTTCCACCATAATTTGCAAATAAATTCATTAAAAATCCTACAATGTGATTTTCTGGATTTTTTTCCCTCCATTTGTCTGTCATAGTTGACGTGTACCTATGAAGAAAATTACAGGCCTCTCTCATCTTTTTAAGTGGGAGAACTTGCACAATTGGTGGCTGACTAAATCCTTTTTTCCCCCCACTGTGTGTGTGTGTGTGTGTGTGTGTGTGTATGTATGTGTGTGTATGTATGTATATATATATATATGTATGTATGTGTATATATATATATGTATGTATGTGTATATATGTATATGTATATGTATATATATATATATATATAGATAGATAGATAGATAGATAGATAGATAGAGAGATATATATATATATAGATGAGAGAGAATCGTACATTTGGAAACTACGCTCACAGTAATCATAATACTTTGCTCACAAACCACCGCCTGTTTGGAGTAAGAAATAATGAATGTATTGACATGTGAAATGCCTTTGTTCGCCGATTCTCTGTTGACATCAAGCCTTCTTGGAAAGGGGTTTTGGTTGGTGGTCCTGTGGGTCACTTGTAAGGCTATGATTGTCCACAAGAGGTCACAATGTCCTCCTTCTTAGTAGTCCTGGCTTGTAATGGGATGTTTCCTCAGAACACATACTCATCTGTACCAGTGATTGTCTGCGAGGGGATTTTCTTCTTCATTCACCTTCTGTGGATAATCAAAGTTCCAAACAACTTTACACGCGCAGATGCAGACTGGCAGTGTTTGGGTCTAGTCTGGTGAGTTTATTTTCTTCACCTTGTGTTGATGTTCAAAATTCTAACCATTTCAAACGTGTAGCCACCGCTCCACGCTTTCTGGTCTAATGTTAATTTTGTTACCAAGGCTTTTTATGCACTCTGGTTTAAAGGGCGTTCCGTCATGCTGACATGCTCTCTGAGCTCACTCGGGGCGTGGCTACTTACTTGTGCAAAGCTTATATGAAAACAATTCTCATTAGAAAAATAAAATCACATTCCTATCTTAACAAAGAAACATTCATCATGTTTCATATTATATACATAACGTATTGGATGAAAACTTGACAGATAAAGTGTGTATACTTTTCAAGTTACACTATTTTCTTGATACCATTCTTAATGACCTAACAAAATAATAAACAATATGACATGACTATTATTTAGATTCCCACTGACCATTCCCGACGTGCATTCTCTGTTTTGAATCACACTTCGCCATCTGGCAGTGTGGCGGATGCCAGGAGAACTCTACCTGCCCGAATGCATAGTGCCAACTGTAAAGTTTGGTGGAGGAGGAATAATGGTCTGGGGCTGTTTTTCATGGTTTGGGCTAGGCCCTTTAGTTCCAGTGAAGGGAAATCTTAACTCTACAGCATACAATGACATTCTAGATGATTCTGTGCTTCCAACTTTGTGGCAACAGTTTGGGCAAGGCCCTTTCCTGTTTCAGCATGCCCCCGTGCACAAACGAGGTCCGTACAGAAGTGGTTTGTCGAGATCGGTGTGGAAGAACTTGACTGGCCTGCACAGAGCCATGACCTCAACCCCATCGAATACCTTTGGGATGAATTGGAACGCTGACTGCAAGCCAGGCCCAACATCAGTGCCCCGACCTTATTAATGCTCTTGTGGCTGAATGGAAGCAAGTCCCCGCAGCAATGTTCCAATATCTAGTGGAAAGCCTTCCCAGAAGAGTGGAGGCTGTTATAGCAGCAAAGGGGGGACCAACTCCATATTAATGCCCATGATTTTGGAATGAAATGTTCGACGAGTAGGTGTCCACATACTTTTGGTCATGTAGTGTATGTACTGTACATATACAGTTGAAGTCGGAAGTCATTAAAATTCATTTTTCAACCACTCCACAAATTTCTTGTTAACAAACTATAGTTTTGGCAAGTCGATTAGGACATCTACTTTGTGCATGACACAAGTAATTTTTCCAACAATTGTTTACAGACAGATTATTTCACTTATAATTCACTGTATCACAATTCCAATGGGTCAGAAGTTGACTGTGCCTTTAAAAAGCTTGGAAAATTCCAGAAAATATGTCATGGCTTTAGAAGCTTCTGATAGGCAAATTGACATAATTTGAGTCAATTGGAGGTGTACCTGTGGATGTATTTCAAGGCCTACCTTCAAACTCAGTGCCTCTTTGCTTGACATCATGGGAAAATCAAAAGAAATCAGCCAAGACCTCAGAAAAAAAATTGTAGACCTCCAAAAGTCTGGTTCATCCTTGGGAGCAATTTCCAAACGCCTGAAGGTACCGCGTTCATCTGTACAAACAATAGTACGCAAGTATAAAAACCATGGGACCACGCCGGCGTCATACCGCTCAGGAAGGAGACTCATTCTGTCTCCTAGAGATGAACATACTTTGGTGCGAAAAGTGCAAATCAATCCCAGAACAACAGCAAAGGACATTGTGAAGATGCTGGAGGAAACTGGTACAAAAGTATCTATATTCACACTAAAACGAGTCCTCTATCGACATAACCTCGAAAGGCTGCTCAACAAGGAAGAAGCCACTGCTCCAAAACCGCCATAAAAAAGCCAGACTACGGTTTGCAACTGCACATGGGGACAAAGATCGTACTTTTTGGAGAAATGTCCTCTGGTCTGATGAAACAAAAATAGAACTGTTTGGCCGTAATGACCATTGTTATGTTTGGAGGAAAAAGGTGTCACTTGCAAACCGAAGAACACCATCCCAACTGTGAAGCACGGGGGTGGCAGCATCATGCTGTGGGGGTGCTTTGCTGCAGGAGGGACTGGTGCACTTCACAAAATAGATGGCATCATTGAGGAAGTAAAATTCTGTGGATATATTGAAGCAACATCTCAAGACATCAGTCAGGAAGTTAAAGCTTGGTCGCAAATGGGTCTTCCAAATGGACAATGACCCCAAGCATACTTCCAAAGTTGTGACAAAATGGCTTAAGGACAACAAAGTCAAGGTATTGGAGTGGCCATCACAAAGCCCTAACCTTAATCCTATAGAACATTTGTGGGCAGAACTGAAAAAGCTTGTGCGAGCAAGGAGGCCTACAAACCTGACTCAGTTACACCAGCTCTGTCAGGACGAATGGGCCAAAATTCACCCAACTTATTGTGTGAAACTTGTGGAAGGCTACCCAAAACGTTTGACCCAAGTTAAACAATTTAAAGGCAATGCTACCAAATACTAATTGAGTGTATGTAAACTTCTGACCCACTGGGAATGTGATGAAATAAATAAAAGCTTAAATAAATAATTATCTCTAACATTATTACTACATTTCACATTCTTAAAATAAAGTGGTGATCCTAACTGACCTAAGACAGGGAATTTTTACTAGTATTAAATGTCAGGAATTGTGAACAACTGAGTTTAAATGTATTTGGCTAAGGTGTATGTAAACTTCCGACTTCAACTGTAACTAGGAATAAAGTGACGGTTAATAAACTTGTGATGAGTTGATGCAAAAAGGGTCAATGCAGGTAGTCTGGTTAGCTATTTGGTTAACTATTAAGCGGTCTTATGGCTTGGGGGTAGAAGCTGTTCAGGGTTCTGTTGCTTCGGGGTCTATTGGCTTTCAGTTTCATATATGGGTTTCATCTCATTATAGCAATGTGGAATATCATCATAGCTTTCTTATTTGGAGACCTTTTATACTGTAGCTTCAAGACGGATGCATGGATTCAAATCAAATCAAATTTTCTTGGTCGTGTACACATTTTGCAGATGTTATCGCGGGTGTAGCGAAATGCTTATGTTCCTAGCTCCAACAGTGCAGTAATACCTAACAATATAAAGCAATAGAGCCCCACAGTGGAGGTGTCTATAATACCCATTTAAACCTAGCGGTCAAACAGGGAAATGGTTCCAATTGATTTTCCACCATTCATTTTTCCCATAGGGGATTTTAGAAACACTTAAAATAAGGTTTGTGTTTTGTGAAGGCTTACCCTGGCGTGACGTTTTGATAACCATGCTATTCTCTCACAGACAAGGTGACTTTTATCAATATATTCATCTTTATTTACTCTCAGATTCGAAAATGCTAATTAACATAAAAGTAGATATCATTCAAGACTACAAATCCCTGCAAGCTCCTGTATGTCATCTCTAGCTGACACCTTTGCTAACAGGTATTGTCAATTTAAAACTTTCACAAGACAGTTCACAGAATTGTAAATTTAAAGAAATGTAGCCAATTTATTAATTACTACATTTAGCTAACATTAGATAGTTAATCCAGAGAGTTTCTTACCTTTGCCTCGATTCGGCAGTCTCGTCCAGATCATCATGACATTAGTAGTTCTTTAGCAGCTAATTAGCATTTCATTTTGGGGGGTTAATACAGGCATATTGATGAAAGTCAACTTCTCCTAGAGAGATTTACACGGTTATCAAAACGTCATGCCAGGGTAAGCCTACACAAAACACAGCCCTTATTTTAAGTGTTTCTAAAATCCCCTATGGGAAACATTAATGGTGGAAAAACGATTGGAACCTTTCCCTGTTTGACCGCTAGGTTTTATGGGTACTATGACTCATACTGTGGTACTCTATACACGCAAATCCAAAAACTGTAAGGAAAATAATTAAGAAATATTAGAATGAGCAATGTCAGAGTCCGGAATATAAAAATACATGTGTGCCCTTAATTGGAATGAGGAACCTTGTACGCAATGTCTCAAAAGCAGTGATCTATTACTGATACTGTAAAAGTTATTGATTGGGTTTCTAATGGTGAGCTGAGATCTTTGACAACAAGATTTGAGATGTTTTACGATCTGTTTTGTAGAGCTTGTGTGTGGTTACACGCACTCGTGTGTTTATCTGTGTGTGAGGGAGAGACCTCTTTTCCCCCTAATCCCAGGGTAAAGTGGCTTATTTAGCTCCCCAGCCCACCCCAGTCTTGAGGAAATGGAGAAACCATAAGCCAGCCAGCCTCATGGGCTTTCCCCTGGCCTGGGCTGCGCAGCAAAGTGCTGAGTGTGTCAGCGTTTTCTCTGCGTGTGTGTCTCTGTATCTCTAAGTGTGTGTGATGTGCAAAGATACTCTATTATGAAAAGACACTCTCTTGACAAAAATGACATCTGTGTGTGTGGGGGCATGTTGGTGTGTGTGTATGTTTATGTATCAGATTAACCTACCGCTCCATATTTGCCAAACAACACACACACCACACACTTTCCTGTCCACTTCATTCACATGCAGGGTGACATTTAAAAATTGAATTTTTTTTTTACATGTCTGTAGCAAATTGAGTTTCAAAACCATGGTGCATATGGAAAATTCAGCTCTCATTCCGAGGACTAAGATGTCTAGTTTTTGATATTTTGTTCTCTATTGTTCCTCAAGCAAGGGGGAGGCCGATGACATGACGACGTCCCATCAAATCAAATAACATTTTATTTTATTTGTCACATGCACCGAATACAACCTTAGAGTGAAATGCTTACTTACAAGCCCTTAACCAACAATGCAGTTTTAAGAAAGAATATCCCCCAAAAAATCCCAATCATACAATATAAAATAATAAATAATTAAAGAGCAGCAGTAAAAATTACAATAGCGAGGCTATATACAGGGGGTACCGGTACCGAGTCAATGTGCGGGGGCACCGGTTAGTCGAGGTAATTGGGGTAATATGTACAGGTGAGGGAAAAAAGTATTTGATCCCCTGCTGATTTTGTACGTTTTCCCACTGACAAAGACATGATCAGTCTATAATTTTAATGGTAGGTTTATTTGAACAGTGAGAGACAAAATAACAACAAAAAAATCAGAAAAACGTATGTCAAAAATGTTATACATTTATTTGCATTTTAATGAGGGAAATAAGTATTTGACCCCTCTGCAAAACATGACTCAGTACTTGGTGGCAAAACCCTTGTTGGCAATCAGAGGTCAGACGTTTCTTGTAGTTGGCCACCAGGTTTGCACACATCTCAGGAGGGATTTTGTTCCACTCCTCTTTGCAGATCTTCTCCAAGTCATTAAGGTTTCGAGCCTGACGCTTGGCAACTCGAACCTTCAGCTCCCTCCACAGACTTTCTATGGGATTAAGGTCTGTAGACTGGCTAGGCCACTCCAGGACCTTAATGTGCTTCTTCTTGAGCCACTCCTTTGTTGCCTTGGCCGTGTGTTTTGGATCATTCTCATGCTGGAATACCCATCCACGACCCATTTTCAATGCCCTGGCTGAGGGAAGGAGGTTCTCACCCAAGATTTGACGGTATATGGCCCCGTCCATCGTCCCTTTGATGCGGTGAAGTTGTCCTGTCCCCTTAGCAGAAAAACACCCCCAAAGCATAATGTTTCCACCTCCATGTTTGATGGTGGGGATGGTGTTCTTGGGGTCATAGGCAGCATTCCTCCTTCTCCAAACACGGCGAGTTGAGTTGATTCCAAAGAGCTCGATTTTGGTCTCATCTGACCACAATACTTTCACCCAGTTCTCCTCTGAATCATTCAGATGTTCATTGGCAAACTTCAGACGGGCCTGTATATGTGCTTTCTTGAGCAGGGGGACCTTGCGGGCGCTGCAGGATTTCAGTCCTTCACGGCATAGTGTGTTACCAATTGTTTTCTTGGTGACTATGGTCCCAGCTGCTTTAAGATCATTGACAAGATCCTCCCGTGTAGTTCTGGGCTGATTCCTCACTGTTCTCATGATCATTGCAACTCCACGAGGTGAGATCTTGCATGGAGCCCCTGGCCGAGGGAGATTGACAGTTCTTTTGTGTTTCTTCCATTTGCGAATAATCGCACCAACTGTTGACACCTTCTCACCAAGCTGCTTGGCGATGGTCTTGTAGCCCATTCCAGCCTTGTGTAGGTCTACAATCTTGTCCCTGACATCCTTGGAGAACTCTTTGGTCTTGGCCATGGTGGAGAGTTTGGAATCTGATTGATTTATTGCTTCTGTGGACAGGTGTCTTTTATTCAGGTAACAAGGTGAGATTAGGCACACTCCCTTTAAGAGTGTGCTCCTAATCTCAGCTCGTTACCTGTATAAAAGACATCAGGGAGCCAGAAATCTTTCTAATTGAGAGGGGGTCAACTAATTATTTCCCTCATTAAAATGCAAATCAATTTATAACATTTTTGACAAATGCGTTTTTCTGGATTTTGTTGTTGTTATTCTGTCTCTCACTGTTCAAATAAACCTACCATTAAAATTATAGACTGATAATTTCTTTGTCAGTGGGCAACCGTGCAAAATCAGCAGGGGATCAAATACTTTTTTCCCTCACTGTACATGTAGGTAGAGTTATTAAAGTGACTATGCATAGATAATATCAGAGAATAGTAGCAGCATAAAAGAGGGGGGGCAATGCAAATAGTCTGGGTAGCCATTTGATTAGATGTTCAGGAGTCTTATGGCTTGGGGGTAGAAGCTGTTTAGAAGCCTCTTGGACCTAGACATGGCGCTCCAGTACCGCTTGCCGTGCGGTAGCAGAGAGAACAGTCTATGACTAGGGTGGCTGGAGTCTTTGACAATTTTGAGGGCCTTCCTCTGACACCGCCTGGTATAGAGGTCCTAGATGGCAGGAAGCTTGGCCCCAGTGATGTACTGGGCCGTACACACTACCCTTTGTAGTGCCTTGCGGTCGGCGGCCGAGCAGATGCCATACCAGGCAGTGATGCAACCAGTCAGGATGCTCTCGATGGTGCAGCTGTAGAACCTTTTTAGGATCTGAGGACCCATGCCAAATCTTTTCAGTCTCCTGAGGGGGAATAGGCTTTGTCATGCCCTCTTCACGACTGTCTTGGTGTGCTTGGACCATGTTAGTTTGTTGGTGATGTGGACACCAAGGAACTTGAAGCTCTCAACCTGCTCCACTACAGCCTTGTCGATGAGAATGGGGGTGTGCTCTTCTTTTTCCTGTAGTCCACAATCATCTCCTTTTGTCTTGATCACGTCGAGGGAGAGGTTGTTATCCTGGCACCACACGGCCAGGTCTCTGACCTCCTCCCTATAGGCTGTCTCGTCGTTGAATGTTGCAGTTGTCTAAAAAACACCCTTTAGTGTGTGTACTTTACTGTGTTTATACTTGGGATATCCCTTTTCAACAGGAAAAGTACATTTCAGGGTGGGTAAGCTGATCCTAGATCTGTGCCTAAGGGCAACTTCTACCGGGAGCCATGTCTGCTGCTGCAGCTGAAAACTATCGGTTCACATAGGCCTTGTTTTTCACACACTCAACTTACATCCTTCCATGTGTTGTTTTCTCCGTTGTTGAGGTCTTCTCAGGTCCAAAAAGTTGGGACCCGTTCCAAAATGGACCCGGGGCTTACTCAAATAAATAACCATTTAAAATATGGAGACCCAGTCCAAACAGACCCGAGGACAACCAGACCTGGCCCCGTATAGACCCGGTCGGGTCCAGATCCGATCCGAGTGAGTGAAGCAGCAGAATTATTATCAAACCGAGAAGACAAGCTAGTTAAGCTAGCTAGCTAGGTTGGCTTTCCCTAGCCAATTTTTTCTCAACTCCACAATGTACATCACATCAAAGGAGTTGAGTGGCGACGAGTGTGTGGACTGTATCTCCGACTACATCGAGCCTCTATAAATTGTTAAACAATTACTGTTTACCTATGTTTGTACTTTGTAGCTGCATGCCTTTTTTTGTTTGCTGAAATCGCAACTATTTAATTAAACGTTAATCAAATACAACCACCGACTGTTTCCGCGTATCGACTGACAGTGACTCGACTGACAGCGAGTTGTGCAACCCAACTCCGAGGTCTACATATCGTGGAGTTGAGAAACCCAGCTACGCTATCCCCCCCCCCTACACAATTACAACAACAACTCTATTTAAAGTATTAAGCAGCAGCCTACCTGTTGGCTCTTGGTTGTTGTAGACTATCCTTCTCATTTAACTTTTAATTGCATAATTTTAATTCCATATTCCATTGATCTCCTAACTTGCATGCCACGGCACACACAGAGCCAGAGGCTAGTGCCTCTGATGACTTGTGATTGGCCGACAACAACAAGCTACACGCACCGCTCGTGAAAAGCCTGAGCAGCAGCATAAATGAGAATTGTATCTTTCTCTACTGCAGCAGTCTCGTTCGGGTCTGTATGGTTCCTTACCGGCAAATCAGTTATAATTACACATACCCGAGACAAGTGACAATCAGATCCGACCTGGATCCGAGGGTCAACTTATCGGGTTTGGGTTGGCACGTGAAGACCTCTACTCTGTTTGCTTGATAACTCAATATCTCTCTCTTGTTTATCTGTTGCAGACTCACACCATATGTTGTACTGATCTTTCAACTTTGAACCAGATGCTCACCAACAGACTGAAGATGTTGCTTTCCTAAGAACCAACAGGTAATACATTCCTCTTTATCTTGTTGGATTCTTGCCTGACTGATTTGATTCTTAAAAGTCAAGTGTATTGTTAGTAGGTGAATGTTTCTGACCCATGGTTTGGGCGAGTGTAACTGGGTGGTTATATTGGTGATTCTTATAAGTGTATTGCAGACGGTACATGTACATTGCTAAATACAATACTAATATATGCTATTTAGCAGACCCTTTTGTGTTTATATCCAAAGCGACTTACAGTCATGTGTGCGTGCATACATTTTACGTATGGGTTGTCCCGGGAATCGAACCTACTACCCTGGTGTTACAAGCGCCATGCTCTACCAACTGAGATACGAAGGATCACTGCTCCAATGACCTGTTTCAGGGGTAGACAACTTAAGGGCCAGGACCCTTTTCACAGTATCGTGCCGGCCCAAACCAAAGGGGTTGGGGTACTGCTAAGTCTTCTCTTTCAGTGGGCGGCTTATATAGAAATGCACACAACACACATAGTGAAACTAGGTCAGTAGTAGCATGTATGACCCTAGCTCTCTGGTGGTGTGGTGGTGTTAGGTGACCTTTTGGATTATTTGCATTGACCCCGATAAACCTGGTAAATAATGGTGAGGAAACATTGCTGTATGTGGGAATATACAGGAGTGCATTACACACACAGTCCCTCCTCACTGAAAGCCTCCTAAACCTGGCGAATGTAGGGTGAAACTTCATAGCGCCTTGCTCCAGTCTACTGTCCAGTGACTGGTGCCCTGAGAGAGAGAGAGAGAGAGAGAGAGACAGAGTGTTTGTCATTCTCTCCAGCTATGCATGTGGCTAGTTTGCGAGATCAAGCTTCTTTTTTTTTACAGCAGAGACAATCAATCCCCTCCTGAATCAAGATCCCTGCTGCCTAATATTTGTTTTGTGTGTACAGCAAACCTTTTGACATAGTTGTACAGCTTTATGAGCTGGGGTAATTGCAATTAGTTTGATCCCTTGCGCTTGATAGCATTTAGCTAGCATCAGCTATGGGAATTCACTAGTACTTTGTTAGCATTATTATTATTATTATTATGATAAAATATATATTTTTTATGTTTGGAAAGAAATAGCGCTCTCTTCTGTCCACTGCCGGTAATACCGTATACCCCGGTATGGTACAAGAACTGTATGCAAATCTCAAATCAAATCAAATTTTATTTGCCACATGCGCCGAATACAACAGGTGTAGACATTACCGTGAAATGCTTACTTACAGCCCTTAACCAACAATGCATTTATTTTTTATAAAAAAGTAAAATAAAACAACAACAACAAAAAAGAGAAGAAGTAAAATAAAATACCAGTAGGGAGGCTATATACAGGGGGGTACCGGTGCAGAGTCAATGTGCGGGGGCACCGGCTAGTTGAGGTAATATGTACATGTGGGTAGAGTTAAAGTGACTATGCATAAATAATTAAGAGTAGCAGCAGCGTAAAAAGATGGGGTGGGGGTGGGGGGGCAGTGCAAGTAGTCCGGGTAGCCATGATTAGCTGTTCAGGAGTCTTATGGCTTGGGGGTAGAAGCTGTTGAGAAGCCTTTTGGACCTAGACTTGGCGCTCCGGTACCGCTTGCCGTGCGGTAGCAGAGAGAACAGTCTATGACTAGGGTGGCTGGAGTCTTTGACAATTTTGAGGGCCTTCCTCTGACACCGCCTGGTATAGAGGTCCTGGATGGCAGGAAGCTTGGCCCCAGTGATGTACTGGGCCGTACGCACTACCCTCTGTAGTGCCTTGCGGTCGGAGGCAGAGCAGTTGCCATACCAGGGGGTGATGCAACCAGTCAGGATGCTCTCAATGGTGCAGCTGTAGAAATATCTGAGGACCCATGCCAAATCTTTTCAGTCTCCTGAGGGGGAATAGGCTTTGTCGTGCCCTCTTCACGAGTGTCTTGGTGTGTTTGGACCATGATAGTTCTTTGGTGATGTGGACACCAAGGAACTTGAAGCTCTCAACCTGTTCCACTACAGCCCCGTCGATGAGAATGGGGGCGTGATCAGTCCTCTTTTTTTCCCTGTAGTCCACAATCATCTCCTTTGTCTTGGTCACGTTGAGGGAGAGGTTGTTATCCTGGCACCACACGGCCAGGTCTATGACCTCCTCCCTATAGGCTGTCTCATCGTTGTCGGTGATCAGGCCTACCACTGTTGTGTCTTCGGCAAACTTAATGATGGTGTTGGAATCGTGCCTGACTATGTTGGTAGGCTCGAGCTAGCGCATTGATTTCCAGTTGTGAGTGAGGTGACTGATGCACCAGATAGGGCCCTATAAAGTCTGTGAAATCAACTAAATGTATTGAACTTGTAAAATGTATTAATTTGTCCAAGATTATGGTAAGACATGAACAAAATACAAGTGATATGTATTTTCCTTCAACTTTCTCAAGAGACAACGGCACGCAAATGCCCCTCTGTGTGTGCACGTTTGTCTACCACTGTGTAGTCATTAGCGATGATGGTAATGATGACAACCGTTTCTCAAAAACATGGATTTAGAACGTCCAATTTGGTTGTTTTTCTATTAAAGTGTGATTTTGAGAGTAAAACCTGAAAAACAGAACATTCTGAAACTTGGAAAAATGTAACGCAAAAACAGAATTTGCGGAACAATTGAAATGGAATTAGGCATTGACCCGTTATTGATTTTCCTTATTATTGAAAAGAATTCAGCGGTCAGGACCTCCTGTGTCCTCATATGTAGCTATGGCCCTCTTTGGCACAATAGCCAATGACAATATGCTGAGTTGTTATTATTACAATTTCACAGTTAAACCTGACAATAATGGCAAATTCACAGTGGAAAGGGATTTCTTTTTCTCCCATTGTGTGTGATTTTAGGGGCACTGTGGGATAGCTAGGGGAAGACTCGACGCGTGGCAACAAGGGGTTGTGAGCGACAGATGCAGACAGCAGATGCCAGGATGGGAGGGAAGAAGGGAGAGAGGGAAATAGAGATGGAGGGGGGGAGGCCATCAATCAGATTTAACTGTGACCTGTAACCTTTTACCCCCTTATGACCCCTACAGTCTGGGTGAGGGCGGTCTATACCCCAAGAACTGGGGTTTACTGGAAAATGGAAGGAAATGTATGGGGAGAAATCAAATCAAATCAAATCAAATCAAATTTTATTGGTCACATGCGCCGAATACAACAGGTGCAGACATTACAGTGAAATGCTTACTTACAGCCCTTAACCAACAGTGCATTTATTTTAAACAAAAAAGTAAGAATAAAACAACAACAAAAAAGTGTTGAGAAAAAAAGAGCAGAAGTAAAAAATAAAGTGACAGTAGGGAGGCTATATATACAATAGAATAAAGTGACAGTAGGGAGGCTATATATACAGGGGGGTACCGTTGCATAGTCAATGTGCGGGGGCACCGGCTAGTTGAGGTAGTTGAGGTAATATGTACATGTGGGTAGAGTTAAAGTGACTATGCATAAATACTTAACAGAGTAGCAGCAGCGTAAAAAGGATGGGGTGGGGGGGCAGTGCAAATAGTCCGGGTAGCCATGATTAGCTGTTCAGGAGTCTTATGGCTTGGGGGTAGAAGCTGTTGAGAAGTCTTTTGGACCTAGACTTGGCACTCCGGTACCGCTTGCCGTGCGGTAGCAGAGAGAACAGTCTATGACTAGGGTGACTGGAGTCTTTGACAATTTTGAGGGCCTTCCTCAAAATTGATGGAGAGATGGAGAGAGGGGGAGGGTTAGGGACAGAGAGGAAGAGAGACCGACATGTGGGGGAGATGGCGAGAAACAAAAATGGAGATGGGGAGAGAGGGGGAGATGGAGGCTGGATACAAATCATAAATTCAGTTTCTAGTCCCTTCAGCTATCGGGGACCCCAGAAGCATGTTGACACAGAGACAGACAGTGTGTGAGAGAGAAAGACAGCGAGGTAGAAAGAGAGGGAAACATATCGTTCTGTTCTTCCTGACACTGCTTCAGCTCTCCAGCATCCTACTCCGCTTACCTGTATCAATTGTAAACCTTTGTAGGATTATTACTTACCTACTGTACTTAGGATGGGCAGGGGGCCGGAACATAATTACAAATCATTTGTAGACTGCAAATTGACCGCAAGAAGCTCAAACAGATATAATATTTGACTAAAACATAATAATTTCAAACTTTGTTTGCATTTGTATATGATCACATATATCTCTCTGTTATGCGTGGGAATACTTTGGAACAGATTAGCAAAATTAAAGTCACTTGGAGCTGATTTGCTGGTGTTTATACAATCTTTTATGGCCGTGCTGCCAGTTGGGGAACCCTGCTGTAGAGTAGTTTCCTGTGCCCTTACATGGTGTTAGTGGACATTATTCACAGTACAGAGAGACTTAAATTGTGGCCGGCCCCTGAACCCATCAGTCTGTGGTGTGTGATTGTGTGTGTTAATGTCCACACGTATGGAAGGAGGGACGATGGATGAGCAGTGGGTGAGTCTTCCTCTCCTCCCTCTGTCCCCCTCTCCTCCCCATCCCTTTCACCATCACCCTCTCCAAACGGATCCTTTCCTCTTTCTGTTTGTTTGCCATCTGTCCGGGGTCACTTTGACGACTGCCAGATGAGCATCCCTCCTTTCTCCACCTCCTCCTCTTCCTTCTCTTCCTCTCCATCCTCCTCTATCCTAACCCTTAGGGCTCTAGTACCCCGCTTTGTTTTTCTTCTTCTCTCCATTCATCCCCCTCCCTCTCTCGCTCCCTTGGGCCTTGTGTGAACCGTTGGGAGGCTTTGTCTACGACACGTGTGTTGGCAGAAGATGGCACACTCACACACACACACACTCTCACACACACACACACACACTTTCGCTCTTTGGCCTTTATGAGCAGTTTGCTGACAATATGGGGGACCCCTATTCTCTTTATGGGGTGTGAGGGAGGGGCCCCTTTCAGATTAAACCCCTCACACACACACACACACACTAACGCCACACACTTACCCTTTCATCCAAGCACACACGCACGCTAGTGGTGCTGTTTGTTCACATACACCGCCTGCAATTGCTAATAATCCATCCGCAACTGCCCGACTATGTGATAAAGTGACAATCTGAGGCCTGACCCTAACCCGCTAATATAGAAAATGCACTGTAGGTTACTGTCAGACGGCAGGGGGTGCAGGATTTTTTTGTTGCCTGATTTAGATATGTTTCTGCTTATAATTTCCGAAATTTTGGTAGGCTATTAGTCAGCTCGTCTATAATTAGATAAATGCAGTCTCTCTTCTGTCATTATATGTTGCCTTAGAAGAATAAATAAATCCTTTCTCACCAGAATGTCATAAATTGATAGAATGAATGATTTATCTAGTTGACATCAGTAAAGTTTTCTGTCATCTCTGCTTCTTTCGCGGAGTAAAGACGTTTAGGGATGGGGGAGAAAATGCAATAACCCCCCAAAAAACTGGGAAGAGTTTATGTGCAAAATTTCCAAATTACATCAGTTTGACCGGTTGTAAGGAAATAGAAAACTGTGAAAACGACCCAACGTATTTCTGATAAGATTTCAGTTTGGCTTGGATTAATATTTTATGTGGTTGAAAGACTATCAGGTTTTATGATAAAGACAGCACCTCTACAGACGGTATCTAACTGGTCATTCGCATTCTCTCTAGATCCTGAAATAAATAAATCATATTTCTCCACTCCTGTTCCTGAGTGAAAAAGTTTCATTTGGTGTATCATTTTACTGCAAGAAATGCTTAATTCGGCAGGAGTTTATATTGAGAGGTTATAGCAGACCCGGTGCCAGGATAAAGTGACTAAGGGGGCAGTTGAAATCGGCGAGGGGGCTAAATGTTTTGGGGTTCTTGCATTGGAATTATATTGAATTCTGCTTATGTCACGCTATACCACAATAAACAAAGTTCAAATGCAGAGACTCTGAGATCATTGAGTGCTTTTGAAGTGACTGGTTGGTGTGAAATCTGTAGCCTATCTCCTCTGCACTGTATCTACTAGTCGTAAGGACAACTATTCAGCAGGCGGCAGGCAGGTAGAGGTGCAAATGAGTTTTGGATTGATTTATACAGCGCTGTTATTTCAAAGATGACAGTGATATTTCCATATATATATACACACACACACACACACACACACAGTTGAAGTCGGAAGTTTACATACACTTAGGTTGGAGTCATTAAAACTTGTTTTTCAACCACTCCACAAATTTCTTGTTAACAAAGTATCATATTGGCAAGTCGGTTAGGGCATCTACTTTATGCATGACACAAGTAATTTTTCCAACAATTGTTTACAGACAGATTATTTCACTTATAATTCACTGTATCACAATTCCAGTGGGTCAGAAGTTTACATAGACTAAGTTGACTGTGCCTATAAACAGCTTGGAAAATTCCAGAAAAGGATGTCATGGTTTTAGAAACTTCTGATAGGCTGATTGACATCATTTGAGTCAATTGGAGGTGTACCTGTGGATGCATTTCAAGGCCTACCTTCAAACTCGGTGCCTCTTTGCTTGGCATGGGCAAATCAAAAGAAATCAGCCAAGACCTCAAACATAATTGTAGACCTCCACAAGTCATGTTCATCCTTGGGAGCTATTTCCAAACGCCTGAAGGTACCACGTTCATCTGTACAAATAATAGTACGCAAGTATAAACGCCATGGGACCACACAGCCGTCATACCGCTCAGGAAGGAGACGCGTTCTGTCTCCTAGAGATGAACGTACTTTGGTGCGAAAAGTGCGAATCAATCCCAGAACAACAGCAAAGGACCTTGTGAAGATGCTGGAGGAAACAGGTACAAAAGTATCTATATCCACAGTAAAACGAGTCCTATATCGACATAACCTGAAAGGCCATTCAGCAAGGAAGAAACCACTGCTCCAAAACCGCCATAAAAAAGACAGACTACGGTTTGCAACTGCACATGGGGACAAAGATCGCACTTTTTGGAGAAATATCCTCTGGTCTGATGAAACAAAAATAGAACTGTTTGGCCGTAATGACCATTGTTATGTTTGGAGGAAAAAGGGGACACTTGCAAGCCGAAGAACACCATCTCAACCATGAAACACGGGGATGGCAGCATCATGCTGTGGGGGTGCTTTGCTGCAGGAGGGACTGGTGCACTTCACAAAATAGATCATGAGGAAGGAAAATTATGTGGATATATTGAAGCAACATCTCAAGACATTAGTCAGGAAGTTAAAGCTTGGTCGCAAATGAGTCTTCCAAATGGGCAATGACCCCAAGCATACTTCCAAAGTTGTGGCAAAATGGCTTAAGGACAACAAAGTCAAGGTATTGGAGTGGCCATCACAAAGCACTGACCTCAATCCTATAGAAAATGTGTGGGCAGAACTGAAAAAGTGTGTGCGAGCAAGGAGGCCTACAAACCTGACTCAGTTACACCAGTTCTGTTAGGAGGAATGGGCCAAAATTCACCCAGGTTAATGTGGGAAGCTTGTGGAATGCTACCCGAAATGTTTGACTCAAGTTAAACAATTTAAAGGCAATGCTACCAAGTACTAATTGAGTGTATGTAAACTGCTGACCCACTGGGAATGTGATGAAAGAAATAAAAGCTTAAATAAATCCTTCTCTCTACTATTATTCTGACATTTCACATTCTTAAAATAGTGGTGATCCTAACTGACCTAAGACAGGGAATTTTTACTAGGAGTAAATTTCAGGAATTGTGAAAAACTGAGTAAATGTATTTGGCTAAGGTGTATGTAAACTTCCGATTTCAACTGTATATTATATTTAATTATCAATTTCCGTAACCAATCATTCTAAATTAATAGAGGAATATGTTCAAATCAGATTTTATTGGCCACATGCGCTGAATACAACAGGTGTATATATTACAGTGAAATGCTTACTTACAGCCCTTAACCAACAATGCTTTTATTTTTTAATAAAAAAAGTAAAATAAAACAACAAAAAAGTGTTGAGAAAAAAAGAGCAGAAGTAAAATAAAATAACAGTAGAGAGGCTATATATACAGGGGGGTACCGGTGCAGAGGTAATATGTACATGTGGGTAGAGTTAAAGTGACTATGCATAAATAATTAAGAGTAGCAGCAGCGTAAAAAGATGGGGTGGGGGTGGGGGGGCAGTGCAAACAGTTCGGGTAGCCATGATTAGCTGTTCAGGAGTCTTATGGCTTGGGGGTAGAAGCTGTTGAGAAGTCTTTTGGACCTAGACTTGGCACTCCGGTACCGCTTGCCGTGCGGTAGCAGAGAGAACAGTCTATGACTAGGGTCCTCTGTAGCTCAGCTGGTAGAGCACGGCGCTTGTAACGCCAAGGTAGTGGGTTCGATCCCCGGGACCACCCATACACAAAAATGTATGCACGCATGACTGTAAGTCGCTTTGGATAAAAGCGTCTGCTAAATGGCATATTATATTATTATTATTATAGGGTGGCTGGAGTCTTTGACAATTTTGAGGGCCTTCCTCTGACACCGCCTGGTATAGAGGTCCTGGATGGCAGGAAGCTTGGCCCCAGTGATGTACTGGGCCGTACGCACTACCCTCTGTAGTGCCTTGCGGTCGGAGGCCGAGCAGTTGCCATACCAGGCGGTGATGCAACCAGTCAGGATGTTCTCGATGGTGCAGCTGTAGAAATATCTGAGGACCCATGCCAAATCTTTTCAGTCTCCTGAGGGGGAATAGGCTTTGTCGTGCCCTCTTCACGACTGTCTTGGTGTGCTTGGACCATGATAGTTCTTTGGTGATGTGGACACCAAGGAACTTGAAGTTCTCAACCTGTTCCACTACAGCCCCGTCGATGAGAATGGGGGCATGATCAGTCCTCTTTTTTTTCCTGTAGTCCACAATCATCTCCTTTGTCTTGGTCACGTTGAGCGAGAGGTTGTTATCCTGGCACCACACGGCCAGGTCTATGACCTCCTCCCTATAGGCTGACTCATCGTTGTCGGTGATCAGGCCTACCACTGTTGTGTCTTCGGCAAACTTAATGATGGTGTTGGAATCGTGCCTGGCCATGCAGTCATGGGTGAACAGGGAGTACAGGAGGGGAATGAGCACGCACCCCTGAGGGGCCCCCGTGTTGAGGATTAGTGTGGCAGATGTGTTGTTACCTACCCATACCACCTGGGTGCGGCCCGTCATGGATCCAGTTGCATAGGGAGGTGTTTAGTCCCAGGATCCTTAGCTTAGTGATGAGCTTTGAGGGCACTATGGTGTTGAATGTTGAGCTGTAGTCAATGAATAGCATTCTCACATAGGTGTTCCTCTTGTCCAGATGGGAAAGGGCAGTGTGGACTGCAATAGAGATTGCATCATCTGTGGATCTGTTGTGGCGGTATGCAAATTGGAGTGGGTCTAGGGTTTCTGGGATAATGGTGTTGATGTGAGCCATGACCAGCCTTTCAAAGTACTTCATGGCTACAGACGTCAGTGCTACGGGTCGGTAGTCATTTAGGCAGGTTATCTTAGTGTCCTTGGGCACGGGGACTATGGTGGTCTGCTTGAAACATGTTGGTATTACAGACTCAGTCAGGGACATGTTGAAAATGTCAGTGAAGACACTTGCCAGTTGGTCAGCACATGCTCGGAGTACACGTCCTGGTAATCCATCTGGCCCTGCGGCCTTGTGAATGTTTACCTGCTTAAAAGTCTTACTTGCATTGGCTACGGAAAGCGTGATCACATAGTCATCCGGAACAGCTGGTGCTCTCATGCATGCTTCAGTGTTGCTTGCCTCGAAGCGAGCATAGAAGTGGTTTAGCTCGTCTGGAAGTCTTGTGTCACTGGGCAGCTCGCGGCTGTGCTTCCCTTTGTAGTCTGTAATCGTTTTCAAGCCCTGCCACATCCGACGAGCGTCAGAGCCGGTGTAGTACGATTCAATCTTAGTCCTGTACTGACTCTTTGCCTGTTTGATGGTTCGTCGGCGGGCATAGCGGGATTTCTTATAAGCGTCCGGGTTAGAGTCCCGCTCCTTGAAAGCGGCAGCTCTACCCTTTAGCTCAGTGCAGATGTTGCCTGTAATCCATGGCTTCTGGTTGGGGTATGTATGTACGGTCACTGTGGGGACGACGTCATCGATGCACTTATTGATGAAGCCAGTGACTGATGTGGTGTACTCCTCAATGCCATCTGAAGAATCCCGGAACATGTTCCAGTCTGTGCTAGCAAAACAGTCCTGTAGCTTAGAGATTTAACAGTAAATTCACTGATTTAATATATACACTACCGAAAGTTTTATAACACCTACTCATTCAAAGGTTTTTCTTTATTTTTATTATTTTCTACATTGTAGAATAATAGTGAAGACATCACAACTATGAAATAACACATATGGAATCATGTAGTAACCAAAAAGGTGTTAAACAAATCAAAATATATTTTATATTTGAGATTCTTCAAATAGCCACCCTTATCCTTGATGACAGCTTTGCACACTCTTGGCATTCTCTCAACCAGCTTCATGAGGTAGTCACCTGGAATGCATTTCAATTAACAGGTGTGCCTTCTTAAAAGTTCATTTGTGGAATTTCTTTCCTTCTTAATGCGTTTTGAGCCAATCAGTTGTGTTGTGACAAGGTAGGGGGGGTATACAGAAGATAGCCCTATTTGGTAAAAGACCAAGTCCATATTATGGCAAGAACAGCTCAAATAAGCAAATAGAAACGACAGTCATCATTACTTTAAGACATGAAGGTCAGTCAATACGGAACATTTCAAGAACTTTGAAAGTTTCTTCAAGTGCAGTCGCAAAAACCATCAAGCGCTATGATTAAACTGGCTCGCATGAGGACTGCCACAGGAATGGAAGACCCAGAGTTACCTCTGCTGCAGAGGATAAGTTCATTAGAGTTACCAGCCTCAGAAATTTCAGGCCTAATAAATGCTTCACAGAGTTCAAGTAACAGACAGATCTCAACATCAACTGTTCAGAGGAGACTGTGTGAATCAGTCCTTCATGGTCGAATTGCTGCAAAGAAACCACTACTAAAGGACACCAATAACAAGAAGAGACTTGCTTGGGCCAAGAAACACGAGCAATGGACATTAGACCAGTGGAAATTTGTCCTTTGGTCTTGAGTCCAAATTGGAAATGTTTGGTTCCAGCCGCCGTGTCTTTGTGAGACTCGGTGTGGGTGAACGGATGATCTCCGCATGTGTAGTTCCCACCGTAAAGCATGGAGGAGGAGGTATTATGGTGTGGGGGTACTTTGCTGGTGACACTGTCTGTGATTTTATTTAGAATTCAAGGCACACTTAACCAGCATGGCTACCACAGCATTCTACAGCGATATGCCATCCCATCTGGTTTGGGCTTAGTGGGACTATCATTTGTTTTTCAACAGGACAATTACCCAACACACCTCCAGGCTGGGTAATGGCTATTTTACCAAGAAGGAGAGTGATGGAGTGCTGCATCAGATGACCTGGCCTCCACAATCCCCCGACCTCAACCAAATTGAGATGGTTTGGGATGTGTCGGACCGCAGAGTGAAGGAAAAGCAGTCAACAAGTGCTAAGCATATGTGGGAACTCCTTCAAAACTGTTGGAAAAGCATTCCAGGTGATGCTGGTTGAGAGGATGCCAAGAGTGAACAAAGCTGTCATCAAGGCAAAGAATGTTTAAAATATATTTTGATTTAAAACATGATTCCATATGTGTTATTTCATAGTTTTGATGTCTTCACTATTATTCTACAATGTAGAAAATAGTAAAAATAAAGAAAAACCCTTGAATGAGTAGGTGTTCTAAAACTTTTGACCGGTTGTGTATTGTCACGGGACATTGACAAACAATTGACACAGTGAAACAAATAGTTTGCACGAATTGGCGGGAGTCAGTGCGCAATAGTGGAGAGAGACGTGCCTATAGCTCGTTTTTCCACACACCCCTCCCCTTATTCTGGTCTCTACATTTTGTAATTATGCTCGAGACAAGTTCCTCACACATAAGCAGTAACCTCATAAACATTGTCAGGATGTAGCAGTGGTCATTTTCCCTTCAACTGAAATCGTTACTGTTCAGTATTTCTAACCACCCCCCTTAAACGCACACACTACCCCAATTCAGTGTAAGTCATTGTCGGGATGAAAACCTCACACACCCCATCATAGGGCAGACACTCCTGCAGAGCACTCCCGATAGGAACAGCAGAGGAGCAGGAAGCAGACACTCCTGCAGAGCACTCCCGATAGGAACAGCAGAGGAGCAGAAAGCAGACAGTTTGGCCTCCAACATGGAGTCTTCACCAGGCCCGACTGGTAAACTTGACCAGCCCCTATCAATCAAATATTACAGGCAGAGGCGTATCGCATTATTCACTTAGACAGAGATGAGAAGCGGCTGCTCGGCTATGGAAACCCATTTCATGAAGCTCTCGACAAACAGCTTTTGTGCTGATGTTGCTTCCAGAGACAGTTTGGAACTCTGTAGTGAGTGTTGCAACCGAGGACAGACGATTTTTACGCGCTACGTGCATCAGCACTCGGCGGTCCCGTTCTTTGTGCTTGTGTGGCCTACCACTTCGCGGCTGAGCCGTTGTTGATCCTAGACGTTTGCACTTCATAATAACAGCACTTACAGTTGACCGGGAAGCTCTAGCAGGGCAGAAATGGGTCTGATATGTTGGAAAGGCATCCTATGACGGTGCCACGTTGAAAGTCACTGAGCTCTTCAGTATGGACCATTCTACTGCCAGTGTTTGTCTATGGAGATTGCATGGTGGTGTGCTCGATTTTATACACCTGTCAGCAACGGGTGGGGCTGAAATATCCGATTCCACTCATTTGAAGGGTGTCCACATACTTTTGTGTATGTCTTGCTAATAGACAACGTTGGTAATGTATATTATGTGTAGCCTACGGTGACTGCTTATATTGTAGGCTGTTTAACCTACGTGGGCTAGCCTCCGTGGCTGGAATAACAGTGAGTCATTTTAGCGCTAGCTTATGTGTATATATGTGGGGGAAAGGTAAATGGGGTTAGAAGTATGTTTGGCTCAGTTGATCCGCAGCGAGGGTGTGTGTTTTTACAGTGCTATACGTTTCCCCTTTACCTTGCTCCACCGTAGAGGGCTGAGGTGGGACGGGGAGGGTGAAAGGGGGCGATTGAGTAGTCTGCATGTGTGGTGCAGGGAGGTAGAGGTTTAGGCTCGGTGTGGTGTAGTGTCAGTTAGTGCTCCCCGGTGATCCATGTGGCCCAGGAAATAGGAAGTCCACTCAGATACTCTGGGCCTCATTCATGATGATGGAACACTCACGCTGTCTGTGCTGCTGCCAGAGGGATGTGTGTGTACTGTGTCTTGAGCTGAACTGTCACCTCCCTTTTTATTAGGTCTGTCTATGGCAGGAAAAAGCAGTCAAACTAAAATAATGCAAGCTACATGTGTGTCTGTGTCTGGGATGGAGCACATAAATAACTGTGTTTATATGCAGCTGTATGTGTATAAATGTGTGTATGAAATGTATGTTTGTATTATGTTGTATGTATAAATGTGTGCTTAGATTCAATGTGCATAAAAGGCATGTTTGTATAGATTGTAAATGTATCTGCGTTTCTATTTACCATATGAGTGAGTAAGTGTATATTTTGCACTGTATGTTAATATAGGCTGAGGCTATATGATTGTAGAAGTGTGGCATTCTATCCATCAGAATGTGTGTGTGCATATATCTTGTGTGTTTGCTGCCTGTCTCTCGGTATCTGTTTGGCAGAAGGGGTTGGTTGGGCTCAGATGGGGGTGGGGGAAATGAAATGGGCGTATCCCCCCAGCTGCCCGTCTGTCTGGTCGCCGTCGGTAACCTTGCTTGATGAGATCAGAGGGGTTTGGCTTTCAGCATGAGGCAGCCACCCTTCCCTCTTATCCTCCTCCTCTTCCTTCTGTCTCTCTCTCTCTCTCTCTCTCTCTCTCTCTCTCTCTCTCTCTCTCTCTCTCTCTCTCTCTCTCTCTCTCTCTCTCGCGCTCTCGCTCTGTGCTGAACAGGAACTGAAACTAACTCTGAAGAAGAAGAGTGCTCGATAGCGACAGACGCCGTAGCGACGGACGCCACGGCAACAAGAAGAGTCGCCGAGGTCAGGAACAGTAGCGATAGCGGCCGAACGGCTTAGCTTCTGCCAGGCAGGGAGGGAGGGAAGAGAGGGGTCTTTCCCTCAGCAGGACTCAACTGGCTTCAGTTCTCCTCTTTTCTCTTCTTCTGTTCTTTCTACAACGGAGAGAGGGAGCGCTTTTATCACTACTCTTCTCTTGGGATTTGTTTTTTATCGGCTTTGAGGTGGAACAGGAGACACAGAGTTTCACAGAGAAGAGCTACGCTACTGTTACTACTGTAAGTGGCTTGTTTAAGAGAGAATGAGTGTTAGAGAGGGAGCATGGTAGAGCGGTTGTTGATGGGTTGTGAGAAAGTAAGTTTTTGTATGTGTGAATGAGGGATGCTGATACCTCGTGACACACTCTGTTCGTGTACTGTTTATTTTACTCTATATATTCTGTAGCTAAGAGTTCATTATTTTGTGTGTGTGTGTGTGTCTGCGTGTGGCATCCTCCTGCAGCTCTCTCATGGCTGACCAGCTTTCTCCCAGATGCTGCGTGTTTCCTCTCTCTTCCCTGTCCCGTTGTTAATCCCCCTAATGGACCAGAGGCCCCAGCTGTACAGGATACTCTCCCCTCCTCCGCTCCGTGTGTGTCGGGAATTCTCCCATATGCCATCCTCGGATTTCCCTCCCATTAATGACATTAAAAGCATAGCTACTCCTGAATCCTGATATCTATTATAAAACCTGATGTTTTCAATACCTATTGACTTCTATACCCCCCCCCCCCCCCCTCCCCCCCATTCATCTAAAATGGTTTGTGCGACAGCTATAGGTTTCTGTCTGTTGTCCTACCATGTTTAGGTTGGAGGGGGAGGGGGTAAATCCGAGCTGTGCTGCTGGGATGGTTAGATAACGGGGCTTCATTCTGACTTCATCCCTTTTGTTTTGTCAGCTGCTGACCTCTCGCTTGGCTTGTTATCACTCACTCCTTCCTCTTTCTCTCTGTCTGCCATTCTGTGTGTGTCTCTCTCTCTCTCCACCTTTCTTAGATAAGGTGATTAGAGAGTAGCAGTGGTTGTGGGGGGTTTCTCTGGCCCATACTGTGTGTTCAAATCCCTATTGTTTATGTGTGTGTGTTTTGGGTTGGTATGTTGTGTGTGCCTCCGTAACCCTAGCATGCAACGTTCTGTGTGTGTTATGTACCCTTCTATGAGTTTGTACCACTGGCGTCAGTTCAGCTAAACCTAGGATATGATAAAGTGGGGTGTGTGTGGGGGTGTGGTTAGGGTTAACTCTAAAATGCTATTTGGAGAAAAGCAAAAAACAAATGTCCCCTGCCATTAATTACTATTGTAATGTTAGGTTTAAAGGTCTTTGGAACGGCATATACTATGTCAACAACTACTCAACCTTGTCATAAATTGACTTTACTTGTGGAACGGCGAATACACAACGTGAAATACACTCAGTGGCCAGCCCGCTCACGAAAATGGTTCACTCTACAGACAGTGAGTCATGTGGCCGTGGCTTGCTATATAAAGCAAGCAGACAGGCATCGAGGCATTCAATTACTATTCGATTGAATGTTAGAATGGGCAAAACGAGTGACCCAAGCGACTTTGAGCACCGGATCCAGTATCTCAAACGACCGGCCTCCTGGGCTTTTCACACACGACAGTGTCTAGGGTTTATCGAGAATGGTGCGACAAACAAAAAACATCCAGTCAACGGCAGTTCTCTGGGTGAAAACAGCTCGTTGATGAAAGAGGTCGCAGGAGAATGGCAAGAATCGTGCAAGCTAACAGGCGGGGCCACAAACAGGCAAAGAACGGGCTGTAGAATCCATGCCCCGAATAATTCAGGCTGTTGTAGAGGCAACCCAGTACTAGATGGGTGTACCTAATAAACTAGATTCATAATACAAGCTATCAAGCCGACTTCAAATGCCGACATCCATAGGCGGCGCGAGTTTTGGGGAAGCAATTTTTTCACCATAAAGTTGCACCTTTATAATAAAGGATAGCATGCATCCATCATCGCATTTGCAGACTAATGTAAGATAGGCTACTATTCCTAATGTGATGAGTAGATTGCATAGTCATAATTTAGGCTAATAATATAAGTAAATCACTGTAAGCAAAACAGACAGTGCTGAACAATGAATGCCTGAGCGTGTAGTGACATAGTCGCCTAATCGGAGACATTTCTTCTCTTTTTTTTCTTTGCACAGGAAAAATGTGGCCTTTTTTTATAAACGAATTACATGCAATTCTGCTACACTTTATGACTGGAGACACATAAGCAAAAAAAAAATATACCACACAAATTAGTTGCCTACTCTGCTGACACTTACAAACAGATGCAACATCTAATCTAGGCCTACGAAAAGGGGAGACATAAATTGTACAATATGACGTCCATCTAGCCCGAGGAGGGAATTATTGTCCCAAAAAGAACTTTCCATTGGGACTGATCCAATGATAAAGACAGTGAATATGCACACTCACTGGGGATATGGCCGATGCGCTCTGCTGGTGCCAATAAGATAGGCTACTGTTCGCTCAATTGGAAGTTGAATTTTTTTACAACTACAGACAGATTAGTCTTCCTTTGTCTTCTCTTTTCAGCAATGGCCATTTGCTTTCTAAACTGTTTTTCCTGCGATTGTATTTTGAAATATTGCGATAGGCTTAGGCCTATTTAACTGCTTTTCACTGACCGCTGCAACTCAACAATCAGCTGTTTGGTAGGCTATTTGCTGCGCGCTTCCCAAATTGTTTGCTTAAAACAATCCACATTTTTTAAATAAGCTAATGATCCTCTGTGGCCAAATCATGCTCTCTGGTGTAGTATTTTCAATGATTTTATTTATTTCTGTATAGACACTATTAATGACATTAGCTAATTTTGACTAATTCAGTTTAATTTAGGGAAAGCTTATCTTCCCCTAGCCTATTGGACGCGCCGCCTAGATCAATGTGAAAGTAACCGGTGCATAAAACAGCTGGCTTTGGGGCTTACAATGCCGAATTTAAATGCCAACATCAAATTCAAAGCAGTCGGCACACTGCCTAAACGGCTGACCGGCAAAGTAAATTGTCTGGCATGGTCTCTTCTCTCTGCTGAGAGAAAGGCACACAGGGTAGCATCTTCTCTCTCTGAGCGATGCTCTACATGGTCCTAAAGCCAGCCATCTAATACGCTAAACAGCTGTTGCATGTAATCGTGTTTTGAATGATTTTAGT
Organism: Coregonus lavaretus; assembly: GCF_964263955.1. Classification (NCBI taxonomy): domain Eukaryota; kingdom Metazoa; phylum Chordata; class Actinopteri; order Salmoniformes; family Salmonidae; genus Coregonus; species Coregonus lavaretus. The sequence continues at coordinate 33,562,629 of NC_140010.1, read as the reverse complement.
CTACTTTTTTGTAGTCTCCTAAAATGTTTGGTGTTGAGCCATACCCTGCCCTACCGAATTGGTTAATACATGTTTGAATGTCTGGGATTTTAGCATTAATGTCTGGGACTATTTCATCCCCTTTTCAGAATACAGAAGCAGACATGCTTGAACAACAGAAAAGTGTGAAAAATGTAAGGAGTGCAGTGCTCCTTGAGAAGTTTATGGATGATGCCACAGGGCTGTGTGTGTGTGTGTGGGGGGGGGGGGGGGGGTGTATGGAAAATAAATGAATGGATTTTCTGTGGGTGTAGGAACGCTATAGACTTTTCTGTGGGTGTCGGAGCGCTTTAGACTTTTCTGTGGGTGTAAAATTAGTTTTGATTTAGAATGGGCAGAGGAAAAAAGACATGGCATCTGTATGCACTCAAATAGCGAATGGAGGCTGCGTGCTTTCCTGCCGGTCCATTTTTCAATGATGCCTGGTAGGCTACTTCGGTTTTATAGCGGAGCTGTGCTTAATATGAGCAGCTGAGAAATTAATATAAGAACACTTATTTCACTCCACACATCAACCACTGTTTGAAGAGCATGCTCTCGCTGCCCGACAGGTGATATTCCGCCCAAATGCTGTATGCCATGGGCTCTCCAACCCTGTTCCTGGAGCTACCCAGTGCTTAATTTGGGAAACCAAGTGAAATCTGTTCTGAAACATTGATAGTAACATGTTTTCGCAACTAAACATATTTCACTAAACTGTTGACAGCCTCTCTTCATGCTTGAGAAAGGAATAAAGGAGAGAGAGGAGGAGATGGAAACGCATGGTGGTGAGATATTCTGTATAGCTAAAGGTAAAGTGCCACCCAATTAAAAATCCCTACTACTAGGCTATTCAAAATAAAATACAAATCTACTATAATTGTAGGCTACCTGTAAGTCGCCCTGCACAATCAATGAACCAACAGCATCGCCTAGGGCTATATGTTCTCTCCCAGACTTGTGGATATACATTTTGGAGCGTAGCATAAGGTAACCACGCTATCCAGTATGTATAATAATACAGTCCACATCAAAGGCGGATTACTCAAATTTGTTTAATTTTGGAGTATAGGCTAGACCAATTATGTACCAAAGACATCTTAAATCAGTTTTGTTTTAATGTTTTTTTTTCTGCCATGAGTAATATGCGGTAGGCTATGTATTGTATAAGGCACAATCATAATTTTAATACAGGTTTTTTTTTAGGGATTGGATTCATAAGCTCTTATAAGCGAATGGATGTTTTAAATTAATCATCACCTTAGAAAGTGCTGTCCATTTCATTGTGTTAGGCTTTGAAACAACATACATAACGAACATGTTTTACACTCAGTTTCAACCTGCTGTTGAACTTCTTTCTTCAAATTGATCATCACAGTGACATGAGTTTTAAAAGCAGGATACTGTTTTGATAAGTGTTTGATGTGATTTTCGATTTGCATTGATGTCAGAGTGGTTAGAGGGACAATAGAGCCCTGAGTACCAGGCCATTAGGACCTGATGGTCGTTAGCAAGTTGGGTACTACCAAAGCATGTCCAGAGTGCATAAGAGGAGATTACCGTGACTCAATGGTCACGTGGAATTTTACTGCGGTCATGATTTATGACTGCTGGTGTGTCGGTAATACAGTCACCGCAACAGCGCTACCTGAGGTCCATTGTCATGCCATTCATCCGTCGCCTTTGAAATTGTTGTGTTTATAGGTTTGTTCAGTGTAAATTCAAACTGATAAATTGGTGCGAATTTAACCAAGTGCTCAATAACCATTAAAATGCCCATAAAGGCTAGCCGTCCAAAACACACGGCATATCACAGTAGTGTGTATGTGTAGACATCTCTGCCTGTCACGCATTCATTTATTGCAGCACTGAAAATAGCTTGGGGCATTTTGTCGGCAGCGTGATATAATTTGTACCCATTGATAGGGTGTAAGTGCTGTTTTACCCTTCGCTGATGGTTTACTGAGAGAGGGATGAGGAAACAAAGGTAGGGCGAGGAGAAAGGGGTGGGCGTATGTCACGGGTACTATTTGAGAAGGTCCGGTCACACACATTTCCTATGTGGCAAAGGTTCAGATGGATATTGTCATTTATCATCATAGTAACAAACCCCCACCTCGTGACCCATGCATGGTTTTGTTCAGTTCACATAACGTAATTTAAATCTATGCATTAATGTGTGTGTAATAGAATATACTTGTCAAAAACGTGTGTAGACATTAATAAATGCATTTCTATAGCTTCCTAAATCATTTTTACAATGGCGGAGAAGTACCAAAATGGCTGTTGGCTTCAATACAGCGCCCCCTGTCAGACATTTAGTGTATGTACACATCATTGTTCACGCCTCTCTTGTTGGCGGAGCGTACATTTAGCAGTTTTAAAGCTTATTTCCTGCAATTCTTTTTTGCATTTTGCGACGTCTTCTCTGTGTTCATATGATATCTGAGTGACTCAAACATTACAACCAAATCAATGGGGACCCCAGGGGGTAGTCTTATCTCGATGGCTTAATAGAAGTAATGGGCCACCGTTAGCAGGATGGAGTTCTTATCTTACCTTATCTCTTAGACGAATCATCCTGTGGAATTCCATCTGTATTTTGACATACTCTAAATAATAACATACAGCATACAATCTACCTACCCATGGCATATCCTCACTAGAAATGAATCTCAACTATGTAGACGCTAAAGGTTGTTTAGAATAGTTTATATAGGCCTTACTCTTCACTGCAGTTCACTCATAGCAATACACACACTTCTAATTGGAACCAGGGCTGCATGTGTTAGTCTGTTTAAACACACACTGTTTTGGATGACCATTTACAGGCTGGCCTGGGTTCTTCCTCCTGTAAAGCCGACAGACTGTGACAGACCATGATCATTTGGTAATTTCCCAGACATTATTATGAGGAGTTTTCCCTAGAAGTCCTCCATCTTGTGTTTGTGTGTGTGCGTGGCTGTTCTGAGGTAATGACTCTACTGTGACAAGAAAAAGAATGTCAGCCAGACAAGCAGCTGTGTCTGTGAGAGTGCGAGTGTGTGTGTGTGTGTGTGTGTGTGTGTGTGTGTCACATCAAAGCCTGTCTACCAAGTCAGGGCATGTTGGATATGCATGAAAGCCTGGCTATGAGGCAGAAGGGACTGAGCAATGATTTCATCCACACATTATGCAACAGGGATTATTTTAGGGATTTTTTTTAGGGATGTTAGAGGGAAGGTGGCCAAGTCACATCCCCCCAACGTTAAACCTCCCTTTGTCTGATTCTGTCTTTTCCAGTCGCTTTTTTTCTTTCGGTCTGTGCCTGTTCTCTCTTTCGCTCTCTCTCTCTTTTTCTCTCTTTTTTATTTTTCTCTCTCGCTCTTTTTCTCTCACTCTCTTTCTCTCGCTCTCTTTCTCTCTCTCTCGCTCTTTTTCTCTTTCTCTCTTTCTCTTTTTCTCTCTTTCTCTCTCTCGCTCTCTTTCTCTCTCTCGCTCTCTTTCTCTCTCTCGCTCTCTTTCTCTCTCTCTCGCTCTTTCTTTCTCTTTTTTCTCTCTTTTTCTCTTTTTCTCTTTCTCTTTCTTTTTCTCTTTCTCTCTCTCTCTTTCTCTTTCTCTTTCGTTTTCTCTCTCTTTCTCTTTCTCTCTTTCTCCTTTCTTTCTCTCTTTCTCGCTCTCTTTTTCTCTCTCTCTCGCTCTTTTTCTTTCTCTCTCTCTCGCTCTTTTTCTCTTTCTCTCTCTCTCTTTTTCTCTCTTTCTCTCTCTTCCTATACCTCCATTTCATTATGCCTTTCTCTTTGTCTCCCTCTTTCTCCCTCAAGAAAGATCTTTCCCATCCTAAATGCTATCCTTTCTGCTCCCCTAACTGCCATACCTGTCTAGCCCAACTAAAAGAAGAGGTGATGACGGAGAAGAGCAGACTCTCCTAAATGAGTCGGCAGAAGGCTGGGGGGAGCGAGGGAGAGAGAGAGCGATCTAACTCAAATGGGACGGTAGGATCTAAATGTAAACAACAGATGGTAGGACCATGTTGCAGCTCTTCACGACAACTGCCTTCTGAGGGGTAACCGTGGCGATGGTGACCGTGACAATGCAGGTCATAGGTCAAGCACCCCCTTAAGGAAGGCGTAACGCATAGGTTGCCACCCACATGCCCTCCCAGACTGGGTCTAGGCCAGCTGAGCTCGATGGAGAGGAGCCATCTGGGGGGGAATGCGAGTAATGGACATGCTGTACACACACACACACACACAAAATAACACAAAGGTACACACACAGTAAAAAAACACATGCACACTAAGGCTGCGTTTACACAGGCAGCCCAATTCTGATATTTTCCCCCACTAATTCATCTTTTGACCAATCAGATCAGCTCTTTTGCCAATCATTTGGGAAAATATCAGAATTGGGCTGCCTGTGTAAACGCAGCCATAGACACATAGACAATACTGAGAAAGACACTTGTACAGAACTACACCTAGTAACACAACAATACACACATGCACACACACACACACACACACACACACACACACACACACACACACACACACACACACACACACACACACACACACACAACTACAATTTGGCTACAGTTACTGAGTAGCTAATGACATTCTCCCAGAAACTTCCATAAGCACCCAGCCCTAACCCACCTGCCCACTTATGACACACTCTGAACAGTTCATTGGACACACACACACACACTTCCCTGCTGGGAACTGAACTCTGGTGCCACACACACTCTGCCAACTCTCATGACCTCATTCCTCTTCTCATTTAATGGAAGACAGAGAAGGGGGGGTGGGGGGTGTCTGGTCACCTTCCTTCCTGTTAACTTACATAGACAGACCTCTCTCTCAGGCTGTCGATGACCTCACTCTGAGTGTTGAGTGTTGTCCAGTACTGTATTTGTGTCTGTGGATATTGGCTTACATAGCAACAGTCTTTCACAGTCTGACATCTGTGTGTACAGTACAGTACCGTATATACTGTAACTGTCAGCTGTATATACGTGTGTGTCTGTCTACCCCCAAGAGGTGTGTCAGTCTGTGGTATGAGTGTCCCTTTCCCTATGTTCAGGACGAGCTATCCCTCATTCCTGGAAGAGACTGATGCGTCATTTCAGCTGAGCAGGAACTGTGTGTGGGTGGCCAAGCAGGGTGTGTGACTTTGTTTGTCCAAACAGGAACTGCCTGCTAGTGTTACATAGGGCCCTAGTATTTTTAGCTTATCAGCCAATCTTCCATTATCTAGTGGAGCGTTTTTTTTTCACATCACCATGGATCAATGACGTTTCGCCTGCGGCAAAGAGGGATTTTTTTTGGAATATGTTATTTTTTTGGCTTTGGAAGCTCAAGGGGATGGAGCAATAAAATGTGCATTTTTTTATTTGTTTTCCCTCCTGTTTTTTCTTTTTGCCGACTCAGCTGCTTTTCTGAAAGGCGCTCATTAAAAATGCATTATCTAAATGAGCGTTCGCGTCCTCTGAGTTCTACTCTAGGGGAGGTATCTCACTGTTGGTGTGTTTTGATATAGCTCTTTCTCTCGCTCACACTTATTATCTCTCTTTCTCTGGTCTCTAGAACTTTGTTTGAGTGTGTTTTGCAGGGAGGCAGTGAATCGGGCCAGAACAGAGAACGGAGTAGTCATAACAAGCTGTAACGTACCCTTACATGCACTCACATTCTTCTCTCTCTGCTTTCTCCTCTCAGGAGTGTCATCGGTGGCCCCCTTTTGAAGGCGGCGTTGTGGAGTCAGCCACCGACAGGAGTGCATCATCACCGCTCCCTGTGGTTCCCCTGGTTACTGCACCGAAAAATCTGCTTTAATGAAGTAACGCCGGGGTGACTGAGGACCAAACCGACCCAAACTAACAACCCCCCCCCCCCCCCCCCCCCCCCCCCCACCCCCCTTCTCGCCGACACCATGGGTCAGAAGATCTCTGGCGGCGTCAAGTCAGTGGACAGTCGTGGCGAGGGTGGCTCGCCCTCCTTCCGCCCGTCGGCCCATCGCCGGCACCTCCACCCCGAGCTGCGGGGCCCTGACTTCTACAAGCCGCCGCGGCTGGACCTGCTGCTGGACATGCCGCCCGCGCCCCCTGACCTCCAGCTCCGCCATGCCTGGAACCCGGAGGACCGCTCGCTCAACGTTTTCATCAAGGAGGAGGACAAACTGACCTTCCACCGCCATCCTGTAGCGCAGAGCACCGACTGCATCCGTGGCAGGGTGGGCTACACGCGGGGGCTCCATGTCTGGCGGATCCACTGGCCGGCGAGACAGCGAGGGACACACGCCGTTGTGGGAGTAGCCACAGCCGACGCCCCCTTACACTCGGTCGGCTACACAGCACTAGTGGGCAGTGATTTAGAGTCCTGGGGGTGGGACTTGGGCAGGAACCGACTGTACCACGATAGTAAGAACCGGGCCCAGGCTTCCCTACCTTCGTATCCGTGCTTCTTAGAGCCCGAGGAGGCTTTCGTATTGCCGGACGCTCTTCTAGTGGTGTTGGATATGGACGAGGGCACGTTGAGTTTCATGGTGGACGGACAGTACCTGGGTGTGGCATTCAGAGGCCTGAAGGGGAAGAAGCTGTACCCCATCGTCAGCGCCGTGTGGGGCCACTGTGAGATCAGCATGAGATATGCCAACGGACTGGATCGTAAGTGTCATCTCCTCCTTCCTCCCCTGTCCTTCTTCTATCTCTCACAGGATTTAATAAGTAGAGGTATTTGCAATGCGTCATTATATAAGATGGTAATACAATGATATACTAATAGTAGACAACATCGAAAAATGCTCAATTAGTCTCCTCTACCCATCTCCTTTTTCTTCATTACCAATGATCAGACAGGATATTAGAAGCAGCATGGTGGGAGGTCCTTTCAACCAAAGTGGTCATGAAGGAGAGCAGATGAGGAAAGCAAGCCTTTAAAGCAGGGATCATCAACTAGTTTCAGCCCCGGGACTTGAGCGGATGGTCAGGGGGCCGGGAACATAATTATAAATAATTTGTAGACTGCAAATTGACAGCAAGAAGCCCAAACAGATGTAATATTTGACAAAAACATAATCATTTCAAACCTTGCTTACGTATATATTAGATCACGTATCTCTCTGTTATGCGTGCGAATACTTTGGAACAGATTTCCAAAAATAAATTCACTTGGAGCTGATTTGCTAGCGTTTTTTAAATATATATTTTTATGTATATTTTTGTTGCTGATGTTGCTCAGAACTTGGGGGACAAATAAGTTGGGGAGCCCTGCTTTGAAGGGTGCGTAGAACATAGAACTTTACCTTGCGTCATTATAGGATACTTTTGTGGAAAATATACAATTACCGTTCAGAACATCAGAGGGCAGATAAAGACGCAAAGCAGAACCATATCTGCCTACAGTATCTGGTTCTGTCATTATCTACCGAAAGTAATTTAGCTTCGCAATGAACTGGGTTCTTTGTTTACTGCACTGTCGATATACACTGCTCAAAAAAATAAAGGGAACACTTAAACAACACAATGTAACTCCAAGTCAATCACACTTCTGTGAAATCAAACTGTCCACTTAGGAAGCAACACTGATTGACAATAAATTTCACATGCTGTTGTGCAAATGGAATAGACAGCAGGTGGAAATTATAGGCAATTAGCAAGATACCCCCAATAAAGGAGTGGTTTTGCAGGTGGTGACCACAGACCACTTCTCAGTTCCTATGCTTCCTGGCTGATGTTTTGGTCACTTTTGAATGCTGGCGGTGCTTTCACTCTAGTGGTAGCATGAGACGGAGTCTACAACCCACACAAGTGGCTCAGGTAGTGCAGCTCATCCAGGATGGCACATCAATGCGAGCTGTGGCAAGAAGGTTTGCTGTGTCTGTCAGCGTAGTGTCCAGAGCATGGAGGCGCTACCAGGAGACAGGCCAGTACATCAGGAGACGTGGAGGAGGCCGTAGGAGGGCAACAACCCAGCAGCAGGACCGCTACCTCCGCCTTTGTGCAAGGAGGAGCAGGAGCAGCACTGACAGAGCCCTGCAAAATGACCTCCAGCAGGCCACAAATGTGCATGTGTCTGCTCAAACGGTCAGAAACAGACTCCATGAGGGTGGTATGAGGGCCCGACGTCCACAGGTGGGGGTTGTGCTTACAGACCAACACCGTGCAGGACGTTTGGCATTTGCCAGAGAACACCAAGATTGGCAAATTCGCCACTGGCGCCCTGTGCTCTTCACAGATGAAAGCAGGTTCACACTGAGCACATGTGACAGACGTGACAGAGTCTGGAGACGCCGTGGAGAACATTCTGCTGCCTGCAGCATCCTCCAGCATGACCGGTTTGGCGGTGGGTCAGTCATGGTGTGGGGTGGCATTTCTTTGGGGGGCCGCACAGCCCTCCATGTGCTCGCCAGAGGTAGCCTGACTGCCATTAGGTACCGAGATGAGATCCTCAGACCCCTTGTGAGACCATATGCTGGTGCGGTTGGCCCTGGGTTCCTCCTAATGCAAGACAATGCTAGACCTCATGTGGCTGGAGTGTGTCAGCAGTTCCTGCAAGAGGAAGGCATTGATGCTATGGACTGGCCCGCCCGTTCCCCAGACCTGAATCCAATTGAGCACATCTGGGACATCATGTCTCGCTCCATCCACCAACGCCACGTTGCACCACAGACTGTCCAGGAGTTGGCGGATGCTTTAGTCCAGGTCTGGGAGGAGATCCCTCAGGAGACCATCCGCCACCTCATCAGGAGCATGCCCAGGCGTTGTAGGGAGGTCATACAGGCACGTGGAGGCCACACACACTACTGAGCCTCATTTTGACTTGTTTTAAGGACATTACATCAAAGTTGGATCAGCCTGTAGTGTGGTTTTCCACTTTAATTTTGAGTGTGACTCCAAATCCAGACCTCCATGGGTTGATACATTTGATTTCCATTGATAATGTTTGTGTGATTTTGTTGTCAGCACATTCAACTATGTAAAGAAAAAAGTATTTAATAAGATTATTTCATTCATTCAGATCTAGGATGTGTTATTTTAGTGTTCCCTTTATTTTTCTGAGCAGTGTATGTCATTTATGTGTGATTTGATTAGATGATGTGATAACACATACAGCCATATAACTTTGAGATGTAACATATTTAATTATAGTATAGAAGCAGTATATCCATTCCAAATGATCAAGGATAAAAACACGTCATAAGACTTCTATGGTGGTCTTATATCTAGGGCTGTGATGGTCATGGAATTTTGGATGACAGTAAAAAAATAGAAAAATCTACGCACATTTTCTCCTCTCCTCCTCTCCTGACTGTATGTGCTGCCATAGAAAAATAATGGCCATCCCCATTCAAGCCAATGATGGCGTAATGGGTGGCCTAGCAGTCATTGCTAGTGTACCCATAGGAGAAGAACAGGAAGTAAAATATTTATTGGTTCAACTGACATTACAAAGTTAACATCAGCCACATCAGTTAACATCATTTGAATGAACATTCTATCTCTCCATAGAAATTATTGCATGACAATACCAGGCAGCCTTTGCGAGTGTACCCATGAGTTTACCAGTCAAATTGACAGAATTAGAAGTTCCAAGCCCATTCTATTTCTTTGACTGCTGCTGCAATGTGTGGGGTGTTGCCTAGGCAACCGAATACTCATTTGCTTGTTTCAGCAAGGAGCAACCAAGTTTCATCCCATTGTTAAGAGTCCATGTTATGGCAAAACAGACTCAACCGCACGAATGCCCAGCTGTCCCCGTCTTTAGTCAGCTGTTCATTGCACACACAGTATACAGTGCATTCTGAAAGTATTCAGACCCCTTGACTTTTTCCTCATTTTGTTACGTTACAGCCTTATTCTAAAATGGATTCAATTGTACGTTTTTTCTCCTTATCAATCTACACACAATACCCCATAATATAATGACAAAGCAAAAACTGTTTTTTAGACATTTTTGCAAATTTATAAAATATAAAACACTGAAATATCATATTTACATAAGTATTCAGACCCTTTACTCAATACTTTGTTGAAGCACCTTTGGCAGCGATTACAGCCTCGAGTATGACACTACGAGCTTGGCACACCTGTATTTGGAGAGTTCCTCCCATTCTTCTCTGCAGATCCTCTCAAGCGCTGTCAGGTTGGAGCGTCGCTGCAGAGCTATTTTCAGGTGTCTCCAGAGATGTTCGATCGGGTTCAAGTCCCAGCTCTGGCTGGGCCATTAAGTACATTCAGAGACTTGTCCCGAAGCCACTCCTGCGTTGTCTTGGCTGTGTGCTTAGGGTCGTTGTCCTGTTGGAAGGTGAACTTTCGCCCCAGTCTGAGGTCCTGAGCGCTCTGGAGCAGGTTTTCATCATGGATCTCTCTGTACTTTGCTCCATTCATCTTTCCCTCGATCCTGACTAGTCTCTCAGTCCCTGCCGCTGAAAAACATCCCCACAGCATGATGCTGCCACCACCACGCTTCACCGTAGGGATGGTGCCAGGTTTCCTCCAGATGTGAGGCTTGGCATTCAGGCCAAAGAGTTCAATCTTGGTTTCATCAGAGCAGATAATCTTGTAAAGGTCTGAGAGTCCTTTAGGTGCCTTTTGGCAAACTCCAAGCGGGCTATCATGTGCCTTCTACTGAGGAGTGGTTTCCGTCTGGCCACTCTACCATAAAGGCCTGATTTGGTGGAGTGCTGCAGAGATGGTTGTCCTTCTGGAAGGTTCTCACATCTCCACAGAGGAACTCTGGAGCTCTGTCAGTGACCATCAGGTTCTTGGTCACCTCCCTGACCAAGGCCCTTCTCCCCTGATTGCCGGGCGGCCAGCTCTAGGAACAGTCTTGGTGGTTCCAAACTTCTTCCATTTAAGAATGATGGAGACCACTGTGTTGTTGGGGACCTTCAATGCAGCAGAAGTTTTTTGGTACCCTTCCCCAGATCTGTGCCTCGACACAATCCTGTCTTGGAACTCTATTGTGTGTAGATTTGATGAGGAAAACAATTAATTTAATATATTTTAGAATAAGGCTGTAACTTAATAAAATGTGGAGAAAGTCAAGGGGTCTGAATACTTTCCAAATGCACTGTATATATATATTTTTAATGGTTTTGATGGTTCTTTTATTTTCAATGGCCCCTCTACATAATGAGTAATGCTGTCGATTATTGAAGTGCTGAGTCCTTGAGAAATCCAGCAGACCCCTAGGCCCTGTGACCACGACACAGGTAGTACATTTGTGTGACGCTCTTACCTTTATCTTGGACCTGGATACCATTTTAATTAGGGACTTTCATCTTGTGTCCTCACAAGACCTCTCATTATAGAAGCCTAACCATTCTTCCTTCATATAAAATCATTCTCCTCACGTAGTGTGTGTGTGCGCGCGGATGCGTGTGGCGAGAATCACCAGGTCTTCCTCTGGTCTCAGTTTAAACGGTCTCTTTGAAAGACTTGTTTAAACTCCCTCCCCCCACACACCTGCAAGGAGTGTTCTCATAACACACACACACACACACACGTTTGATCTGAACCCCCCGGAGTCATATTTGATATCACAACATGGAGTGTTTTGTCTGTTGCTGGGTGTAAACCGAAAGGAAAAAAAAGCCCCTCTAAAGTTTGCTGCGTTTGTTCTTGCTAGACGAGTCAGTTTCGGTCTCTGCTGCTAACACACTAACCTTACTTTGAAGTTGTAAGGTAGTAAAACCTGTGGTTTTCATACAAACTGAGCACATCAGATGACTCTGTTACAAATCTTTTGTCCCCTTGTCCCTTTTTGTGCCACAGTGGGCAGTGGCTTATGTTTTTTTTTTCCTGGGTTAGGCCCTGTTCAAAGCAGCCCATTTATTATCCAAAGCGGTTTCAACCTAACCGTTCACATTTACCTGTCTTGCTGTGGAGTATCATTGATTGGAACGGCAATGGTCTAGCTCTGAGAATCTCTAAGTCTGTTCAAAGCACTAGTTTAGAAGTATTTTCAATGCCTGAAAAATGCTTTAGACCGTTGAAAGTGTGCTTTCAAGCTTAGTGCTGAAAAAGTGTAATGAATGTTGAAAGCTCTCCTCCTTGAAAGGTAGTCATTTCAAAGAAATGGGTGATGGTGTACAGTAGGAGCTGAAAGCCTCAGCTAAAGATAGTTCACTTTAAGGATGAGACACGGATCAGCTTTAGTGCTGAGGAAAGCGCGTGTGTACACGCAATTGCGCCTTCATATGTTTACGTGTGTCTGTATGTGTGCACGATTATGTGTGTTAGTGAATGTCTGTGTGCACCTTAATGTTTCTGCATGTTTTGTGCACTTATGTATGTGTTTGTGAGTAGGCCTATGTCTGTGTGTGTGTCAGCGGGGGAGGGTCTCTGTCTGGGATTATTTATATGCATACCCATCAGAAAGATAATGAAATTCTGCCTGTACAGAAGGAGAAAGAGAACGAAAGATGAGGGCTTTGAACTTTTCAATCTTTAGCATCTAAATTAACACGAGAATGCGCAATAAACGAACTGGGGAAGTAGAACCATATATGGGGTGACATGTCATGTGTCAATATATGCTCCCATGATATATTGAAGAATATATTGAGAAATATGTTGGTTCAGGATGTGACATTTTCAAATAAATCCATCGGGGAAACCCCAGATGCGTGTGGTCGTGATGCTTTCAATTTACTGCTAAACAATGAGGTAGGTAGATACTTTTAGGCAAATGCAATTTTGTGGTGGAGAGAAATGTAGAGATGCAAATGTAGAGATGGGAAATCCAGTTGTCCTCCAGAGCTCTCTCTGTGTGTGTGTGTGTGTGTGTGTGTGTGTGTGTCATTCTGCTGTTTTTTTCTTTTCTGGAATAGAAATTTAAATTGAAATAAATTCACATTTTGAGCTCTGCCATTAAGTGATGGTTAAAATGTTTGAATTGAATTAAGCTAGCAGCAGCTGTTGTTTAGCACACTTGACTCATTGCTATGAAGTCATCATGACTGTCTGTCTGCCACTGGGATGTCTTGTGTGCGTGTCTGCTCCTGTTGGAGTGTGTTTGTGTGGGTGTTTGCTTGTCTCTGTGGACATGTGTTTTTGTGCTTGTTGGTCTGTGTCTCTTAGTACACAGTGTGTTTGCTTGTCCCCGTGGCAGTCTGTGGACAGTGTGTGTGGACACTGTGTGTATGAAGAAGCCAACAACAGAGTTTTCCCAGAAATCCCCTGGAATTCTCTAATGGCTATCTGTGTGTTGATTTGAAGTGGGTGAGTGAAGGGTCTGAAAGCTCTGACTGTGTTGAGCGGAGAGAGGAGGGGAAAGGAGGGAGGTTGGAGGAGAGGATGGGTGGAGGCATAGAGGGACTCTGCTGTCTGAGGTCCAGTGTCTGTATTGGGCAATGAATGTTACGCCCAGTGGGCTTTGGGTGAGATGCAGGCAGGCACTGTGTATGTATTGCATGTGCGTCATTGTATCATGTGCTTTTGTCCCATCCAGTAAAGCTCACAGAGCCCCAGTGTCGTGAACACCGGGGCGGGACAGACATAATGTCTCTGTTGTGTGTGCATGTTTGTGAAGGTAATTTATGTGAGAGGGGAGAGCGTCTGTCAGACAGGGAGCCGTGCGTGTGTCCTGTGTTTCTCTCACCACAGAGCCCCAGTGTGTGTCTGTGATCAGTGGGCTGAATCTGTCTGGTGCTTTGCTACTGATGGGTCTCCTCTCTGGTGCACAGGAATGTGCGTTAGCCAGCCGGTAGACAGACAGGCGCACACACACACACAGCCACAGAATGCCAGCCCACACACACATCACACACACCGAGACCTCACTCACCCCTTATCAAAACCGCAATGATTCACCCAGCGAATGACTGTCAGCCAGATGGAGAGCCTGCCGTGTGTGTGGTGGGATTGTGTTCAGAAAGGTAATGACTTTGAGAGCCACGTGTGTATGTGCGCACTCCACTGTGTATGTGTCTGAATCCTATGTGTGTGACAGTGCTCGGAAGTAATGACTGCGAGACGAGAGAGCGTCAGCCAGAAGAGAGAGCATCAGCCAGAAGAGAGCGCGTCAGCCAGAAGAGAGAACGTCAGCCGGAAGGGAGCGCGTCTGCCAGAAGGGAACGCGTCTGCCAGAAGGGAGCGCGTCTGCCGGAAGGGAGCGCGTCTGCCAGAAGGGAGCGCGTGTGCCAGAAGGGAGCGCGTCTGCCAGAAGGGAGCGCGTGTGCCAGAAGGGAGCGCGTCTGCCAGAAGGGAGCGCGTCTGCCAGAAGGGAGCGCGTGTGCCAGAAGGGAGCGCGTCTGCCAGAAGGGAGCGCGTGTGCCAGAAGGGAGCGCGTGTGCCAGAAGGGAGCGCGTCTGCCAGACTAGGAGCCATGTGTATGTATGGCACCTAGTCCGGTGTGTGTGCGTAGGTTTTAGTTAGAGGCACATCCAGAAGGGAGTGTGTTCAGAGTAGGAATGCCTGTGTGTGTGGATGGTAATGGTAATGCTTGGCAGTATGGTAATTACTTTATGTAATAGGTCTTCCTGCGTTGACGAATAGAATGGATCTTATTGGATTGCTGGACTGCAACGCAGAACATAAAGAGATTGACGGGCATTGTATCTTCCAAAAAGCTGTTTGGCTTTTCTCATCTTTTCTGCTAAGGCCTATTGCCCCAAAGTAGTTCAACACAGTAGGCTACTTTAATTCACATGGTTTCTCAAAGAATTTGAATTTGTTGTGGTTCGGATACTTGGCTGCTATACAACTTGAGTTGCGACGTTATTTATTTATTTATCATGTATTTTACATGAATTAACCAAGCATCACAATAAGTTAGTAGTCTCTTTCTCTCGCTCTCTCTGTCCTTTGCCCTCTTTCTCTCGATCATTCTCTCATTTGTGCTCTCTTCCTCTACCCCTCTATCCCTTGTTCTTCTCATTTCCCCAGGCACTCTCCCTACTTTCTTCCTCCCTCTCTCTCATAAAGTGTCTTACTTAATAGGGTGTTGGGCCACCAAGAGCCACCAGAACAGCTTCAATGGCATAGATTCAACAGGTGTCTGGAACTCTATTGGAGGGATGCGACATCATTCTTCGATGAGAAATTACATAATTTGGTGTTTTGTTGATGGTGGTGGAAAACGCTGTATCAGGCGGCGCTCCAGAATCTACCAAAAGTTTATACATGACCCTAACCATGATGGGATGTTAATTGTGCCTATAGACAGTAATATCAGAGCAGCATTCCGACCAGAAATACGACTTTCCCGAATTGGATCCTTTGTTCGTACCCCCCAAGGCAATTTAACTTATCCCTGAGGCTGCTCCAAGACTCCGCCGGCGGAGAAGAGGTATTCTAGTCTGACTCAGGAGCACACCATCCACCACTTCAGAGTATATTACTCACTAATCTTCAGTCCCTGGACAATTGCAGTGCATTCGGAAAGTATTCAGAAAGTATTCAGGTCCCACAGTTGACAGTACATGTCAGAGCAAAAACCAAGCCATGAGGTTGAAGGAATTGCCCGTAGAGCTCCGAGACAGGATTGTGTCAAGGCACAGATCTGGGTTAGGGTAACAAGAAATGTCTGCAGCATTGAAGGTCCCAAAGAACACAGTGGCCTCCATCATTCCTAAATGGAAGTTTGGAACCACCAAGACTCTTCCTAGAGCTGGCCGCCCGGCCAAATTGAGCAATCGGGGGGAGAAGGGCCTTGGCCAGGGAGGTGACCAAGAACCCGATGGTCACTCTGACAGAGCTCCAGAGTTCCTCTGTGGAGATGGGAGAAACTTCCAGAAGGACAACCATCTCTGCAGCACTCCACCAATCAGACCTTTATGGTAGAGTGGCCAGATGGAAGCCACTCCTCAGTAAAAGGCACATGACAGCCTGTTGGAGTTTGCCAAAAGGCACCTAAAGGACTCTCAGACCATGAGAAACAAGATTCTCTGGTCTGATGAAACCAAGATTGAACTCTTTGGCCTGAATGCCAAGCGTCACGTCTGGAGGAAACCTGGCACCATACCTACGGTGAAGCATGGTGGTGGCAGCATCATGCTGTGGGGACGTTTTTCAGCGGCAGGGACTGGGAGACTAGTCAGGATCGAGAGAAAGATGAACGCAGTAAAGTACAGAGAGATCCTTGATGAAAACCTGCTCCAGAGCGCGCAGGACCTCAGACTGGGGCGAAGGTTCACCCTCCAACAGGACAACGACCCTAAGCACACAGCCAAGACAACGCAGGAGTGGCTTCGTGACAAGTCTCTGAACAGCCTTGAGTGGCCCAGCCAGGGCCCGGACATGAACCCGATCAAACATCTCTGGAGAGACCTGAAAATAGCTGTGCAGCGACGCTCCCCATCCAACCTGACAGAGCTTGAGTGGATCTGCAGAGAAGAATGGGAGAAACTCCCCAAATACAAGTGTGCCAAGCTTGTAGCGTCATACTCAAGAAGATCGAGGCTGTAATCGCTGCCAAAGGTGATTCAACAAAGTACTGAGTAAAGGGTCTGAATACTTATGTAAATGTAATATTTCCGTTTTTTTATATATTTTAGAATAAGGCTCTAACGTAACAAAGTGGAAAAAGTGAAGTGGTCTGAATACTTTCCGAATGCACTGTATGTGGCAGGGACTCCAGACAATCACAGAATACAAAGGGAAAAGCAGCCACGTTGCAGACACCGACGTTTTGCTCCTGGACAAGCTAAACACCTTCTTCGCCCGCTTTGGCGATAACACAGTGCCACCGATGCGGGCCGCTCCCGAGGACTGTGGGCTCTCGTTCTCCATGGCCATCGTGAGTAAAACGTGTTAACCCTCGCAAGGCTGCAGGCCCAGACGGCATCCCTAGCCGCGTCCTCAGAGCATGCACAGACCAGCTGGATGGAACGTTTATGGACATATTCAATCTCTCCCTATCCCAGTCTGCTTCCCCCACTTGCTTCAAGATGTCCACCATAGTTCCTGTACCCAAGAAAGCAAAGGTAACTGAACTAAATGACTATCGCCCCGTAGCACTCACTTCTGTCATCATGAAGTGCTTTGAGAGGCTAGTTAAAGATCATATCACATCCACCTTACCTGACACCCTAGACCAGGGTTCTTCAATTCCGGTCCTGGAGGGCCGAAACACTTCTGTTTTTTATTTCTACCTGGTAGTTAATTGCACTCACCTGGTGTCCCAGGTCTGAATTAGCCCCTGATTAGAAGGAGAGGATGAAAAACAGAGGTGTTTCGGCCCTCCAGGACCGGAATTGAAGAACCCTGCCCTAGACCCACTGCAATTTGCACACCGCCCCAATAGATCCACAGATGATGCAATCGCCATTGCACTGCACTCTGCCCTATCCCATCTGGACAATAGGAATACCAAAGCTTTTCATTGACTACAGCTCAGCCTTTAACACCATAGTACCCTCCAAGGTCATCATTAAGCTTGGGGCCTTGGGTCTGAACCTCGCTCTGTGCAACTGGGTCCTGGACTTGCTGACGGGCCGCCCCCAGGTGGTGAAGGTAGGAAACAACACCTCCACTACGCTGATCCTCAAAACAAGGGCCCCACAAGGGTGTGTGCTCAGCCCCTTCTTGTACTCCCTGTTCATCCATGACTGCATGGCCACTCACACCTCCAACTCAATCATCAAGTTTGCAGACGACACAACAGTGGTAGACCTGATCACCAACAATGATGAGACCGCCTACAGGGAGGAGGTGAGCGGTCTGGCGGAGTGTTGGCAGGAAAATAACCTCTCCCTCAACAAAACAAAGGAGCTGATCGGGGACATTTAGGAGACAACAGAGAGACCACACCCCCATCCACATCGACGGGGCCGCGGTGTAGAAGGTGAAAAGATTCAAGTTCCTTGGTGTACACAACTGACAATCTGAAATGGTCCACCCCTACACAGACAGTGTGGGGAAGAAGGCTCAACAGTGAAGAAATACGGCTTGGCCCCAAAGACCCTTACAAACTTTTACAGATTCACCATTGACAGCATCCTGTTAAGCTGTATCACCACCTTTTTTATATATTTTAAATTCAATTGATTGGACGTGATTTGGAAAAGCACACTCCTGTCTATATAAGGTCCCACAGTTGACAGTGCATGTCAGTGCAAAAACCAAGCCATGATGTCGAAGAAATTAAAACAATTTAATCCATTTTAGAATAAGGCTGTAACGTAACAAAATGTGGAAAAAGTAAAAGGGTCTGAATACTTTCCGAATGCACTGTGTGTGTGTGTGTGTGTGTGTGTGTGTGTGTGTGTGCGCGCACACACACATATATATATATATATTTATATATATATATATATATATATATATATATATATATATATATATATATATATATATACACACACACACCGGACATTGCTCATAATATTATATATTTCTTAATTCCACTCTTGTACTTTTAGATTTGTGTGTATTATTGTGAGTTGTTATATATTACTGCACCGTTGGAGATAGGAACACAAGCATTTCGCTACACCTGCTAAATATGTATATGTGACCAATAACATTTGATTTGAACCACACCTGTGTGGAAGCACCTTCTTTCAACATACTTTGTATCCCTCATTTACTCAAGTGTTTCCTTTATTTTGGTAGTTACCTGTACATTTTACATTACATTTTAATAATTTTGCAGAGATTTGACGTGACTTCCGTCTCGCTTCCGCATTGTCTCCGTACTGCTGTGCTGTTTGTTGCTACTTGGCTACCTGCCAAACTATTCACGTTTTACTTTTAATAAACGTTTAATCAATCTTTGTGTTCAACAAATTTACCAACTTTTTAGTTTTGTCCTCACTCATCTTTTTTCGTTAAACTTTTTCACCCCGGACGTTTATCCCGAGACAGAAGAGTCATTTTCCTGTGCGTTTTAGCTGCCAACTTTACGTTATTTTCCTTTTTTCCATCGCAACTTTTTTCCCTTATTCAACTTTTTCACTCCGGACGCTTTATCTGGACATGGTTCATCAACATCTTCAACAGCCGAAGCTAAGTAGTAACATTAACATGATGTCTTCTAATTGCAGTCGCTGTACTCATAATATACAGGAGAACGATCGCCTTACGGCGAAAATAGCTGTGCTACAAGCCCAGCTTCAGACGCAATCGTTAGGCAAGGGTAATCTCAGTGTAGGAAAGGAAGAAACAGCGTCTGTGCCACCAGTAAGTACAGACAGTAACGTTAGTATAAATCCCCCCGCACAGTCCCTGCAGCCGGACAACTTTCTCATGGCTTCTGGAGGGAAATACTGTTGGAATGCTCAACCGGTGTCGCTCATTCAGCCGACAGAAACCTTCAACCGGTTTTCCCCATTATGTAGCGAGTCGGAGTCTGAGTCTGAGTCTTCTCTAGTCTCTACTCCTCCCGTTACGGGGTCTGAGACGCCGAAGGCTCCCACCATTAGCTCTGACAAATTGAAAACCCTAGTCATTGGCGACTCCATTACCCGCAGTATTAGACTTAAAACGAATCACCCAGCGATCATACACTGTTTACCAGGGGGCAGGGCTACCGACGTTAAGGCTAATCTAAAGATGGTGCTGGCTAAAGCTAAAACTGGCGAGTGTAGAGAGTATAGAGATATTGTTATCCACGTCGGCACCAACGATGTTAGGATGAAACAGTCAGAGGTCACCAAGTGCAACATAGCTTCAGCGTGTAAATCAGCTAGAAAGATGTGTCGGCATCGAGTAATTGTCTCTGGCCCCCTCCCAGTTAGGGGAAGTGACGAGCTCTACAGCAGAGTCTCAGCACTTAATCGCTGGTTGAAAACTGTTTTCTGCCCCTCCCAAAAGATAACATTTGTGGATAATTGGCCCTCTTTCTGGGACTCACCCACAAACAGGACCAAGCCTGACCTGCTGAGGAGTGACGGACTCCATCCTAGCTGGAGGGGTGCTCTCCTCTTATCTACCAACATAGATAGGGCTCTAACTCCTCTAGCCCCACAGTGAAATAGGGTGCAGGCCAGGCAGCAGGCTGTTAGCCAACCTGCCAGCTTAGTGGAGTCTGCCAATAGCACAGTCAGTGTAGTCAGCTCAGCCATACCCATTGAGACTGTGTCTGTGCCTCGACCTAGGTTGGGCAAAACTAAACATGGCGGTGTTCACCCTAGCAATCTTATTAGGATAAAGACCTCCTCCATTCCTGCCATTATTGAAAGAGATCGTGATACCTCACATCTCAAAATAGGGTTACTTAATGTTAGATCCCTCACTTCAAAGGCAGTCATAGTCAATGAACTAATCACTGATCATAATCTTGATGTGATTGGCCTGACTGAAACATGGCTTAAGCCTGATGAATTTGCTGTGTTAAATGAGGCCTCACCTCCTGGTTACACTAGTGACCATATTCCCCGTGCATCCCGCAAAGGCGGAGGTGTTGCTAACATTTACGATAGCAAATTTCAATTTACAAAAAAAAATATGGCGTTTTCATCTTTTGAGCTTCTAGTCATGAAATCTATGCAGCCTACTCAATCACTTTTTATAGCTACTGTTTACAGGCCTCCTGGGCCATATACAGCGTTCCTCTCTGAGTTTCCTGAATTCCTATCAGACCTTGTAGTCATAGCAGATCATATTCTAATTTTTGGTGATTTTAATATTCACATGGAGAAGTCCACAGACCCACTCCAAAAGTCTTTCGGAGCCATTATCGACTCAGTGGGTTTTGTCCAACATGTCTCTGGACCTACTCACTGCCACAGTCATACTCTGGACCTAGTTTTGTCCCATGGAATAAATGTTGTAGATCTTAATGTTTTTCCACAAAATCCTGGACTATCGGACCACCATTTTATTACATTTGCAATCGCAACAAATAATCTGCTCAGACCCCAACCAAGGAGCATCAAAAGTCGTGCTATAAATTCTCAAACAACACAAAAATTCATTGATGCCCTTCCAGACTCCTTCTGCCTACCCAAGGACGTCAGAGGACAAAAATCAGTTAACCACTTAACTGAGGAACTCAATTTAACCTTGCGCAATACCCTAGATGCAGTTGCACCCCTAAAAACGAAAAACATTTGTCATAAGAAACTAGCTCCCTGGTATACAGAAAATACCCGAGCTTTGAAGCAAGCTTCCAGGAAATTGGAACGGAAATGGCGCCACACCAAACTGGAAGTCTTCCGACTAGCTTGGAAAGACAGTACCGTGCAGTACCGAAGAGCCCTCACTGCTGCTCGATCATCCTACTTTTCCAACTTAATTGAGGAAAATAAGAACAATCCAAAATTTCTTTTTGATACTGTTGCAAAGCTAACTAAAAAGCAGCATTCCCCAAGAGAGGATGGCTTTCACTTCAGCAGTGATAAATTCATGAACTTCTTTGAGGAAAAGATCATGACCATTAGAAAGCAAATTACGGACTCCTCTTTGAATCTGCGTATTCCTCCAGGGCTTAGCTGTCCTGGATCTGCACAGCTCTGCGAGGGCCTGGGATCGGGAGAGACACTTAAGTGTTTTAGTACTATATCTCTTGACACAATGATGAAAATAATCATGGCCTCTAAACCTTCAAGCTGCATACTGGATCCTATTCCTACTAAACTGCTGAAGGAGCTGCTTCCTGTGCTTGGCCCTCCTATGTTGAACATAATAAACAGCTCTCTATCCACCGGATGTGTACCAAACTCACTAAAAGTGGCAGTGATAAAGCCTCTCTTGAAAAAGCCAAACCTTGACCCGGAAAATATAAAAAACTATCGGCCTATATCGAATCTTCCATTCCTCTCAAAAAATTTAGAAAAAGCTGTTGCGCAGCAACTCACTGCCTTTCTGAAGACAAACAATGTATACGAAATGCTTCAGTCTGGTTTTAGACCCCATCATAGCACTGAGACTGCACTTGTGAAGGTGGTAAATGACCTTTTAATGGCGTCAGACCGAGGCTCTGCATCTGTCCTCGTGCTACTAGACCTTAGTGCTGCCTTTGACACCATCGATCACCACATTCTTTTGGAGAGACTGGAAACCCAAATTGGTCTACACGGACAAGTTCTGGCCTGGTTTAGATCCTACCTGTCGGAAAGATATCAGTTTGTCTCTGTGAATGGTCTGTCCTCCGACAAATCAACTGTACATTTCGGTGTTCCTCAAGGTTCCGTTTTAGGACCACTATTGTTTTCACTATATATTTTACCTCTTGGGGATGTTATTCGAAAACATAATGTTAACTTTCACTGCTATGCGGATGACACACAGCTGTACATTTCAATGAAACATGGTGAAGCCCCAAAATTGCCCTCGCTAGAAGCCTGTGTTTCAGACATAAGGAAGTGGATGGCTGAAAACGTTTTACTTTTAAACTCGGACAAAACAGAGATGCTTGTTCTAGGTCCCAAGAAACAAAGAGATCTTCTGTTAAATCTGACAATTCATCTTGATGGTTGTAAAGTCGTCTCAAATAAAACTGTGAAGGACCTCGGCGTTACTCTTGACCCTGATCTCTCTTTTGACGAACATATCAAGACTGTTTCAAGGACAGCTTTTTTCCATCTACGTAACATTGCAAAAATCAGAAATTTTCTGTCCAAAAATGATGCAGAAAAATTAATCCATGCATTTGTTACTTCTAGGTTAGACTACTGCAATGCTCTATTTTCCGGCTACCCGGATAAAGCACTAAATAAACTTCAGTTAGTGCTAAATACGGCTGCTAGAATCCTGACTAGAACCAAGAAATTTGATCATATTACTCCAGTGCTAGCTTCCCTACACTGGCTTCCTGTTAAGGCAAGGGCTGATTTCAAGGTTTTACTGTTAACCTATAAAGCGTTACATGGGCTTGCTCCTACCTATCTTTCCGAGTTGGTCCTGCCGTACATACCAATACGTACGCTACGGTCACAAGACGCAGGCCTCCTAATTGTCCCTAGAATTTCTAAGCAAACAGCGGGAGGCAGGGCTTTCTCCTATAGATCTCCATTTTTATGGAACAGTCTGCCTACCCATGTGAGAGACGCAGACTCGGTCTCAACCTTTAAGTCTTTACTGAAGACTTATCTCTTCAGTAGGTCATATGATTGAGTGTAGTCTGGCCCAGGAGTGTGAAGGTGAACGGAAAGGCTGGAGCAACGAACAGCCCTTGCTGTCTCTGCCGGGCCGGTTCCCCTCTCCACTGGGGTTCTCTGCCTCTAACCCTGTTGCAGGGGCTGAGTCACTGGCTTGCTGGTGCTCTTTCATGCCGTCCCTGGGAGGGGTGCGTCACTTGAGTGGGTTGAGTTACTGACGTGATCTTCCTGTCTGGGTTGGCGCCCCCCCCTTGGTTTGTGCTGTGGTGGAGACCTCTGTGGGCTATACTCGGCCTTGTCTCAGGATTGTAAGTTGGTGGTTGGGGATATCCCTCTAGTGGTGCGGGGGCTGTGCTTTGGCGGAGTGGGTGGGGTTATATCCTTCCTGTTTGGCCCTGTCCGGGGGTTTCTTCGGATGGGGCCACAGTGTCTCCGGACCGCTCCTGTCTCAGCCTCCAGTATTTATGCTGCAGTAGTTTATGTGTCGGGGGGCTGGGGTTAGTTGGTTATACCTGGAGTACTTCTCCTGTCTTATCCAGTGTCCTGTGTGAATTTAAGTATGCTCTCTCTAATTCTCTCGTTCTCTCTTTCTCTCTGAGAACCTGAGCCCTAGGACCATACGTCAGGACTACCGGGCATGATGACACCTTGCTGTCCCCAGTCCGCCTGGCCTTGCTGCTATTCCAGTTTCAACTGTTCTGCCTGCGGCTACGAAACCCCTACCTGTCCCAGACCTGCTGTTTTCAACTCTTTAATGATCGGCTATGAAAAGCCAACTGAGAGACCTGAGCCCTAGGACCATACGTCGGGACTACCGGCCGTGGTGACTCCTTGCTGTCCCCAGTCCGCCTGGCCTTGCTGCTATTCCAGTTTCAACTGTTCTGCCTGCGGTTATGGAACCCCTACCTGTCCCAGACCTGCTGTTTTCAACTCTTAATGATCGGCTATGAAAAGCCAACTGAGATTTATTCCTGATTATTATTTGACCATGCTTGTCACTTATGAACATTTTTGAACATCTTGGCATGGTTCTGTTATAATCTCCACCCGGCACAGCCAGAAGAGGACTGGCCACCCCTCATAGCCTGGTTCCTCTCTAGGTTTCTTCCTAGGTTTTCGCCTTTCTAGGGAGTTTTTCCTAGCCACCGTGCTTCTACACCTGCATTACTAGCTGTTTGGGGTTTTAGGCTGGGTTTCTGTACAGCACTTCGAGATATTAGCTGATGTAAGAAGGGCTATATAAAATAAAATTGATTATCCAGAGCGACTTACAGTTAGTACATTCATCATGCAGTATGGCTATGCTCTTTGTAGTCTACTTCATGCAAACATATACTGCACACACACGCTTCAACATACGAACACTGTGAGTGTGATTGACAACTGCAGGATCAGCCAATTAAAATGCTGGAGAGTGGAGAGGCCTGTGCCAGGCACAACACTCGCAGCTCACCACTGAGCCACAAAACCAGAAGCCTCAAAGGATTAGCAAGGAGTTACAGCCAGCTGCTCTGATCTAGTGATGAGAGATATGGATCGAAAGACATGGCGAGAGGAAGCCTCTGGGTGGGAAGGAAAGGCAAGATGGGCTAAAGAGGGAAAGAGAAGAGGATGGAGAGACGGACAGGTGGGAAAGAGACTGAGGGAGAAGAGATGTAACTTATTTTGTACATAATGTTGATGCAACAATCTCTTATGACCGAAAAGAGCTTCTGGATATCAGAACATGTGAGAATGCTGTTCATTGAATACAGCTCAGCGTTCAACACCATAGTGCCCACAAAGCTCATTACTAAGCTAAGGACCCTGGGATTAAACACCTCCCTAGGCAACTGGATCCTGGACTTCCTGACGGGCCGGCCCCAGGTGGTAAGGGTAGGCAACAACACATCTGCCACGCTGATCCTCAACACGGGGGCCCCTCAGGGGTGCGTGGTTGATCCCCTCCTGTACTCCCTGTTCACCCACGACTGCGTGGCCAAGCACGACGCACCATCATTAAGTTTGCTGACGACACATCGGTGGTAGGCCTGATCACCAACAATGATGAGACAGCCTATAGGGAGGAGGTCAGAGACCTGGCAGTGTGGTGCCAGGACAACAACCTCTCCCTCAACATGAGCAGGACAAAGGAGATGATCGTGGACTACAGGAAAAGGAGGGCCAAACACGCCCCCATTGACATCAACAGGGCTGTAGTGGAGTGGGTAGAGTTTCAAGTTCCTTGGTGTCCACATCACCAACAAACTATCATGGTCCAGAAACACCAATAACGTCAACACCTTTTCCCCCTCCAGGAGACTGAAAAGATTTGGCATGGGTCCCCAGATCCTCAGAGTTCTACAGCTGCACCATCGAGCTCATCCTGACCGGTTGCATCACTGCTTGGTATGGCAACTGCTTGGCATCCGACCGTAAGGCATTACAGAGGGTAGTGCGTACAGCCCAGTACATACAGTGGGGAAAAAAAGTGTTTAGTCAGCCACCAATTGTGCAAGTTCTCCCACTTAAAAAGATGAGAGGGGCCTGTAATTTTCATCATAGGTACACGTCAACTATGACAGACAAAATGAGGAAAAAATATCCAGAAAATCACATTGTAGGATTTTTTATGAATTTATTTGCAAATTATGGTGGAAAATAAGTATTTGGTCACCTACAAACAAGCAAGATTTCTGGCTCTCACAGACCTGTAACTTCTTCTTTAAGAGGCTCCTCTGTCCTCCACCCGTTGCCTGTATTAATGGCACCTGTTTGAACTTGTTATCAGTATAAAAGACACCTGTCCACAACCTCAAACAGTCACACTCCAAACTCCACTATGGCCAAGACCAAAGAGCTGTCAAAGGACACCAGAAACAAAATTGTAGACCTGCACCAGGCTGGGAAGACTGAATCTGCAATAGGTAAGCAGCTTGGTTTGAAGAAATCAACTGTGGGAGCAATTATTAGGAAATGGAAGACATACAAGACCACTGATAATCTCCCTCGATCTGGGCCTCCACGCAAGATCTCACCCCGTGGGGTCAAAATGATCACAAGAATGGTGAGCAAAAATCCCAGAACCACACGGGGGGACCTAGTGAATGACCTGCAGAGAGCTGGGACCAAAGTAACAAAGCCTACCATCAGTAACACACTACGCCGCCAGGGACTCAAATCCTGCAGTGCCAGACGTGTCCCCCTGCTTAAGCCAGTACATGTCCAGGCCCATCTGAAGTTTGCTAGAGTGCATTTGGATGATCCAGAAGAGGATTGGGAGAATGTCATATGGTCAGATGAAACCAAAATATAACTTTTTGGTAAAAACTCAACTCGTCGTGTTTGGAGGACAAAGAATGCTGAGTTGCATCCAAAGAACACCATACCTACTGTGAAGCATGGGGGTGGAAACATCATGCTTTGGGGCTGTTTTTCTGCAAAGGGACCAGGACGACTGATCCGTGTAAAGGAAAGAATGAATGGGGCCATGTATCGTGAGATTTTGAGTGAAAACCTCCTTCCATCAGCAAGGGCATTTAAGATGAAACGTGGCTGGGTCTTTCAGCATGACAATGATCCCAAACACACCGCCCGGGCAACGAAGGAGTGGCTTCATAAGAAGCATTTCAAGGTCCTGGAGTGGCCTAGCCAGTCTCCAGATCTCAACCCCATAGAAAATCTTTGGAGGGAGTTGAAAGTCTGTGTTGCCCAGCGACATCCCCAAAACATCACTGCTCTAGAGGAGATCTGCATGGAGGAATGGGCCAAAATACCAGCAACAGTGTGTGAAAACCTTGTGAAGACTTACAGAAAACGTTTGACCTGTGTCATTGCCAACAAAGGGTATATAACAAAGTATTGAGAAACATTTGTTATTGACCAAATACTTATTTTCCACCATAATTTGCAAATAAATTCATTAAAAATCCTACAATGTGATTTTCTGGATTTTTTTTCCTCATTTTGTCTGTCATAGTTGACGTGTACCTATGATGAACATTACAGGCCTCTCTCATCTTTTTAAGTGGGAGAACTTGCACAATTGGTGGCTGACTAAATACTTTTTCCCCCACTGTAACTGGGACAAGCTTCCTGCCATCCAGGATCTATATACTAGGCGGTGTCAGAGGAAGGCCCAAAAAATTGTCAAGGACTACATTCACCCAAGTCATAGACTGTTCTCTCTGCTACCGCACGGCAAACAGTACCAGAGCGCCAAGTCTAGGTCCAAAAGGCTCCTTAACAGCTTCTACCCCCAAGCCATAAGACTGCTGAACAATTAATAAAATGGCCACCCGGACTATTTGCATTGACCCCCCCTTGTTTTTACACTGCTGCTACTCGCTGTTTATTATCTATGCATAGTCACTTTGTCAGCAACTGGTGCGGCTGAAATAGCAAAATCCACTAATTTGAAGGGTGTCCACATACTTTTGTAAGTATTTGATCCCCTGCTGATTTTGTACGTTTGCCCACTGACAAAGACATGATCAGTCTATAATTTTTATGGTAGGTTTATTTGAACAGTGAGAGACAGAATAACAACAACAAAAATCCAGAAAAACGCATGTCAAAAATGTTATGAATTGATTTGCATTTTAATGAGGGAAATAAGTATTTGACCCCTCTGCAAAACATTACTTAGTACTTGATGGCAAAACCCTTGTTGGCAATCACAGAGGTCAGACGTTTCTTGTAGTTGGCCACCAGGTTTGCACACATCTCAGGAGGGATTTTGTCCCACTCCTCTTTGCAGATCTTCTCCAAGTCATTATGGTTTCGAGGCTGACGTTTGGCAACTCGAACCTTCAGCTCCCTCCACAGATTTTCTATGGGATTAAGGTCTGGAGACTGGCTAGGCCACTCCAGGACCTTAATGTGCTTCTTCTTGAGCCACTCCTTTGTTGCCTTGGCCGTGTGTTTTGGGTCATTGTTATGGTGGAATACCCATCCACGACCCATTTTCAATGCCCTGGCTGAGGGAAGGAGGTTCTCACCCAAGATTTGACGGTACATGGCCCCGTCCATCGTCCCTTTGATGCGGTGAAGTTGTCCTGTCCCCTTAGCAGAAAAACACCCCCAAAGCATAATGTTTCCACCTCCATGTTTGACGGTGGGGATGGTGTTCTGGGGGTCATAGGCAGCATTCCTCCTCCTCCAAACACGGTGAGTTGAGTTGATGCCAAAGAGCTCGATTTTGGTCTCATCTGACCACAACACTTTCACCCAGTTCTCCTCTGAATCATTCAGATGTTCATTGGCAAACTTCAGACGGGGCTGTGTATGTGCTTTCTTGAGCAGGGGGCGCTGCAGGATTTCAGTCCTTCACGGCGTAGTGTGTTACCAATTGTTTTCTTGGTGACTATGGTCCCAGCTGCCTTGATATCATTGACAAGATCCTCCCGTGTAGTTCTGGGCTGATTCCTCACCGTTCTCATGATCATTGCAACTCCACGAGGTGAGATCTTGCATGGAGCCCCAGGCCGAGGGAGATATTTTGTGTTTCTTCCATTTGCGAATAATCGCACCAACTGTTGTCACCTTCTCACCAAGCTGCTTGGCGATGGTCTTGTAGCCCATTCCAGCCTTGTGTAGGTCTACAATCTTGTCCCTGACATCCTTGGAGAGCTCTTTGGTCTTGGCCATGGTGGAGAGTTTGGAATCTGATTGATTTATTGCTTCTGTGGACAGGTGTCTTTTATACAGGTATCAAGCTGAGATTAGGAGCACTCCCTTTAAGAGTGTGCTCCTAATCTCAGCTCGTTACCTGTATAAAAGACACCTGGGAGCCAGAAATCTTTCTGATTGAGAGGGGGTAAAATACTTATTTCCCTCATTAAAATGCAAATCGATGTATACAATTTTTTGACATGCGTTTTTCTGGATTTTTTTGTTGTTATTCTGTCTCTCACTGTTCAAAAAACCTACCATTAAAATTATAGACTGATCATTTCTTTGTCAGTGGGCAAACGAACAAAATCAGCAGGGGATCAAATACTTTTTTCCCCTCACTCATTATTGTTATTTGATTGTGTTACTTTTTTTATTTTTGACTTTAGTTTATTTAGTAAATATTTTCTTAACTCTATTTTCTTAACGGCATTGTTGGTTAAGGGCTTGTAAGTAAGCATTACACCGTAAGGTCTACCCTGTTGTATTCGGAGCATGTGACAAATAAAATGTGATTTGATTTGAGAAGAGGAAAAGGAGGTACAGAGAGAGGAGGTAGAGACGAATGTGCGAATCCAAGTAGAAGAGAGGACTTGGCAGTCCTTTTTGGAGAGGGACACAGGGTGCAGCTGTGGCAGATGTTTCAGCCTAACCCAGCCTGTGGGAGTTTGTGGCACAAACATAAGGGATCTCTCTCTCCCTGTTGAATACACGGTGAGAAGGGAGAATCTCTCTCTCTCTCTCTCTCTCGCTCTCTCTCTCTCTCTCTCTCTCTCTCTCTCTCTCGCTCTCTCTCGCTCTCTCTCGCTCTCTCTCGCTCTCTCTCGCTCTCTCTCGCTCTCTCTCGCTCTCTCTCTCTCTCTCTCTCTCTCTCTCTCTCTCTCTCTCTCTCTCTCTCTCTCTGCCAAGCTAAATATGAGAGAGATTAATTTCTCACTCTAAATATTTGATGAAATTTGTGCCAACATGCCAACACTATCATTTTAATTAGCATACGCATGAAAGAGAAGGGGGGAGTTGGACAGAGCGGAGTACTATCAGTGTAAAACACCTAAGAATAGGGCCAGGAGTTTTTCCTGGTGTTGTCAGGTAATCAGGAAACACTCATGGTCCTGAAGTACGAGCTATATGTATTAGCCGCATATATAACAACTGTTACATGACATTTAATTGTGTATTATAAAGCATGTATTAAAGCTTGGTAGGAAGACCACTCCATTGTGTGTGTGTGTGTGTGTGTGTGTGTGTATAAGCGTATAAGCGTATAAGCGCCGTGCCTCCATGCAGCCCCCATCGCGTGTGCTAGGACTCTGGAGAGAAGCTGCTACCGCTAATGGTGGCTTGGCTAGTATCCAGCAGACCGGAGATTCTCTAGGGTACAGGGAGTGTTAGTGCCTGAGGCTAATAGCAGTGTAGCTAAGCGCTAACCCTACTGTGCAGCAGCACACTGTTGGCGTTTATCCAGAGCTCAATTCTAACTCACTAACGGCCTGGCTGCAGGGAGCTGGTTGGCTGGCGGGTCACAGCTTGGGCCACTTCCTGTTATGTTGACTGATCTATAAATCATCTAACCCTCTAAACCGGCACTGGTTATGAATGGATCCTTATTGTATAGAGAATTTGATAAAATGCCACTTCTGGCTCATGTATGAAACTGAATAAATAGGAGGGAAAGCAAAGCCAATGGGGTCAACTGCCGGAAGAGAGGGCCAATATGTGGAGAGAGAAAATAGTTTCTCAAGCGTCTCCGGCATTGCAGGTCCATACGCCTAGGTAATATTCAATTTAGCAATAGGACACCCTAGCACCAGGGAGTTGCATATTATAGGCTACAAATGCCTTCTTACGTAGTTGGGCAACCTGGGTTAAGTAGTTTAGAAAAAAACAAATGCTGGAGGGGATGTTTCAGGTAGGGTTGTGTGTCATAGGATACCGGTATGCAAAAGACAGACACATGAATATGTGAGTAACTTGAGGAACTTAAGGGAGTGACTACTACTAGTGGATATGGAATGCTTCAGGAGGAAGTTGCAGTGTTTCGGTCTTTCTCCCCCTTTAACTCTATCACATTCTGTATCGCTCCTCTGCCTCTCACTTTCCTGTCTTTCACTCTGCTGCTTTCTCACCTCAGCCCACTCATCTCAAATCTAATTTTATTTGTCACATAAATGTGTTTAGCAGATGTTATAGCGGGTGTAGCGAAATGCTTGTGCTTCTAGCTCCGACAGTGCAGTGATATCTAACAAGTAATATCTAACAATTTCACAACATATACCTAATACATACAAAACTAGTAAGGAATGGAATTTAAGAAAATATACATATATGGACAAGCAATGACAGAGCGGCATGGACTAAGATACAGTAACATATTATAGAATAGAATGCAGTATATACATATGAGATGAGTAGTGCAAGTTATGTAAACATTATTAAAGTGACTAGTGTTCCATTTCTTAAAGTGGCCAGCTATTTAACGGTCTGATGGCCTTGAGATAGAAGCTGTTTTTCATTCTCTCGGTCCCAGCTTTGATGCACCTGTACTGACCTCGCCTTCTGGATGATAGCGGGGTGAACAGGCAGTGGCTCGGGTGGTTGATGTCCTTGATTATCTTTTTGGCCTTCCTGTGACATCGGGTGCTGTATGTGTCTTGGAGGGCGGGTAGTTTGCCCCCGATAATGCGCTCGGCAGACCGCACCACCCTCTGGAGAGCCCTGCGGTTGCGGGCGGTGCAGTTGCCATACCAGGTGGTGATACAGCCCGACAGGATGCTCTCAATTGTGCATCTGTAAAAGTTTGTGAGGGTTTTAGGTGCCAAGCCGAATTTCTTCAGCCTCCTGAGGTTGAAGAGGCTCTGTTGCGCCTTCTTCACCACACTGTCTGCGTGGATGGACCATTTCAGTTTGTCGGTGATGTGTACGCCAAGGAACTTGAAGCTTTTCACCTTCTCCACTGCGGTCCCGTCGATGTGGATAGGGGGGTGCACCCTCTGCTGTTTCATGAAGTCCACGATCATCTCCTTCGTTTTGTTGACGTTGAGTGAGAGGTTATTTTCCTGGCACCACACTCCCAGAGCCTTCACCTCCTCCCTGTAGGCGGTCTCGTCATTGTTGGTAATCAAGCCTACTACTGTTGTGTCGTCTGCAAACTTGATGATTGAGTTGGAGGCGTGCTTGGCCACGCAGTCATGGGTGAACATGGAGTACAGGAGGAGGCTGAGCATGCACCCTTGTGGGATCAGCGAAGTGGAGATGTTGTTTCCTACCTTCACCACCTGGGGGTGGTCCGTCAGGAAGTCCAGGATCCAGTTGCACAGGGCAGGGTTCAGACCCAGGGCCTCGAGCTTGATGATGAGCTTGGAGGGTACTATGGTGTTGAATGCTGAGCTATAGTCAATGAACAGCATTCTTACGAAGGTATTCCTCTTGTCCAGATGGGATAGGGCAGTGTGCAGTGTGATGGCGATTACATCGTCTATGGATCTATTGGGGCGGTAAGCAAATTGAAGTGGGTCTAGGGTGACAGTCTCTCAAAGCACTTCATGATGACAGAGGTGAGTGCTACAGGGCGATAGTCATTTAGTTCAGTTACCTTTGCTTTCTTGGGTACAGGAACAATGGTGGCCATCTTGAAGCATGTGGGAACAGCAGACTGGGAAAGGGAGAGATTGAATATGTCCATCTCTCTTTCTCTCTGCCGCCAATCCTTCAAACAATGTTAATTAGCTAGTCAGCATCTAAAGAAACAACAGGGCTGTGTAGATTGGGAGTCATTGTACAGGGAATCAAAGCAAAGCTAACTGGTGCATTTATAAAGAGAAAAAAATAGTCTGGGGAAGATGGAGGGAGAGAAACGATGATGTGGACTTGCATGATTACACAATTCTCAGAACACTGGAACACACACAAACACGCCGCGCACGCAATTTAATTTGGTATTCATATAAAATAGGCAATAACCTTACTATACTTACCATTCCTAACTTTATTATTTCTTACAACGACGACGACGTAAATCAGAGATTCACAGGAAGACCATCTCTGCAGACAACTCCAACATGCCCGGAATGGCTTCCAGTTTCCCCATCTCTTCATCAGTAAAGAGCCACTGGTCGCCTGAGCTCACACTCTGCTCATAGAACTCCCTCCTCACTCTCCTGTAAAAATGAACCTTGCATCTCATCTCAATGTGCTTGTGGAACAGACGTTGCATGCTCAGGTAGGTTGTGGTAGTGGATGCGGGACATGTTTAGGGACCGAGACTTCCTGTACCACTCACAATGTAATACCTTGAAGATACTCGGGAGAACCTAAATTCACACACCACCAGTTGTGGATTTATCTAAATTAATTCTAAACATGAAATGTTGAGGAATACACTAGAATATTTGGTTGATAGGTACAAATCTAAATTCTACTGAAGTTGCTCTTTTAAATTGTGATATCATCATATTCAAATAGAATTTTAATCTTATGAATATTATCACCATGGTAAATAAATCGAATGTTTTTTGTTGTTCTATTATTCAGAATTACCATGGCATTGAAAAATAGTTAAATTAATGGAGGTATTGTGCATCATGTAAAGTCAGTTTTACATTGAACCCACTTAGTGGCAGAGTTGCAACCAATGTTCCCTCAAAAATGTTTTGGCGCTGATCAAATTTCAGGTCTGCTGAGTGCAAACTTGAACATTGTGAAAATTCAGTTCATCTTCTAGGACTCGTTTACTGTGAACACTGCGCTTTAATTTACGGTCAAGTAGGCAAAAACAATGAAGAAAATGCATCCCATAACATTTAAACATGTTAATAGCTGTTCTATCGTTCAGCCTACAGTAGCAGCCAATGTGTGGTGTTCAATGTAGGCCTACATTCCATGAGACTGTAAAAAAAAACATGCAGGGCTTGACATTAACCTGTTTATTCACTTATCCTTCAGACAAGGAGGTGACTGAAAATGTTGTGTTTGATGCAAGAAGCCACTTTACAAAATAAAATGCATTATTATTCCCATACCATTATTACAGAGAATCAGAAAAAATATGCTACCCTCTACCTATTGGCTACTTAGTTTATTCAAGCCTGTCTCAAAATACAACACTGCCCCTTTAAGAAGAAAAAAAGCTCTTTACCTGACTTGCTTTTCAAAGATGTTTAGAAATGTACACGTTTTGTGCTCTTGTAGGAAGCAATCACTCCCCTATTGCTGACTACAAATTATCTATAACTGGGCTAATAACTCACTAATTAGCAAAGGATATGAACAAAATGTGCACACGTGGCTACATGTAGCTCTCGCTTTGATCTCAAAACAAGTGCATCTACTCATGCTGTAATCACAGTCCAGTTCACAGTGAACGGCACAGATCCATATATGGCAATGGTCTATTTGCATATAGGCCTACTGCAGCTCTGATTGGTTATGTCGCACCGGTCTGTGTAGAGGACGGGCTGAGTAGTGCGTGTCAATGCAACAGAATCCTACTCCAATGCGTTCTGCCTACAACAAAATATCTTGCATAGTTCGTTTTGTTTTGGTGTGTTGCATTCAAAGTGGCAAGATTGCGGTAATTCGATCACAATTCCCACAGTAAAGGGAAACGTTGATAGTGTTAACCAAGGGGGAAAACTCTAGAAAGTTGACTGAAGTTCAATCTCGTGCTTCTCTGAGCGGGCTGATGTTTATTCTGCGCGGCAGTCCCGGGGAGCTCCGAGCCAAGCTTAGAGGGAACATTGGTTGCAACAATCACCCAGATATGTTGTGATACGCAATTAGCCACTCACTCCATTTCTATGCTTCATTGTAGAAAAATGCAGGTGTGTGTGTAGCGAACATGAGTCGGTCATGGTTGCTCATGGTCACGTGATGGGTAGCCCCACCTGTGACTTCAAAACCAGTGTGGCCCATCGGACCAAAAGATGGTCAAGACGTTGGTTTCTCACGCGGTAGACTCAGGTTCATATCCCGCTTTTTTCGTGTGTGTAAGCATCATCTGGCTCAACAGCTGTTTAGTTATATGGATAGGGGTAGTCCTCGCCCCTCTGGGCCCAACATGGGGCTCAGCTGAGACAGACGGCCTACGGAGAGCCAGGAGACCCAATAAATACTTCCTGTTCTGTTATGAGAGATAAGCCACACTTGACCTTGACTATAAAGGCAACCTCCCTGGGAGATTCACTGCTCACTGTATACCGCCAACTTATATTGGGAAGGAGAGGAGACTGTAGTAGCTTACACCCACCAGTCCAGTCTCACTTTCTCTGCCTGTGGGCTGTTTGGCTATGAACACAAGATTTCACAAAAACCTGTTGGCTATACAGAGGGTCTCCAGACCACACTGCGTTGTGGAAACTTGTCTAGCTGCTAAGTATACAGGAGAGGTATTTAGCTCTAGGCTAGTGGTCACCAACCTTTTCTGAGTCAAGATCACTTTCGCAGTCAAAAAGCAAGCCGAGCTCTACCGCTCAGATTCTTTTTTAAAACATGACTTAAAAAATTTAACATTAACCTAATAAAAACTGTTCTGTAGGAATTATGTTTGTGCAGGAGCCTAGGCCTAGTACATTATCACAGCATATTGGCTATATGCCTGACCTGCCAATATTGTTCTTCTCAGACCATAGTAGGCCTATATTTCAAAACTCAAGCTTTGATAACAAAATAGATTAATTGGTATAGCACTTGAGGCACAGCTGAGCATAAATTAGAATAATTTGCAAATTAGCTTTTTTATTTTACTGGAATGATGGTACCTGCATCTGATGGTCATGGTGCTTTCAAGATAACTGGGAACTCCCCCCAAAAATAAGAGGTCAAATCATGACGTCAGTGATCTTCAGATCGGAAAGTCGGAGCTCTAGAAAGATGCCCAAGTTTCCGAGTTGGATGACTGTTCAAAACGATTTTTCCCACTCGGATAATGTTTTATTCAGAGTTCCCAGTTGTCTTGAACGCACTGAAGCCGGAAGTCGGAGATAACGGACTTCCCAGTTGTCTTGAACACAGCATTAGTCTCAGCGACGAGAGGGAGAGCGCAGCAGAGGGTCTGCCTCTCATGGTCCATGCTCTCTCCTTCCTTTCCTCCGGTGAGACTGACCAGAGAGAGGGGACACCATCTTCCACCTGATGGCGAAACTCAATTCGCATCGCATCTGCCTCATGCACAAATTCATGTTGTTCCTATGACCAGAGAAAGTGAAATATTCCTTGATATTAAAATAGACATGGCGAGCTGCTAATAATAATAAAAACGCAGGGCTATCGATACACAAAGTTATTTTCTATTTAAATTTTTTCCTCTCGATACACTTGGCTAATCATTCATTGCAGCTGCAGAGCAAGTGGACGTGGGGAGAAGCGCGTTTTGTGGTAGGTGACCACTGCGCTAGGCTATGCTCAGTGCCCTGCAGGCAGACAAGGGGAAAGGTGCTGTGTCATAACAGTAGTCATAATTTTGTGTGCCCAAAGAACACATTTTTAATGGCTGTCAGTTTCCATGAAAAATCTACCAGCCCAGTAGGTGAGCAAACATGGAGGAACAGACACTTACTAGGAGTCAACACTTTTTCCCTGCTTGAACTGACAAATGGAGAATTTATAGAAGAATTGTAAAGAGCTTATAATGGGTTGAAAGACAGTGGGAGACTATGAATGTGATTTCACACATGATTTTCCCTCCGTTTCTTTCCTCCCAAGTGTTCCATTTCCACTAATCTGTTTTTCCATTTTTGCTCACCTAATGGAATGGTAGATTTTTCATGGAAACTGATAGCCGTCGCTCACCAACTGAGACAAAGAGATGAGTTGCTGCTGTTGTGACAATTGAGAGGAGTAGCTAGTAGGTAGGTGGGGGAATGTCGGATTGGTAAGTACACTATCTCGTTGGAGCTACTGAGGCCTTTTGTATAGTCTTTTCAAACATGGATAGACGGGTGCACACACATTATGCAGGCCTCTGCTCTCTTCCATTCCCTTGGATGTCATTTTACTTCATTTGTTTAAACCAGTCTCTGATTGCTTTCTTCTGCTCTGTATAATCAAGGAATGGCGTACAATGACCTTCTACAGACACACACACACTTGGGAGGTTGCGGGGCCATTAAATCATTGATTGAGGCGCTGGGTCTTTCGCTAATGAGTGCTGAATATAAAAGGAGCACAGAGAAGGAAACCCTCTGTCCATTTTGTTCGGTAAGCCACGGATAGCACTCAAATCAACGATTACATTTTCCCTCCTGACACTTCCAATTAAGTGTCGTCCTCCCTTCATTCTCCATTCAGCTGAACCTTCTACCCGCTTCTTATTGAATTCTGTCGTTCTTTTTTGATGTTTTTTTATTCAGTCATTAGCTTTTTGCTATAGGCAAAGTGAATGTGGATACAATTTTTGATAAATGCTTCCTTATATATTGAATGAATCTGTACATTTCCAATGGAGTTTGAGTTTAATGTTTTGGTATTTGCAGTCCTGAATGTTGCTTAAGGGACTTTAGCGCCTTAGAAAAATGTAGCGGAAACACTAGTTTCTAAATTCTAATAATAGTGTCATTCAACACTGGAGTATTTTGGTGTGAAAACAAATGGTAACCATGGTTGCATTTCCTCTGTTCTACTTGGGGTGATGTCATCACCTAAAGTCTTGCTCAGTTGCTCTGCTACCTTACCTCAGCTCCAAGGCATCTGCACATATGCACTATTCCAACATATAGAGGATATGACTTATGCATTTTATTCACTTTATATTGCTGTTGTTAAATATATCCATGTTCCCCATTCCATTAGTAATCAATAGTGTTATTCAGTCTTGATCCTGGAGGGTGTGCAGGGTGTCATTCAACTAATCTCACTGCTTTTCAAGCACTTGATTCGTTTAATCTGATGTTTTCTCATTGAACAAAAACCACCCCCTAGGTCTCCAGGACCATGATTGTATGACGTACCAAGCCAAACCCATGTTGGCGGTAAAGAATATCATCCAGTAGGAGGCACACTTTCCTCCTTGACCAACTTTGCCTTATCTGACCCAGTCATCTTGAATGAATAGACACATTTTCAAAGCGTTTCAACCGGGCTACTTTGTTATGAAACAACATGCTCTGACCTCACTTATGCTCTTAACCGAACAAAGGTGATCAAAAGCTATTGTAGCCACTTCTTTGAGAATATTGTATTACCATGCGGCGCCAGCCTTCTGTCTTCTCCTGCTACATGAGCTAAAAATCTATTTGGCTTTCTCTTTCATATACGGTGCCCACTCACCCTCTCCTTCTGCCTGGCATTCTACCCAGCTAGGGCACACCGCTATAGCTCAGTCAGCTCCGACCAACTCTGCCACCTCAGTGCTCTGTACTCGATCACTCCTCGGGTACATCTCAATAGTCTCAAGTGGCTTCCTCTACTTGTCTCCTCTCTTTAATCTGCAATGGTGCGAGAGAGTTGGACAGGTGAAAGTAAATGGTGTTTAGTCCACCATACTAACTTCCCTACACTATTCTCTTCCGGAGGCCATAGTAGACTATTGAGATGCACCCCACTTATGCTCCATAGCCTGGCCACATTACTGTGTTGTGGTTGATTTCTGGGTGGTTTCAGCAAATATTGACCTTAGCGACAGTTGAAGTCGGAAGTTTACATACACTTAGGTTGGAGTCATTAAAACTCGTTTTTCAACCACTCCACAAATGTGTTGTTAACAAACTATAGTTTTGGCAAGTCGGTTAGGACATCTATTTTGTGCATGACACAAGTCATGGCACCCCAATGGTGGAACAAGCTCCCTCACGACGCCAGGACAGCGGAGTCGCTCACCACCTTCCGGAGACATTTGAAACCCCACCTCTTTAAGGAATACCTGGGATAGGATAAAGTAATCCTTCAACCCCCCCACCAAAAAAATAAAAAAATAAAAATAAATTGTAAAGTGGTTATCCCACTGGCTATAGGGTGAATGCACCAATTTGTAAGTCGCTCTGGATAAGAGCGTCTGCTAAATGACGTAAATGTGCCCTTGAGCAAGGCACTTAACCCTAATTGCTCCTGTAAGTCGCTCTGGATAACAGCGTCTGCTAAATGACTAAAATGTAAATGTAAAATGTCATTTTTTCAACAATTGTTTACAGACAGATTATTTCACTTATAATTCACTGTATCACAATTCCAGTGGGTCAGAAGTTTACATACACTAAGTTCACTGTGCCTTTAAACAGCTTGGAAAATTCCAGAAAATGATGTCATGGCTTTAGAAGCTTCTGATAGGCTAATTGACATCATTTGAGTCAATTGGAGGTGTACCTGTGGATGTATTTTAAGGCCTACCTGAGATAGAAGCTGTTTTTCATTCTCTCGGTCCCAGCTTTGATGCACCTGTACTGACCTCGCCTTCTGGATGATAGCGGGGTGAACAGGCAGTGGCTCGGGTGGTTGATGTCCTTGATGATCTTTTTGGCCTTCCTGTGACATTGGGTGCTGTAGGTGGGCGAGTAGTTTGCCACCGGTAATGCGTTCGGCAGACCGCACCACCCTCTGGAGAGCCCTGCGGTTGCGGGCGGTGCAGTTGCCGTACCAGGCGGTGATACAGCCCGTCAGGATGCTCTCAATTGTGCCTCTGTAAAAGTTTGTGAGGGTTTTAGGTGCCATGCCAAATTTCTTCAGCCTCCTGAGGTTGAAGAGGCTCTGTTGTGCCTTTTTCACCACACTATCTGCATGGGTAGATCGCCCAAAGATGAAATTGTTGGGCTTCATTTCATTCTAGAAAGTTGCCACCTCTTCTGTCCTTACTTTCCTTCACTTGATGGGACCGGAGAGGCAACAGCAATATGGCAGACATTGCTTACACACCTACCCAGTAGACTCAGGTCTGTGTCAAGGGGAGTGAATGCGAGCTGGAGGTAAGGGCACAACCTTTTGGAATGAAATGCAGATTTTGTTTGTTTGGTTTATGTATGCACTTCACTAATGCTAGCACCACAGGGCTACAAGGCGAAGGCCCAGACAGTTCTAATTGACAGCTTCTCAAAGGAGGCGTTAGAGAAACAACACCCTCCGGCTGGCTCTTAGTAAACCATCCCCAAGCTTCCAGCCACGTACTGTAACTGTTTCAGCCGACAACTAGGTCACATCATGGCGTTTGTTCACAGTGGCGAACCGTATCACACTATCACCAAAAGCGACAACGGTGACACGTCAAAGGATGTGAGTGTGACAGGCTCGTGAAGCTGAAAGGACAGTGACCGAAATATGCAGCACACTTCACTGTAGGAGAGTGCACTTTTAGTAAAAACACATAGGGCTGATAGAAAGAATAACCATGTTAAAGAATAAGCAGCCCATTCGCACTGACATAAGTCTTAAGGTCCCAATCATAAGAATACAGAAACACAACCAATAGGCTAAGCATTTCCCAATTTAAATTTCAAGTATTACTTCCCATTGCGAGAAAAAAAAATCTGGTTCAGCACACAAAGTAACCAGTGATCTAAAGTTTAAATGCAACGATGTTTCACACACACGTTATTTTCAAAGAGATGACTAACAACAGCAAACGAGCTGCAATAAAAAAGCACAGTTCCACTCACCAGATGATCATTTGTTGAACGTTAATCTTGAAAAGGGGGAAGCTAGCAAATTAGCAACAACATCCTCTTCGATAACACCTGCTGCAGCCGCTGCACACTACCTTACAACAAAAGCTACAGTGGCTTGCAAAAGTATTCACCCCCCTTGGCATTTTTCCAATTTTGTTGCTTTACAACCTGGAATTAAAATTGATTTTTTGGGTGTTTGTATCATTTGATTTACACAACATGCCTACCACTTTGAAGATGCAAATGTTTTTTTGTTTTTTTGTGAAACAAACAAGAAATAAGACAAAAAAACAGAACTTCAACGTGCATAACTATTCACCCCCCCAAAATCAATACTTCTGAGAGCAATTACAGCTGCAAGTCTCTTGGGGTATGTCTCTATAAGCTTGGCACATCTAGCCACTGGGATTTTTGCCCATTCTTCAAGGCAAAACTGCTCCAGCTCCTTCAAGTTGGATGGGTTCCACTGGTGTACAGCACTCTTTAAGTCATACCACAGATTCTCAATTGGATTAAGGTCTGGGCTTTGACTAGGCCATTCCAAGACATTTAAATGTTTCCCCTTAAACCACTCAAGTGTTGCTTTAGCAGTATGCTTAGGTTCATTGTCCTGCTGGAAGGTGAACCTCCATCCCAGTCTCAAATCTCTGGAAGACTGAAACAGGTTTCCCTCAAGAATTTCCCTGTATTTAGCGCGATCCATCATTCCTTCAATTCTGACCAGTTTCCCAGTCCCTGCCGATGAAATATTGTGTTCTCGGGGTGTTGACTAGATGCCCTCAATCTCACACAAATTATCAAGGGACCTACCAGGTACAACCCTAAATCCGTAAACATGGGCACCCTCATAGATATCATCCTGACTAACTTACCCTCTAAATACACCTCCGCTGTCTTCAACCAGGATCTCCGCGATCACTGCCTTTATTGCCTGCGTCCGTAATGGGTCCGCGGTCAAACGACCACCCCTCATCACTGTCAAACGCTCCCTAAAACACTTTAACGAGCAGGCCTTCCTAATTGACCTGGCCCAGGTATCCTGGATGGATATCGATCTCATTCCGTCAGTAGAGGATGCCTGGTTGTTCTTTTAAAAGTGCTTTCCTCTCAATCTTAAATAAGTATGCCCCATTCAAAAAATTCATAACTAAGAACAGATATAGCCCCTGGTTCTCCTCAGACTTGACTGCCCTTGACCAGCACAAAAACATCCTGTGGCGTACTGCATTAGCATCAAACAGCCCCCGCGATATGCAACTTTTCAGGGAAGTTAGGAACCAATATACACAAGCAGTTAGGAAAGCGAAGGCTAGCTTTTTCAAACAAATGTGCATCCTGTAGCACTAACTCCAAAAAGTTTTGGGACACTGTAAAGTCTATG
This sequence comes from Coregonus lavaretus, assembly GCF_964263955.1. Taxonomy (NCBI): domain Eukaryota; kingdom Metazoa; phylum Chordata; class Actinopteri; order Salmoniformes; family Salmonidae; genus Coregonus; species Coregonus lavaretus. The sequence continues at coordinate 33,521,025 of NC_140010.1, read as the reverse complement.
GAGAATAAGAGCACCTCCTCCCAGCTGTCCACTGCACTGAGGCTAGGAAACACTATCACCACCGATAAATGTACAATAATCGAGAATTTCAACAAGCATTTTGCTACGGCTGGCCATGCTTTCCACCTGGCTACCAATACCCCGGCCACCAGCTCTGCACCCTCCGCTGCAACTTGTCCATGCCCCCCCCCCCCCCCCCCCGCTTCTCCTTCACACAAATTCAGACAGCTGATGTTCTGAAAGAGCTGAAAAATCTGGACCCCTACAAATCATCTGGGCTAGAAAATCTGGACCATTTCTTTCTAAAATTAGCAGCCGAAATTGTTGCAACCTAGCCTGTTCAACCTCTCTTTAGTAACGTCTGAGATCCCCAGAGATTGGAAAGCTGCCGCGGACATCCCCCTCTTCAAAGGGGGTGACACTCTAGATCCAAACTGTTACAGACCTATATCCATCCTGCCGTGCCTTTCGAAAGTTTTTGAAAGCCAAGTTAACAAACAGATCACCGACCATTTCGAATCCCACCGTACCTTCTCCGCTATGCAATCCGGTTTCCGAGCTAGTCATGGGTGCACCTCAGCCACGCTCAAGGTCCTAAACGATATTATAACCGCGATCGATAATAGACAGTACTGTGCAGCCGTCTTCATCGACCTGGCCAAGGCTTTCGACTCTGTCAACCACCACATTCTTATTGGCAGACTAAATAGCCTTGGTTTCTCAAATGACTGCCTCGCCTGGTTCACCAACTACTTCTCAGATAGAGTTCAATGTGTAAAATCGGAGTGCCTGTTGTCTGGACCTATGGCAGTCTCTATGGGGGGTGCCACAGGGTTCAATTCTCGGGCCGACTCTTTTCTCTGTGTATAGCAATGATGTCGCTCTTGCTGCTGGTGACTCTCAGATCCACCTCTACGCAGACGACACCATTTTGTATACATTGGACACTGTGTTAACAAACCTCCAAACGAGCTTCAATGCCATACAACTCTCCTTCCGTAGCCTCCAACTGCTCTTAAACACTAGTAAAACTAAATGCATGCTCTTCAATCGAACGCTGCTGGCACCCGCCCACCCGACTAGAATCACTACTCTGGGCGGGTCTGACCTAGAGTATGTGGACAACTACAAATACCTAGGTGTCTGGTTAGACTGTAAACTATCCTTCCAGACTCACATTAAGCATCTCCAAAACAAAGTGAAATCTAGAATCGGCTTCCTATTTCACAACAAAGCCTCCTTCACTCATGCTGCCAAACATGCCCTTGTTAAACTGACTATCCTACCGATCCTTGACTTCGGCGATGTCATTTACACATCTATCATTCCAGTGTTAATACTAAATTGTAATTATTTTGCACTATGGCCTATTTATTGCCTTACCTCCATAACTTGCTACATTTGCACATACTGTATATATATTTTCTGTTGTATTTTTCACTTTATGTTTTGTTTACCCTATTTGTAACTCTGTGTTGTTGTTTTTTATCGCACTGCTTTGCTTTATCTTGGCCAGGTCGCAGTTGTAAATGAGAACTTGTTCTCAACTGGTTTACCTGGTTAAATAAAGGTGAAGTTATTATTTTTTTAAATGAGAGGTGTTGGGTTTGCGCCAGACATAGCGTTTTCCTTGATGGCTTATTTTTTTCTTTAAGCAATGGCTTTTTTTCTGGCCACTATTCCGTAAAGCCCAGCTCTGTGGAGTGTACGGCTTAAAGTGGTCCTATGGACAGATACTCCAATCTCCGCTGTGGAGCTTTTCAGCTCCTTCAGGGTTATCTTTGGTCTCTTTGTTGCCTCTGATTAATGACCTCCTTGCCTGGTCCGTGAGTTTTGGTGGGCGGCCCTCTCTTGGCAGGTTTGTTGTGGTGCCATATTCTTTCAATTTTTTAATAATGGATTTAATGGTGCTCCGTGGGATGTTCAAAGTTTCGGATATTTTTTTTATAACCCAACCCTGATCAGTACTTCTCCACAACTTTGTCCCTGACCTGTTTGGAGAGCTCCTTGGTCTTCATGGTGCCGCTTGCTTGGTGGTGCCCCTTCCTTAGTGGTGTTGCAGACTCTGGGGCCTTTCAGAACAGGTATATATATATATATATATATATATATATATATATATATATATATATATATATATATATATATATATATATATATATATATATATATACTGAGATCAAGTGACAGATCATGTGACACTTAGATTGCTCACAGGTGGACTTTATTTAATTTATTATGTGACTTCTGAAGGTAATTGGTTGCACCAGATCTTATTTAGGGGCTTCATAGCAAAGGGGGTGAATAAATATGCACGCACCACTTTTCCGGTATATACACTGCTCAAAAAAATAAAGGGAACACTAAAATAACACATCCTAGATCTGAATGAATGAAATAATGTTATGAAATACTTTTTTCTTTACATAGTTGAATGTGCTGACAACAAAATCACACAAAAATTATCAATGGAAATCAAATTTATCAACCCATGGAGGTCTGGATTTGGAGTCACCCTCAAAATTAAAGTGGAAAACCACACTACAGGCTGATCCAACTTTGATGTAATGTCCTTAAAACAAGTCAAAATGAGGCTCAGTAGTGTGTGTGGCCTCCACGTGCCTGTATGACCTCCCTACAACGCCTGGGCATGCTCCTGATGAGGTGGCGTATGGTCTCCTGAGGGATCTCCTCCCAGAGGCCCCCCAAAGAAATGCCACCCCACACCATGACTGACCCACCGCCAAACCGGTCATGCTGGAGGATGTTGCAGGCAGCAGAACGTTCTCCACGGCGTCTCCAGACTCTGTCACGTCTGTCACATGCTCAGTGTGAACCTGCTTTCATCTGTGAAGAGCACAGGGCGCCAGTGGCGAATTTGCCAATCTTGGTGTTCTCTGGCAAATGCCAAACGTCCTGCACGGTGTTGGTCTGTAAGCACAACCCCCACCTGTGGACGTCGGGCCCTCATACCACCCTCATGGAGTCTGTTTCTGACCGTTTGAGCAGACACATGTACATTTGTGGCCTGCTGGAGGTCATTTTGCAGGGCTCTGGCATTGCTCCTCCTTGCACAAAGGCGGAGGTAGCAGTCCCGCTGCTGGGTTGTTGCCCTCCTACGGCCTCCTCCACGTCTCCTGATGTACTGGCCTGTCTCCTGGTAGCGCCTCCATGCTCTGGACACTACGCTGACAGACACAGCAAACCTTCTTGCCACAGCTCGCATTGATGTGCCATCCTGGATGAGCTGCACTACCTGAGCCACTTGTGTGGGTTGTAGACTCCGTCTCATGCTACCACTAGAGTGAAAGCACCGCCGGCATTCAAAAGTGACCAAAACATCAGCCAGGAAGCATAGGAACTGAGAAGTGGTCTGTGGTCACCACCTGCAAAACCAGTCCTTTATTGGGGGTGTCTTGCTAATTGCCTATAATTTCCACCTGTTGTCTATTCCATTTGCACAACAGCATGTGAAATGTATTGTCAATCAGTGGACAGTTTGATTTCACAGAAGTGTGATTGACTTGGAGTTACATTGTGTTGTTTAAGTGTTCCCTTTATTTTTTTGAGCAGTGTATATTTTTTTAGAATTTTTGAAACAAGTTATTTTTTAATTTCACTTCACCAATTTCGACTATTTTGTATATGTCCATTACATGAAATCCAGGTAAAAACCCATTTCAATTACAGGTTGTAATGCAACAAAATAGGAAAAACGCCAAGGGGGATGAATACTTTTGCAATGCACTGTAGCTAGCTAGAACGTGGGAAAACTACTGCTCGCTATTGTGCTGTCGGCCTTCAAGAAGGGGAAGTTACCATACCTTTTTGTAAAAACGGTCCCATTACAAGTTAAAATGTGATTGGTTGATTCCACTCTCACTCCAAAATTCTGCCCTAATACAGTTGAATGGCAGATGCTTTCTATCTAGCTTCAGCTTCTGAGGGCCTAGCCATTGGCTGACTTCACTAGCTAGATGTATCTCCCCAGAGACCACCAAAGAAAAATCCTGATTAGATATTTTTTCTCTTCAGTGCTAACCCTTTCCTTTCCAATACAAACTCTAGAGATTTAAATCAGAATATAATTGAAAATAATATAATTAGAATATAATTGAAATATTATTGAACAATGAAATAAATATTAAAAGGACATTTATATTTTAAAACTACAACTATTTCATAAATCCTTTGGACTTCTCTGAAGGCCGTCACGGTTCCCCATTGTTTGTTTTCCATTCGGGGTCACCTCTGCAAAGTGAAAGGGAGGTTAGTGGAGCGCCAGTTCACAGATACAACCATTTTTTAGAAGAAGAGGTGAAAGGATGGATGTCAAAGATTGGAACACACTAGGCCAGTGGTTTTCAACCTGTGGTCTGCGTACCTGCTGGTGGCCCATGAAATTATTATTATATATCAATATTTTTTTAAATAATAGTTGGTGTTTTAGTGGTATTATAAGCAATTTTACATTATTTTTCAACATGCTAATTGTTTATAATAATGATAGGCCTTTTCTGTTATATTCATTGGAAGAATCTACTCTAAATTTGACCGCCAAGGTATTTAATGAAAAATAAATAACCAGGACTCCACAAATGGTGATCCTCGATCTTTTGACAGTGGTCCCTGGAACTGAAAAGTTTGGGAACCGCTGCACTAGGATGCTTCAGTCTTAAGAAAGTTGGCTAGCATTTCAGCCCATGTAGCCTAAGGGAACTATGTGCTTGAGTTATCAATTCCCTTCGTCCCTATCGCTAATGCTAATCAGCGTATGCCGGCTATAGCCACAGAGGTAGATCACATTAGTGCATTTTTATTAGCCATTTATCCCCACATGATGTGACCTTTGCTAGCAGAGCTCAGAGTAACCTCGGCAGGCTTGACTTTCCAATCTACTTCATAGAGACTTAATAAGAGACTCCTGAACATGTCCTTCCGCTCTCTCGATCTCCTATATTTCATACTTTTCTTTTCACTGGAGCGCTCTCGCAATCTCTTGCTCTATCCTGCCTTCTCCTCTCATTTTCACTTTACCTGCTCTCTCGCTTCCCACTTACACACTCTCTCTTTCCCTCTCCCACACTTTGAGCCTCCTCTCTCTCCCTCTTTCATCTTCTAAATTAAATGTTCCCCCTGGGAGTCAGATTGAAGCAGTGTATCTTGTTATATCAAGATGCAATGCAAATTGAGATCCATTAAACATGATACGGTCATCGCTAGGTAATTTAAAAGCATATAAACATCTGAGAGGAAAAGCATCAGTCTAGGAATGAGGGAGACCGTAAGACCAATAGTATAGGCTTGGGCAAAACTAAACGAGTGATAAAGAGAGGAGAGGCTTGAAAGAATGCTTACTTGATAGACTTAATTAAAGATATGTCTCTTGACAGATCAAGTATGTGTTTAATTAAGGTGGGCATACAACTGTTGTAGAGAGTTTATTTAAAAAAAAACTCTGGTCCCAAGTGCATAGCCGCGGGAAGTAGGAGTGCTGGAGGTGCTGCAGCACCCTCTGATAATTTGAAATACATTTTCCAAAATTATATAATTAACATACTACTGTCTGTAGCCTACAGACATCAATAAAATCATTCAAAATACCAGAGAGCCGCACAATTTGGGCAGCAAGAGCAAACAGCTTGTTGCGTTGCGGCCATATAAATATAATCCATAGAAGGGACTTGGAACCTCTAACCCTGGCAATTTGACCGGTAAACTCATGGGTACACTCCCAATGGCTGCCAGTCCTGATTGGAATGGGCACATCCGTTCTATGGATTCTATTTCTATAGCTATACCTAATCGAACTTTTGCAAATTTCTAAATACAATCGCGGGAAAAACGTAGTTTGGAAAGCAAATGCCTACCACGGAAAAGAGAAGACTAATCTTTCTGTAGAAGCTACCAAATGTCTTCAACTTCTCTCAATATTGAGTGAACAGCACTCTTTTTCAAAGTAGCCTAACTTGAGAGGCTATTGGCACAAGAGCATCGGCCATGACCGGTGAGTAGCCTAGCCAAAGCATTTTCATGCTATCTTTATACTGTAGCCTATTATATAGACACACAGATTGTAATCTGTGTGTCTCCCCTATTTTCATTGGCCTGGGCTATAGGTTGCTTACATATTGATCTCAGTTTGTTAGTGTCAGAGTAGCCACTCATTTCGGTCAATTATGTGGTTTAAAAAAAGATTCTGCTAATGTCTCCAGTCATGTAAATGACGTAGAATTTTCATGAAATGCGTTAATGAAGGCCACATTTTTTCCAGACCCTGCTAAAAACAAATCATCATGTGTGAAAATCCTATAAACGCCTCTGCTTTATGGTTCCATGGTTTGAATTATGCCAACTAATATTGTATAACATATAAGCCACAAAACATTATATAAGATATGTCATAGGGTTGGGTAAAATGGATTATAAAAATGAAACAGAATGCTGTTACCTTACTTTGCACACAGCAGATGTCACCACCCTCTGAGATTCAACTACCCAGACATTATATCAAACTATTCACACTTATTTCTTTAAAACCTTACTGTGGAAAGAGCTACAAAATTAATAATGGCTGTGTCGGTTGGGCAATATTTATTGCTCTATTGATACTTCATATCTTGCCCCCAAGACGTTCTATGACATTGCAGCCCCCAAGACGTTCTATGACATTGCAGCCCCCAAGACCTTCTATGACATTGCAATTGGCTGTGCCAAAGGCTTAAACCTCGAGCTAAAAGCTCCAGTTCCCCATAGCATTGAAATCAGTCCACAAAGTCTAGAAAGTGCATCTCACTTGTTCTCAAATACATTTCTGTGTGGGAAGCTTAGGTTACTGTATTTTTACCTGTAGGTTTTCTACATTTTAAGTTTGTTTGGTTCCCAGGAACGTAGCAATTAGTGAAGGCTTATTCTGGATCCCACATCTGACACCAAATGTTACCACCTGTGTGAAACCCCAAAGCTCTTTGCTGCTCATTTTGGTGACCTTTTTAGGTCTCTAGCTTGTGGGCTTATTGACTTAGTGACTTATGCTACATGTACTATAACTCAGGTGTTGATGTGATGCGCCTAAAGCGTCTATTAAACAAGTTGTGAACCTGGAAGCTCTTTTGTAGCAATTTCATCATGGTTTCCAATCCCACAGTAGCTAGGGACAAAGACCAGGTGCTAAAAGAGCCACTAACAATGGACTCGAGCAGGAACAATGGCTTTCAGGAACATAAGGGACTTCAAATGGAAACATGTGTTCATTTATTATGCATTAATAGGTCTATTAGGTTGGAGACATATCAAAAACACATATTATGAATACATGAGTAATTGGTTTGTAAGCCCATGAAATGAACTAAGCAAGCTAGACATCATGTAATAAACTATATCAGTAGTGTATTTCGATCATTTTTCATTTGTCATTTCATATAAATAGTACATAAAATTATAGTTACACAAATAGAAAAACATCCTGGCAAGTTGGTGGACATTGGTTAATCCCGACCAGACCCCAACCCGAGCCCTCCGTTCTGCCACCTCTGGTCTCTCGGCCCTAAATGACTAAAATATTAATGTAAATACTGTACATGGCAAAACAGACAGCACATGTTTGGTATATATCACATGTCAAACTCAAGGCCTGCAGGCCTGATCTGGAGCCCAATGCGGCCCGTGTAAAACAAAACAAAAATTATTATTTTAATTTTTCGAGGGAAGAACAACCTCTGAAATGACTAAAACCAAATCGAAACTGTGTAGAAATTATATTGGCTCTAAATTTAAACAGTCCCTTCACTCTTTCCAGGTTGCTAAGAATCACCAAAATGAAAGCTGGATAGTCAGGGAGCATCAAATTCCCCATTTTTTTTGTGTATATAAGTCATTTCCACATAGCCTTCCTGATACTTGGAATGAGTTCAACAGTCCTTATTCAACAGTCGTGGCTAATTGCTGCTAGAGCAATGTCAATATATGGAGAAGTCTAATTAGGCTAGGTGGCGTCTAATGGTGCAGAAGGCCCATCTCTGTCCTCTCCCAGGCTCATATGGTGTCACCATTTTAACCACTAACCGCTCATCCCTCTCTCTCTCTGAGTCATTCTCCCACTCCTTCTGGCCCTGCCTCTCTTTCACAGTCTCTCTCACCCTCTCCTGCTCAATCTTCATCTCCCTCTCTCCCTCCATCTTCTCCCTCAGGTCCTGCTCTCTCTGGCTCCACTCTTCCTCCAGCCTGTGATACATGTGAAGGGAGAAGTGCCATCCCCCATTCTCCTGCAACATGTCCTTCACCCTGCTCACCAATGCGCCCACCTGACCCCTTTCCTCCTTTCCCTCCCACTCTCCCTCCTTCTTGTTATCCAACACGTGGCACCTGTACCTGCACTTTTTCATCAGCCACTGCAGTGCCAGGCCCCCAGATTGAATATGCTGCTCCAGGCTTCGCCCACTCCCCTTCTTCAGTTGGTCACCGAAAGTGAAGAGCACCATGGTGTGCCTCCACACACTAGAGGTCATGACCTCCATGCGCCTCTCCACTGCTTGCCTCTCCACCTCAGTGAAGTCCAGTAGGGGAATCACCAGGAGGACAATGTGGGGACCAGGGCCACACAACAACAGGGCTCTTAGCAGCTCTATCTTCTCCTCCTTGGGGACGGAGTCTTCTGAGAAGCCCCAGCCCTGGGCGTCAATCACGGTGGCGTTACGACCGGCCGCGGTGCCACTGGCCGCAGTGCTTGGCCCGCCCCCTCTGGTGTCGAAGGCTTTACGTCCAAGTATGGTGTTGCCACTGGAGCTCTTGCCTGTGCGTTTAGGTCCCACCAGGAGAAGGCGCAGGTCAGAGGTGTCTGTGTCAGCTGGGAGAGAGGAGAGAGGGAGATTGTTAGATAGGAACTCGTATCTGTTTAGTGCCAGAGTCAGAGAGAGAGAGGAGTGAGATAGAGAGAGATGGAGGAGACGGTGAGGAGACGTTAATGAGAGCGACAGGCAGGCTGTCAGACAACTATCCAGTAAAAAACATCTACCAATGTTGCTCTGTGCTACTCGTTGAAAGAGAGAAGTTCTACTGCTTGTCAATTTGGCATAAAAATGTTCAGTAGAGGTGACCTTGCTAGACTCTCAAAGTTCTGAAAGTTTCCTACATTTTCTACACAATGCACTACACGCCTTCTCTACGAAAATTATATTTAATCTACCTCCATCTAGCATCTCCTAACATAGAACTTGATTGAGCTCTTCCATTTGTACTTCGTATATGAAATATTGCAATGATGAAACGTAAAATTGATAGTCATTCAGAAACATATTTTCGCCTAAATGCTACCTGCACTTATATCTACTTACATCTACCCTGTGAAGTGCACTTGCCACCATTTTCAGGCGATCTCCAGCTCCCCATTGTTAAGGTGGCTCAGCAGGCTGCAGGTCACAATGGCAAATGTAGTAGTCCGTTTCACAGCGAACCCACTGCTCCATAAAAGTATTAATTAGCGTTAGTTGGCAAATAAGCTTTCGCTAATTCACTTCCGAACCTATGCAGTCAGGTATTTCTTAACGAAACAAGTGCAAGTTAGTTTTGAGTGTTTGTCTCAAGCGTAGAATGTTAGGCTCCCTATTGATATAACGGACAAGCCCCTCCCCTTTGTATTACAATAATAGTTTATTGCTGACTTGACAGCCTTGAGAAGTAATATGTTTCTACTATCAAACTTTTTTTATGGTTACTGTCAGGCAATACCGTTCTAGTTATGTAACACACATTAAAGGATTGTTTATTTTAAGAGTTCTTAGATTATGTTCCAAGTTATTTTTGTCATTTTATGAGGCAACTCTTTCATTGTGGTTAATGTTGAATCAAGTTTTACTGTAGGGCCAGCGTTGCAGTCGACGTGCTACAATGTGCGACGGAGTTGTTTACCGTGGGAGAATGAGTATATTCCCTGCATTTGACTCAAGTTTTATTGAGTAACTTCGCTATGATAAAATACCTGGGTAAGAAAATGATTGACCAAGTGGAATTTGGCAATGTTTTACATGGACTGTGCACACCCATTTTCTTGTTGTTAAAAATAGGTTTAGTGTGAAAACTCTTACCTTAAAACACCCTGTTGCTGCCCTTCTCTCCCATTTCCTCCTCTTCTCATTCCTCCTCTTTTCCCATCCCTTCCTCCTCTTTTATTTTTTATTTTTATTTATTTCACATTTATTTAACCAGGTAAGCCAGTTGAGAACAAGTTCTCATTTACAACTGCGACCTGGCCAACATCTCTGTCTATCATCCTCCTCAGTCATTTATCTGCATGTGCTCACTATCTTTCAGCCTGTGGGGCACTGGGGGCAGATTTCTTTATGCAAACTCTAATTTGAATTCACTCTGTGTGTGTGTGTGGCAGGTGATATGAATCTTATTGCCACCAGTGTGATAGTGTTACTATCTATAGTCATAGAAGTATGTTCTATATGTCTGTTATAGTGTAGCTGCAAGGATATAGAAGTGAAAGCAAACACACACACACACATACACACACACACTATTTAGTGAGAGGTAGTATTGTTTTACTACTGTGTACCTGACATCCACCTGACAGGTAGTTGATTTCCTTGTTGTGACAGTAGCTTATACTGCTCCTTGCCCTCATGCAGGTGCCCTGGCTCTACATTCCAGCCTCATGTTCCACTCTGTTTACACTCCACACACACACCCTTGCACCTTTTACAGCCCCCATTACCGCAGAAGTCTGTGTGTGTGTGTGTGTATGTACTACCCCCTCTGAGTTTAGACTATACACAATTTGTCTTCCAGATCCCCCCTCTGTCTGTGTTTAGACTACAGGCTTTCACACTCAGCATGTTTTAAACAAGTCATTACTGTTTGAGTGTTCACACCTCTATTTTTCTGTCGTATCCCTCTCTCTCTGGTTTCAAAATGATCTCCTAGATCCAACTGTACTTCCTTGTGACTATCACACACACGCACACACACACACACACACACACACACACACACACACACACACACAGTTTTCCCAGTTTCTCATCTATAGAGCCTTAATTCAGCTTTTCTGTGTGAATCACTGGAGAACGGCACACATGATGAGGAAGTGTGTGTGTGTGTGCGTGCGTGCGTGCGTGCGTGCGTGTTCAGTCTCATTGGCTGTGGGACATCTCAATCACACTGACTCATATTCCTCTTGTTAGGTTGGAAGGATGTGCTATATGTTTGAGAGTAAGGATAGAGAAGAGATGAAGATGGGTGGCATAGAGAAGGAGGGATGAAAGGAGGGATGTAGAGCTAGAGAAAAGGAGGGATGGATAGAGGGATGAATGATGAAGGGAAAGAGAGGAGAGGAGGAGAACAGTATCAGTGTGTGTGTGCTTTCATGCCCTCTTTCTGGGTTCTTTCCATAATCTGTCTGTGAGATGACTTTGTCTACTGCTAGGAACTATATACATTACATGACCAAAAGTCGAACATCTCATTCCAAAATCATGGGTATTAATATGGAGTTGGTCCCCCCTTTGCTGCTATAACAGTCTCCACTCTTCTGGGAAGGCTTTCCACTAGACGTTGGAACATTGCTGCGGGGACTTGCTTCCATTCAGCCACAAGAGCATTAGTGAGGTCGGGCACTGGTGTTGGGCGATTAGGCCTGGCTCGCAGTCGGCGTTCCAATTCATCCCAAAGGTGTTTGATGGGGTTGAGGTCAGGGCTTTGTGCAGGCCAGTCAAGTTCTTCCACACCGATCTCGACAAACCATTTCTATATGGACCTCGCTTTGTGCACGGTGGCATTGTCATGCTGAAACAGGAAAGGTCCTTCCCCAAACTGTTGCCACAAAGTTGGAAGCACCGAATCGTCTAGAATGTCATTGTATGCTGTAGCATTAAGATTTCCCTTCACTGGAACAAAGGGACCTATCCTGGACCATGAAAAACAGAGCGAGAACGCGTTTACACTGGCGGAGAGCTTTACACCACTCCAGCCGATGCTTGGCATTGCGTATGTTTTTCTTAGGCTTGTGTGCGGCTGCTCGGCCATGGAAACCCATTTCATGAAGCTCCCGACAAACAGTTATTGTGCTGACGTTGCTTCCAGAGACAGTTAGTGAGAGTTGCAACCGAGGACAGACAATTTTTACGCGCTTCAGCACTCGGCGGTCCCGTTCTGCGAGCTTGTGTGGCCTACCACTTCGCGGCTGAGCCGTTGTTGCTCCTAGACGTTTCCACTTTACAATAACAGCACTTACAGTTGACCAGGGCAGCTCTAGCAGGTCAGAAATCTGACAAACTGACTTGTTGGAAAGGTGGCATCTTATGATGGTGCCACGTTGAAAGTCACTGAGCTCTTCAGTAAGGCCATTCTACTGCCAATGTTTTTTCCTATGGAGATTGCATGGCTGTGTGCTCGATTTTATACACCTGTCAGCAACTGGTGCGGCTGAAATAGCCAAATCCACTAATTTGAAGGGTGTCCACATACTTTTGTATATATAGTGTATGTGTTTCTCTCTGTGTGTTTGTGTGTGTGTGTGTGTGTGGTTCTCTCTGGCTGCATGCCCCCCCCCCCCCCCCCCCTCTTCTCCTCTTCATATCTGCAGTAGGTTTGTCCTGGTCTGAAGTCAAGGATTCTGACCTTGGCAGGTCAATAGGTTTCCTACCCAGGCAGAATAGGAATAGGAGGAAAAACGGAATTGTACCCTTGTGTAAAATTACACGTCTCCATCTCTCTAGCTCATTCTCTTGTTCTCTCTTTTTCCCTCCTCTCTCTCTTTCTTTTTCCTCTCTCTCTCACGCACGCTTGCTCACACACACATTACACACAGTACACACACACACTAGACACACACACACTACACACACACTGCACACACACACTGCACACACACACTACACACACTACACACACACTGCACACACACACACTACACACACACTGCACACACACTACACACACACTGCACACACACACTACACACACACTGCACACATACACTGCACACACACACACTATACACACTACACACACACTGCACACACACACTACACACACACTGCACACATACACTGCACACACACACACTATACACACTACACACTACACACACACTACCCCTGAGCAAAGCCTGAAGATGATCAGACAGTATTTTCCTCTCTGACCTCAGTCGCTTGCTTTCATCGGCGTGTGTGTTTCATGTGTGTGTTTGTCCTATCCTCTGCTTTACCTCTACCCATGGGAGGCCCTCGCTTCCTCATTTAGACAACTTTCCTTGAACCTGCTGGAAATAAATGTGCATTATCCACTCCTCTCTGTTCGGTCAGAAACAGCGCAGTCAGTGTGTTCTCTGGTAATGAGGACTCAAGGTGGTAGGGGGTGGATAGGTCACGCGCGCGCACACACACACACACACACACACACACACACACACACACACACACACACACACACACAACATGGTGCCTCTGCTTGCAGTGCTGGGAATCTCAGCCCCTGTACAGTTCACCATCAATAAAACGGACTCCTGCATACACGTTTCCGTCACACGTTTTATTTTTGAGCGAGAGAGTGCATATCAGGGAGACCATGAGAGAGGGAGGAGGAGGGAAGGAGAGAGTGATGTTGGGAGAGCTGTTGTAATCTCCTGAACATAGTGACCCAGACTCTGATCCGGTTCGTTTTCACATCTGGTGCCCCCATTTTCCCCTCTCCATCTTTCCCATCGACAGTTTTTCTCTCTCTCTGTCCCTCTCTCACCCTCACTCACGCTCTCTCTTTCATCAACAGTCAGTCAGTTTCTTTTGTCTCGACAAGTGTTTTTGTGAAATGATTTAATTCCCTATCAAACCACTGCTTTAAGCCCCTCACCCCTTCAAGCCTGCCTAATGATGATAACAATACTTCATAGCACCTGTCAGACATCGTTAGCATTCTAAATCATTCAACCTAGAATAAATATCTAGAATAAATAAAATCCTGAAATATAAAACGGATCAATAATCGGATGGAATAAGATATATGCCCACTTCAGCCCTAGCCCGGTCTCAGATGGTCAATGTAACGCCAATGGCAAGACACTAGCACAAACTGATCTTGGACCAGGCTACTTCAGCCCTGCTTGGTGAAGGGCATCTCAGGGACAGGCTGCCTTTTTAGAGAACCAACGACCTAATTTCTCCCACAGGACACTGTAACTGTTAACAGAGATTTACTGTAGTACAGTGAGGGGAAAAAAGTATTTGATCCCCTGCTGATTTTGTACGTTTTCCCACTGACAGACATGATCAGTCTATAGTTTTTTATTTTAATGGTAGGTTTATTTGAACAGTGCAAACAAAAAAATCCAGAAAAACGCATGTCAAAAATCGTATAAATAGATTTGCATTTTAATGAGGGAAATAAGTATTTGACCCCTCTGCAAAACATGACTTAGTACTTGGTGTCAAAACCCTTGTTGGCAATCAGAGGTTGGCCACCAGGTTTGCACACATCTCATGAGGGATTTTGTCCCACTCCTCTTTGCAGATCTTCTCCAAGTCATTAAGGTTTCGAGGCTGACGTTTGGCAACTCGAACCTTCAGCTCCCTCCACAGATTTTCTATGGGATTAAGGTCTGGAGACTGGCTAGGCCACTCCAGGACCTTAATGTGCTTCTGCTTGAGCCACTCCTTTGTTGCCTTGGCCGTGTGTTTTGGGTCATTGTCATGCTGGAGTACCCATCCACGACCCATTTTCCATGCCCTGGCTGAGGGAAGGAGATTCTCACCCAAGATTTGACGGTACATGGCCCTGTCCATCGTCCCTTTGATGCGGTGAAGTTGTCCTGTCCCCTTGGCAGAAAAACATCCCCAAAGCATAATGTTTCCACCTCCATGTTTGACGGTAGGGATGGTGTTCTTGGGGTCATAGGCAGCATTCCTCCTCCTCCAAACACGGCGAGTTGAGTTGATGCCAAAGAGCTCGATTTTGGTCTCATCTGACCACAATACTTTCACCCAGTTCTCCTCTGAATCATTCAGATGTTCATTGGCAAACTTCAGACGGGCCTGTATATGTGCTTTCTTGAGCAGGGGGACTGTGTGGGCGCTGCAGGATTTCAGTCCTTCACGGCGTAGTGTGTTACCAATTATTTTCTTGGTGACTATGGTCCCAGCTGCCTTGAGATCATTGACAAGATCCTCCTGTGTAGTTCTGGGCTGATGATTCCTCATGATCATTGCAACTCCACGAGGTAAGATTTGCATGGAGCCCCAGGCCGAGGGAGATTGACAGTTATTTTTTGTGTTTCTTCCATTTGCGAATAATCGCACCAACTGTTGTCACCTTCTCACCAAGCTGCTTGGCGATGGTCTTGTAGCCCATTCCAGCCTTGTGTAGGACTACAATCTTGTCCCTGACATCCTTGGAGAGCTCTTTGGTCTTGGCCATGGTGGAGAGTTTGGAATCTGATTGATTGATTGCTTCTGTGGACAGGTGTCTTTTATACAGGTAACAAGCTGAGATTAGGAGCACTCCCTTTAAGAGTGTGCTCCTAATCTCAGCTCGTTACCTGTATAAAAGACAGCTGGGAGCCAGAAATCTTTCTGATTGAGAGGGGGTTAAATACTTATTTCCCTCATTAAAATGCAAATCAATTTATAACATTTTTTACATGCGTTTTTCTGGATTTTTTTGTTGTTATTCTGTCTCTCACTGTTCAAATAAACCTACCATTAAAGTTATAGACTGATCATTTCTTTGTCAGTGGGCAAACGTACAAAATCAGCAGGGGATCAAATACTTTTTTCCCTCACTGTATATAAAAAGCTGCGGCCAACGAGGGTTTGTTTATATTACCCCTCTCACCAGCCCTACCCTGTTCTGTCCTCTGAGTGGTACTGGGCAGGTTATCACAGCGCAGGAAGCTGGTGTTGTGGATGACATTGGTTCCCCGGTCTCGTGTTGTTGGCATAGGAGGAAGTAATGTGTTCTGAGATGTCGTCGGCCGTCAATTTGTTTTATTGAGGACAATTATGGGTGTGTAGTGTGGGCGGAGTGTAGGTTGGTGTGTGAGCTTGTGTGTTTACGACTGTTCTCTCCTCATTAGTTTTTGTTATTTTGGGGCAAACTAGGTGTTTGCTATTGATAGTAGCACAAACGAATAAACAAAAATGGATTCCAAATTCCATCACTAGTGTAATCACTTTGTGTAATCTTGGAGTAGCTTGAATACACATCCCTCTGCCTTTTTATCAAATACAATTTTATTGGTCACATACATGTGCTTAGCAGATGTTATTGCGGGTGTAGGGAAATGCTTGTAAGTGTACACTGAGTGTACAAAACTTTAAGAACACCTTCCTAATATTGAGTTGCACCTCCTTTTGCCGTCAGAGCAGCCTCAATTTGTTGGGGCATGGACTCTACAAGGTGTCGAAAGCATTCCACAGGGATGCTGGCCCATGTTGACTCCAATGCTTCCCACAGTTGTGTCAAGTTGGCTGGATGTCCTTTGGGTGGTGGGCCATTCTTGATACACACAGAAAACCCAGCAGCATTACAGTTCTTGACACAAACCGGTGGGCCTTGCACATACTACCATACCCTGTTCAAAGGCACTTAAATATTTTGTCTTGCCCATTCACCCTCTGAATGGCACCCATACACAATCCATGTCTCAATTGTCTTCAGGCTTAAAAATTATCCTGTCTCCTCCCCTTCATCTACACTGATTTGAAGTTGATTTAACAAGTGACATCAATAAGGGATCATAGCTTTCAGCTGGATTCACCTGGTCAGTCTGTCATGGAAAGGTGTTCCTGATGTTTTGTACACTCAGTGTATATTAACAAAGTCAAGTGGGCAGCCTGCTAACATGACGGTTAACGTGGCTACCCATGGCTGCTACAATTCCATAACCTTTGTTTGTGTCATAATCCTTATTGGATGTCTAACTATTTACTGGATGCGTCTGTGTTTTGTATGGCTCCCGTTGGAGAGAGACCTGCATTGGTAGCTGTTGCTTGTGAGAGCTCATTAGCTCTGGCTGCTGTATTGTACAGTGCCGAGGAAAGAGGATTATCTGTCTCGACAAACACCCACACACATTGACACTGTTCTGCACGTATGCAGACATTAAAACGTACTACACACACACGTATGCAAGTTTCCCTAATTGTTCGTTAACATAATGCTAACACTACTATATGGGGATTTCCTTCGGGGTCTGCAGGAAACATTAGCCATTAAATGAGCATGTGAAAGCTGTTGCTGGTACTGTACTCTACTATCAAACTGCAGTAGACTGCTACTGTATTCCTGGCCAATGGAAAGTGCCTTGGTCCTGTTAAACCTGTAATCAGACCCAGCCGTTCCTCTCTCACATACACTGTAGCTACTACTGTGATGTACAGGGATCAGAGGAGAGCCTTTCTATCCACAGTGGGGATCAGTCTCATTTGTCCTTGAGAGCCTCAAAGAGTCAGCTTGCCTCTGTAAATATGCCAGTGGGAAGCTGGTCAAATATTAACTCGGCAAGTAATTTGCTCCTGTGGTAATGGGTGTGAGTGGCAGTGCGTGCGTGTGTACAGTTTATTTGCGCGTGTGTGTATTCGCAAGTGTCTACATGTATGTTTGTGTTTACATGTCAGTGTCTACATGTGTGTTTGTGTTTACATATCACTGTCTACAGGTCTGTTCGTGTTTACATGTCACTGTCTACATGTCTGTTTGTGTTTACATATCACTGTCTACAGGTCTGTTTGTGTTTACATATCACTGTCTACATGTCTGTTTGTGTTTACATATCACTGTCTACATGTCTGTCTGTATTTACATATCACTGTCTACATGTCTGTTTGTGTTTACATATCACTGTCTACATGTCTGTTTGTGTTTACATATCACTGTCTACATGTCTGTCTGTATTTACATATCACTGTCTACATGTCTGTCTGTATTTACATATCACTGTCTACATGTCTGTTTGTGTTTACATATCACTGTCTACATGTCTGTCTGTATTTACATATCACTGTCTACATGTCTGTCTGTATTTACATATCACTGTCTACATGTCTGTTTGTGTTTACATATCACTGTCTACATGTCTGTTTGTGTTTACATATCACTGTCTACATGTCTGTCTGTATTTACATATCACTGTCTACATGTCTGTCTGTATTTACATATCACTGTCTACATGTCTGTCTGTATTTACATATCACTGTCTACATGTCTGTCTGTATTTACATATCACTGTCTACATGTCTGTCTGTATTTACATATCACTGTCTACTTTATTTATTTATTTATTTCACCTTTATTTAACCAGGTAAGAAGCCAGTTGAGAACAAGTTCTCATTTACAACTGCGACCTGGCCAAGATAAAGCAAAGCAGTGCGATAAAAACAACAACACAGAGTTACATATGGGGTAAAACAAAACATAAAGTCAAAAATACAACAGAAAATATATATACAGTGTGTTCAAATGTAGCAAGTTATGGAGGTAAGGCAATAAATAGGCCAGAGTGTAAAATAATTACAATTAGTATTAACACTGGAATGATAGATGTGCAAGAGATGATGTGCAAATAGAGATACTGGGGTGCAAATTAGCAAAATAAATAACAATATGGGGATGAGGTAGTTGGGTGGGCTAATTTCAGATGGGCTGTGTACAGGTGCAGTGATCGGTAAGGTGCTCTGACAACTGATGCTTAAAGTTAGTGAGGGAGATAAGAGTCTCCAGCTTCAGAGATTTTTGCAATTCGTTCCAGTCATTGGCAGCAGAGAACTGGAAGGAATGGCGGCCAAAGGAGGTGTTGGCTTTGGGGATGACCAGTGAGATATACCTGCTGGAGCGCATACTACAGGTGGGTGTTGCTATGGTGACCAATGAGCTTAGATAAGGCGGGGATTTGCCTAGCAGTGATTTATAAATGACCTGGAGCCAGTGGGTTTGGCGACGAATATGTAGTGAGGACCAGCCAACAAGAGCGTACAGGTCACAGTGGTGGGTAGTATATGGGGCTTTGATAACAAAACGGATGGCACTGTGATAGACTACATCCAATTTGCTGAGTAGAATAATATAATATGCCATTTAGCAGACGCTTTTATTCAAAGCGACTTACAGTCATGCGTGCATAAATTTTTGTGTATGGGTGGTCCCGGGGATCGAACCCACTACCTTGGCGTTACAAGCGCCGTGCTCTACCAGCTGAGCTATTTTGTAAATGACATTGCCGAAGTCAAGGATCGGTAGGATAGTCAGTTTTACGTCTACATCTGTCTGTGTTTATATATCACTGTCTACATCTGTCTGTGTTTACATATCACTGTCTACATCTGTCTTTGTTTACATATCACGGTCTACATCTGTCTGTGTTTACATATCACTGTCTACATCTGTCTGTGTTTACATATCACTGTCTTCATGTCTGTCTGTGTTTACATATCACTGTCTACATGTCTGTCTGTGTTTACATATCACTGTCTACATGTCTGTCTGTGTTTACATATCACTGTCTACATGTATGTCTGTGTTTACATATCACTGTCTACATGTCTGTCTGTGTTTACATATCAGTGTTGACATGTCTGTTCGTGTTTTCATCAATCTTTTCCACTTGTTCACATTCCCAGGCAGCTTCAGAAACAGTGGAAGTCAAGGAGACATTCAATCCATAACAAACTGCCTCCAAGGTGGTGATCCAGCTGAATTAGACCCAGAGGTGGTTGATCGACTCCAGTAATTGCAATGTAAAAAAGCAATCATTGAACAACTCCGATGCGGCCAATTGTTATCATCATCCTGTAGCTGCAGTGTATATGAATGTGCATTGAACGCAAAAGGCATGGAATCGAATGAAAGGCATACAATTGGACGCGTTGAATTGGACGCTGTTGGATGCTTGGGAAATCATGTGACGCAAACACTGTGAGGCGATTCTATTCCCTTGAGAAGGATTGGGTTTCATACTGCGTGGGATCTTCTGGTATCTTTCCGGCTTTCTGACAGATTGTTCAACGCAAATACACCCGTAATGCACACAAATCACAGTAGAAAACCTCCTGTGTATGGGTCTCTACCTTCCTACCCGTCTCTCCCTCTCTCTACCCCCCCCCCCCCCCCCCCACAGTGCTTTCATATTTATAATTTATCTTTATATCGATCAAATGTCCATCTTGCTTTTCCCCTACCTGTTCTCTCTCAAATCTTCCTCTTAAGTCTTTAAATCCATCATATTAGAGCAGTATTTCACAGTGGATTTATTGTCAGTCCCTTCAAAGACAGCCAGGACAAAGTGCTCACACAGCATCCTCTAATACAGTGTTTCCCAGCTCCTCGATTACCCCAACAGTACACATTTTTGTTGTTGCACCTCATTCAACTTCTCCGGGACCACAATGAAAATGTATACTGTTGGGAGTACTGTAATAGAGGATTCTGCGTCAGCACTTTGCCCCGGCTGCCTTTGAGGGACTGACAATAAATTGACTGTGAACTACTGTCTATTAGATGTCATTAAGGGGTGTCATGTCATATAGCGCTCCATCAGATGTGGCTCCCCTCTCACTACAGTAGACCTGGCCTGGCCTGATAAACGAGTTAGCTGCTTAACCTGACTCGCCTCATTAGCTTATCAGCTAGCATTAATAGATGCTGCTGCCGCTATGTTCAAATAATGGCTTTGTGAGTCACCACATCTTGGGTACTTATGTATAGTAATTGTGGTGGTAATTGATGCCATCATCATACCGGGCCAAATGAATAGTTAATGACTAGTGATGTGTAATGACTGGATATTTTCATGTCATTTGTCATCCGTGAAACCAAGTGACAATATATTGATGTGTTTTCATGCATCTTATGACGAAGGGTTGGCAAATCTGTAGCTAATTGCTACAACATACTGCAACATGCAGCTTTCTAAACTGTTTTATCTAATGGTGGTTGGTTGAGCTGTGAATCCCCCAGCACTGGTGCTGTATTCCCACTTCCTGCCACTTAATATGTCCTGATCTGTCTGATGTGTCTCGCCTCTTGATGCACTCCATGACCCATCCTTTCCTTGATCAAAGACTACTAGTTGCACTAATCACTCAGGACTGGATCACTCTGATTACATTCCCAGTGGGATCCACTGAGGCATGACTTCTTGTGAGGGCTTCTATAACTTACTGGTCCCCTTTTCATTCATGTTCAAGTCATCAGCAGACAAGCTTAGGGAGTTCTAAGAAATATATTGATTGATCCGAACCTCCTAGTTTAGAACATCTGCCTTTTAATTTTTAATTTTTTGTTGTAACCTTCTACCGAGCTGTTTAGGGTGAAGCTGGCTGTCATCATTCCATCAGAGCTGTTCGAGAACCATCCAGTGCTCCTTAAAGAGAGATTGGTGACTCTCAGTTCTACTGGTGACTCTCCGCATTCTCTAAGCTCCTGAGACCGGCGCTGCTGTAGAAAAGTCCCCCTGCTACTGAGCACTAAAGAGCTTTTGAGCGTGCTCAAATTAATTGGATTTGCTAAGAAACTGGCCCCTTTGATATGTTCAGTCCCTCAGCTTGTCAACCAGGCTCCAGAAATTGCTTGAGCAATAATCATAACGATGAACCAGAAAAACCCAATCCTTCCCCTCCCCCAAGTAGGTATTTTTTCTCTGCAGAAGAACAAATTATTATTTTCCCCCAGCTAATGGGCTGAACAGTGGATGTCATAGATGAAGACGGAGCATGCTACGACTTGTCAGACGCAGGAATGTGCGCATCCCTCAAACAAATGGAGTGGTGTCTATAGGTCTGCACTCTCTCTGAACTGTCTGCCAGGAGTATTTGAGAGTTTGGCAGACTTTACTCCAGAGGACATTTAGCCTCAATACCTTGCTGAAGACGCTCTCTTTCTTTAACAATGCTTCATTGTTGACTGTAGAACAGCGATGCACGGCTCCGGACAGTCCTCGAAGGCCGAAGTGTCTTCCGGTTTTTGACCTTTTCCTTTATACAGGATTTATAAGTCAGTAGACTCTCTAGCCAGTCATAAACCTTAATTGATCAATTAAGTTCCAGGGAGAAATGAAAACCAGCAGGACTGTGACCCTCATAGACTAGAGTTGTGCTCTGCTGCCTTCGCATGATGATGACAAATTGGCTAAAGCAGAAGCATACTGGCATGGAGGCTCTAGGGTACAGTAGCATGTTTATCTGGCCTCTGCTATGTGGGGGGACACTTCACGCTTTCGATAACACCAGGGCTTAAACCATACAGCAAGCACTATGTATGTGATAACTGTAAGGAGGTATATTGTACACCTGAAAGGACAGGGACACATCTGGAACATGTAGGGATATATAGATCCTGATGTACAAAGCATTTTCATTGGTCCATTTTCAGAAGGAAATACAGCATGAAAGACAATAGGAGCAAAAAGGCAAATCAAGGACACCGAGAACTGAACAGATCCTAAAACAAAAATAGAAATTCATTGTTTGGCCGCCTTGTTTTTTGGCAAGTGTAAATGCTTAGTCTTGCCCACACTGTGGTGCAGTGCGTCTGAAATGCTTTTAGGATTTGGCAGAGGGAAGAGAAGACGCTGTCTGTGTGCCCTTAGTGCCAGCATGACAGAGTAGCCTCCCATTGGCTAGTCAGAGGGGTCTTGACAAATGGTAGGTCTACTGTACCACTGGAAGATGGATTCACTCTGCAAGGTTACCCTGAGAACAGTATCGAGCAGCTTTGTTCCAACCCACCACTAAAACACCAGATTTTGCCAATCACGTAATGATTTAAGACCTTGTTTAGCTGAATCTGTGTGTTAGTGCTGCGCTTGAGCAAAAGCCTGCACACACTATCTTTTTATGGCCAGTGTTTTTGACTACTGATATACTGTGTAGACTTACGCAGGTTTTAGAAAGTGCCTCAGTGTTCCTTGAAAAGGGCTTTCTAGTAGTGTCGACTCAAGTGTTTGTGTCTATCTTTTTCTCGAAGCTAGCTCACTGAAAACATTGCTTTGTGTGTTTGTACTTTCAGGTGCACTTTCACAAGCACATTCAGCTTGCCACACGGAATTCTATTCTCAACACTCCCTGCGGTGTGTGTGTGCTACCTTGTATAACCTAGTGCTTTACTCACCCATTGTAATTCATAGCGTGTATCCTCTATTCACTAGAATAATACTGTCTGTTGAACCCAGTGAGTCTCCCCCTCTATAATGTAATGCTTTTGCTTAGTATTATTTGATAAGTGCCCCACTCCTAATAGCCATGTAGTAGAGAGCGCTGTGCAGAGGTTGCGATTCTTAACAGTTGCATATTGTGACAGGAACACTCTTCTTACAATACATAGTGTTCCTGTCACAATATGCAACTGTTAAGAATCGCAACCTCTGCACAGCGCTCTCTACTACATGGCTGTACATGGAATGTATTGTGTAATTTGTGTGTGACGCGTCTCTGTCTAATGAGATAAGTGTGTGTGTGTGTGTGTGTGTGTGGGAGTGTGTATTGATTAATTACCATGTTTAGATGACTTTGTGAGCGCGTGGTGTATCATCTGAGATAGACAGGTCTCTAACGTGTGGAGTTAACCTTGAGCTCAGCGGTGCAGGTAGGAGAACAGGTGGGAGGTTGGTGATAATGAGTGTTTTCCTACAGAAGGACAGCAGGGTGAGATGCTGGCTGTGTCGACATGTCAGACTCCTCCAATGATGCCATAACTCTTCAGGTCTAATGTTAGAAAAGGTTATGGCAATGTTGTAACTGCCATTTCCCTCGATTTGAGTAACTTCAGGGAACTCTGAGGCAAGACCTTGTGAAATAGGCAAGACACCATTTTGTTTGTTAGTTTCAAAGCGTTTTCTCCCTTTTGTGGCTTATGGATAAGACCAATGGGTTAGCAATTATGGGTATTGGTCTGAATTGTACTCACTGTTTCACAAATGTATTTCAGTGGCCAACATTTACGTTTCTGGTTTCTTTGTCAAAGCTGTACTGTAGCACGACACCGTCAAAGTGTAGCACGACTGTGGCGTTGCATCCCTCAGGCAACAGCACGTGGCATGTCACCTTACAGGGGGCATCACTGCGATAGACAACACACTCTCTCTCTCCATCTGGATGAGTGGTACCAGAGAGAAAGAGAGAGGGGAAGCGTGAGCCCGATCTCTGCCCAAAATCTGTCCACGTTAAGCAGTTATTTTAATTATTAAGCAGGTGAGGAGTTTTTGTATGGGGGGCAATGAGAGAGTGTCGATTTTAGCCAAGACAAACATGAATAGCTATTTTGATACGTGAGGCTTATTTGATCTAATAGAAGTTTCGTAATTCTTATGTTGTTACGAGGGTACTTATAAGTGTGATGCACGTGACATCCCGGCATATTTGAGAAAAAACACTTTATATCGGAGTTGTCTCTGTTGAAATTCGAGACGGTCTGCATAGGCTAGCAGATAATCTCAAACTCCATTGAATACAGGCGGTTGATGTCAACAACCAATCCGCTCTGTGGATAATAATTCCCATTGTTAGGGCAGAGACATAAGCATCCATATCTTTGGTGCTGTCCATCTTCGCGCCCCATTTCCCACCATCCTCTATCCCTGGGCGAACCTCCACTGGCACTGATGGCAAGGGTCACAGAGGTCTTGGGCAGGGACATGCCCGCCAGCCCTCCCAACCAGCCACCCAACCGTGTGATGTAATTAAGCCAATCAAAGGTTTTGAATATGCGCTAATGGGCCAATTAGAGAGCAGTATAAGCTAACGAGCTCACGGCAAGGGTGAAATAGAACATGCAGGGACATGTCCCCCACCCCTCCCATCCATCCACCCAACCGTGTGATGTCAAAAGTTTTTAATATGAGCCAATGGGCCAATCACAGAGCGGTATGAGCTAACGGCAAGGGTGAAATAGAACATGTAATTTCCGTTAGTTAGATAACAAGGTTGCTGTCCCAAAACACTACAATGCACAACGAAAGTAGTGTTACCATTGCCAACCCTTCCGGTTCAGCGTAGAGTCCCCAAGGAATGAGTCTAAAACTCGAATATGAGCAGTAAAGCTAATACAGTATCTTTTTTCAATGCCTGACTGAAATTAATAAATGGAATGTAATCGATGTTAATCAACTCATTCAATCTCCCCGATTTTTGATTTGAGTCCAAGTTGGCAGCCCTACATGAAAATGACTCATAATTCACTAGCAAAAATACCTTTCAACAAGTCCTGCAGGAGACGAGCCAAACAGAACCGTGAAAATTAACACTGTCCCTTTTTAGATTGGCATTTGTAATTAGTTTATCCAAAGGTGGCTCCACTTCACTAATAGAATGTCAACAAATATTTGTTTTCATTATGGAATAGCTACCTGTCCTTGTCTCCTCTTCTTCACCCAATCAGTATGATAACATCCATTCTTTTCACATACTAGTAGTCCAGAGGGAAAGGAGGCTAGTAAAGAAACCTAAAGGGTATTGGGATGCAGCCCAAGTTCTAAGGTTGTAGGAGTGACACCTTTGTACTGTAGATATATGGGTCACGGCTTGGGGTCTTAATGGGGAAACGGGTCTAGGCAGATGGGAGGCGATAATATCATTCTAGCAACCGGGCTGTGGGTGTAATTTATAAGGCCTTGTGAAAAGGAGCAGGCACTAAATGTGATAGATGGGAGCGTCAGCTGGAAAGTTGTAGGGAGAGGAGGTGGATTACAACATTGCTTGCATGCTTCTCTTTTATGCATAGTTAAACACATACACATAACGCTGGTTTACAGTCCGTCTATAGACATGTCTGTAGACAATTGTCGTAGCGACTTCATGAACATTCTATTGTCGTCCGACATCAAACTTGTCATTATGAAAAAGTATAAAATGCCAAACGACAGCCTGTGCATGACATCAGCAGCCCTGTGCTCCAAATAGCCGACCTTCTCTATTTTAACACCAATAAACCCATCCGTTGAAAAATGAATTCAGTAAATGTCAACCTAGCATGCCAGGCAACTAAAAGCAATTTTATAAACAATGTTTTGGTTCGTTGCTAGCTATAGCTGACAACGTCTTAACTTTAGTTACATTTTATGCATTATTACAGGAAAATAAACCCACAACATCATTATTTACAAGGTCATGGCGAGCTTACAGAAAATATCTTACTGCCACGGTGTGAAGAAATAAAAGTATTTCATTCTATTGGAGAATTTTTGAACTCCCACATCATCTTGTCACAGGAGCATTTGGTGTGGATGCTGTGGCAGACCGGTAACCACGACAACGGACGTTGCTACAGTCGCAGAGACTTGAACTGTTTTTATGTCTGTGCAACAAGGAAACTGACAGTCGCAGCGATGGTCTACAGACATTCCACTGGAGTATAAATTAAACATTGTTTTGACCAGCGACACTTGTCACTAATTGTCTACAGACATGTCGTTAGACCAAGTATAAACTGGCCTTTACACTGTCAGAGATCCTGTTTCCTTGTCACGCACAGTAAAAAGTGAATTCTGTATTTTGCTGACTTTTTTACCTTGTAAAAACCACCAACTAACCTTTCCTCTTCTCTTCCTGGTTACAGCGGAACCCCTCCCCCTGATGGACCTGTGTCGTCGGGCCGCCCGGGTAGCGTTGGGCCGAGAGCGCCTCCAGGAGATCGAGTCCCTGCCCTTACCCCAGTCTCTCAAGAATTACCTGCAGTACCAATGAGCAAATACGCTCCACCAACTGGGACCATCCGGACGGAAACCATGGCGAACTAAGTGTGACAGAAGATAGACAGAATGAGAGGGGGGCCAAATGAACAACGGCGGAAGCGGAATGTTTACATTGTAGGCCATAGCTCTGCGATGAATAGATGGACTGAGTTCAGATTTTTGACCCAGAGGATGATGGATACTTTAGTTTGGGGTTTTGGACTTTTACAATTATTGATCACTGTAGCTCTCTTCCAATTAAGCCCCTATTTCATGAAATGGTATGGTCCATGGTCACTTTGAGGTTTGGCCATAGTGGGGGTGTTAGGAGACTACTGCCATCTGCTGGTTTGAGTGAGAACTGCACCTACAAAGCACACACTAAATACCCCGGGAGGCCTTTGAAATCATCATATCACTGCTACTGGATACTCTATACTCAAGGACTCCTACAATGTCCAGTCCAGTCGGCAGGCAGACACAGGACTTTTCTACAGGGCTCAGATGTGTTTCGGTCCATTTCCAGTTCAATCTGGCCTGGAGCCCACTGTAGCTCACTGGTAACATACAATATCTGCCCCGCTGTCTTAAAGGACTTATTAAAGGACTATGCCAGTTCTGGACTTTTTTTTCTGGATCTACGTCAAGTAATGCAAGGGGAAACTGTATTACACTACTACGTTAACAATGGCACAGCAGCCATTTGGAGAGGGAGTGTGAATGACCACACACCATAGCAATCATCTTTTTCTCTAAAAGGCTTGAGTCACTTTTATTTGATTCTTAATGTGGATTATGATTCTGATTCTGACGACGACGATAATGTTATGATGACTATGTTTATTTATCATGAGGTAGTTTCTTTTTTAATTGATCATGATGGTTACGTTCAGGTAAATATTCTACACCGATAAGGCAGATGATGATCAGTGCTGTCACCCTAAGGCTTTTTAAACCAGATGCTGCTTTTATTATTATTATTATTATTATTATTATTATTATTATTATTATACGATCACTGATGGTTTTAATCTATATCTGCCTGCTGGGATGGGAGACCAGGGCCATTTGGGGGCATACACAGTGGAATGTATGGACTGTGCTGTTAGCAGATCTGAAGTGTGAATAAAAGCCAAGTGAATGAAAAAGCCATTGTTTTCTTGGCCGGTCATTTCCCCCGTAACACAACGTTGGGCTGCCAGCTGTGTGTGTGTTTAGGGAGGACAGGGGAGGGTGTGTGTGTGTGTGTGTGTGTTTAGGGAGGACAGGGGAGGGTGTGTGTGTTTCTTTCTTTTTGGATAAAAGCCAAGGGAGGCAGATTTTTTTTTCAGTGTTTATCCCCTCTTTGTTTACACCGTAAGTCACGCTCAGGGAAAACCAGGGCATCCTCAAATCCAGCTGTGACAGTTTGTGTAACCTCGTCGTCCCTCTGTATCTCTACCTAACTCTCTCATTCTCTACCTACCTCTATGTCCATTTACCTACTCTAGATCTCACTCCATCTCGAACCTACCTCTCGTTCTATCTCTATCCTACCTCTCTTTCCATCTAACCTACCTCTCTCTTTCCATCTCTATCCTACCTCTCTTTCCATCTAACCTACCTCTCTCTTTCCATCTCTAACCTACCTCTCTCTTTCCATCTCTACCTACCTCTCTCTTTCCATCTCTAACCTACCTCTCTCTTTCCATCTCTAACCTACCTCTCTCTTTCCATCTCTAACCTACCTCTCTCTTTCCATCTCTAACCTACCTCTCTCTTTCCATCTCTAACCTACCTCTCTCTTTCCATCTCTAACCTACCTCTCTCTTTCCATCTCTAACCTACCTCTCTCTTTCCATCTCTAACCTACCTCTCTCTTTCCATCTCTAACCTACCTCTTTCAATCTTTACCTATCTTTGTCTTTCCATCTCTACCTACCTCTCTCTTTCCATCTTTATCTAGATCTCATTTTCTACCTGCCTCCCACTCCATATTTCTCAACCTCAAATCCCTATCTTGTACATTTAGTAAACTGAGCCGTAAGCTAAAAACTGAAAGTTTTGCCCAAGTGACTATTTAAACATGCTGGGTTCATTTCCTATGAGCCCTAAAAATGATTAGAGATATTAAGTGGATGATCAGTGTTGAATTCAAGTGTACACTTCCTTAGAACATCTTAAATTAGGTCTGAAGAGGATTTACATTCTTGAGAATGGTCAAGACCAGCAAATTGGCTTCCTCCTCGCTTCCAAACCACTCCACTAAGCTCGACCATTGAATCTCAAAGCCATTTTTACGCGTCCTTCAGACAGCTGTAACGCATCGGTCAGACGGCTAGCTGTAAATATAGCCTGTACAGTAAAGGTGGGCGATTATGGACCAAAATCCATATTGTGATACATTTACTGAATGAATACTAGACCGATAAATTTAATGATAAATGTACGACATTAATGTTAACCACTTTTTGTTTTATTACCCTTTGAACAACTAGTACTAGTTTGAATGTTGTAGCTATCAATGGTCCCATTAACAATCACCCATATTAGCAAACATTTTATTTCACATTTCTCTATTATACGCTACTTATTGTTATCAACAATATCAGCAAAATGCACATGATAAGTGGTCGGTATAGTCTGTGTCGATAGTTTTCGCTTTTTCGTCCCAGCTCTAGTTTACAGCCATTAGCTTAGCCAGCTATTGATATACGGACATGTGCATTAGTGAAAACAATGGATCTTCAAAGGGCACGCTAAGTGCATGTCCCAAATGTGGCACTCTGGATAGAGGAGCATCATTTGTGGACCCCTTCAAATGAGTGGATTTGGCTATTTCAGCCGTACCCGTTGCTGACAGGTGTATAAAATCGAGCACACAGCCATGCAATCTCCATAGACAAACATTGGCAGTAGAATGGCCTTACTGAAGAGCTTAGTGACTTTCAACGTGGCACCGTCATAGGATGCCACCTTTCCAACAAGTCAGTTCTCAAATATCTGCCCTGCTAGAGCTGTCCCGGTCAACTGTTAGTGTTGTTATTGTGAAGTGGAAACATCTAAGAACAACAATGGCTCAGCCGCAAAGTGGTTGGACACACAAGCTCACAGAACGGGACCGCCGAGTGCTGAAGCGCATAAAAATTGTCTGTCCTCGGTTGCAACACTCACTACAGAGTTCCAAACTGCCTCTGAAAGCAACATCACCACAATAACTTTTCATCGGGAGCTTCATGAAATGGGTTTCCGTGGCCAAGTAGCCGCACACAAGCATAAAATCACCATGCGCAATGCCAAGTGTTAGCTGGAGTGGTGTAAAGTTCACCGCCATTGGACTCTGGAGCAGTGAAAACGCGTTCTCTGAAGTGATGAATCACGCTTCACCATCTGGCAGTCCGATGGACGAATCTGGGTTTGGCGGATGCCAGGAGAACGCTACCTGCCCGAATGCATAGTGCCAACTGTAAAGTTTGGTGCAGGAGGAATAATGGTCTGGGGCTGTTTTTCATGTGAAGGGAAGTCTTAACGCTACAGCATACAATGACATTCTAAGCGATTCTGTGCTTCCGACTTTGTGGCAACAGTTTGGTTTCAGCATGACAATGACCCTGTGCACAAAGCGAGGTCCATATAGAAATGGTTTGTCAAGATCGGTGTGGAAGAACTTTACTGGCCTGCACAAAGCCCTGATCTCAACCCCATCGAACACCTTTCGGATGAATTGGGACACCGACCGAGAGCCAGGCCTAATCGCCCAACATCAGTGCCCGACCTCACTAATGCTCTTGTGGCTGAATGGAAGCAAGTCCCCGCAGCAATGTCCCAGCATCTAGTGGAAAACCTTCCCAGAAGAGTGGAGGCTGTTATAGCAGCAAAGGGGGGACCAACTCCATATTAATGCCCATGATTTTGGAATGAGATGTTTGACGAGCAGGTGTCCACATACTTTTGGTCATGTAGTGTATATCAGAGTTTCACACAATCTGTCTGAGTTTCCAGTCTCCCTATGTCGACGGGATTGCTGTATTGGAAATCAATGCCAGACCGTGTGATGCTGCTCTTCTGTGCCTTGAAATGGGTTTGGGCTTTTTTCTTCTTTTGGATGCAGCTCATATGTAATAGGAAAACATGACTACATGGAGTAGCTGGGGTTTGATCAAAGGTCAGTTAGCATTGTTCTGTATGAGTGCAAGGAGGATAGGCTAGTCCATCGATCCCGCTTCAAACTCTGTTACTCTTCTCTTTAAAACCGTGTTCTTTAATCCTGGTCCTGTGGATCCACCGAGTTTGCAGGCTTTTGCTGCCACATAATCCACGTAAATGCAGGCGGGTATAGGAATTTATAGGAACGTCTTGTGACGGGGTGTTGTAAACATGAAGGATCGAAATGGTGCTGTTCGGAACTACATTGCTTTAACTTTCACAGATATTCATTCATAAGGCATCCAAATACAGGCAATACAAATATTCATTCCTAAACTTTAACAGTAGGCCTACTGAGGTTAAGAACTAATTCAAAGCTTGCTTGTAACTTGCAAGGTTCTCAGGTGCAGCGCTAGTGGATGCTATCAACTGTGAAGCCTTAAAAGACAAATTGTTACAGACGGAATAAAGCGAGAATAATTTTGGAAAGAGGTAGGCTACTCCATCTCTCCTTCCATATTCTTTGTGGACATTATCCAGCATCCATTTCCTCAAACCAAATCTCCAATGACCTCTTAAGTGGTAAAACGTTGATAAAGCAGCCTAGGCGTGAAAAGGAGCGAGTCGTCCATTGACGCGTATCCTTCTAGAGAGTGTGACTTTCTTTGGGGATGATGGGAATTGGGTAAATAGAAGGATGGTTATCCCTGCCTTAGTCATGGGTTGTTATTGGTTGTGTTGCATCACCTGCCATTTTGTAGGCCCGCTGATCAATTCCCCCTCACAAAAAAATGTAATACACAAAAATTGTTTTAGGAACTCATTCGGGGTCTCAACTTACTGTTGAGAGTTAGAATAATAGAATACACAAGGTGCAGTTTAGAAATCTGGTTGTGCATCAGCTGTTTTTCTCTTGTTATGTCAGTCACTGACAGTCACTCAATTAGCCCATGTCAGCAGTTTTTTTTTAGATTGGTAAATTTGTCTAGCGGCCAGCTATCTAAACTTGTAGTAATCATAGTCGAATTACCGCCAGGGGGGCCCCCCATTGATTTTGTTAGTCACTCTCACTCAGATATCATATTAAAAACAAAATGTTGCTTAGGGCCCCCAAAAGGCTATTGCTGGCTCTGACTGCATGTGTGGGTATGGATGTGGATACGCTGACCTGCGACCCCTCATGATTAGTTCAGAGTTGCCCATCCCTGTCTTACATCAGTAAAAACTCAGGGCCCTAGTCATGGATGACCTTAGATCCTACAAAGAGGTAGCCTGACGACTCACACTAAATTATTCTGCTGCTCTGTCGTTTGCTACATACTTCAGGCCTAGATTTAATCAGATCAAGCGTTAACCGGCGATAGCAGACACCTGCATAGCGGATGTTTTGGCTGTGTCAGGGGTGGAGCTGCGTTGGAGCCATCAAATTGGTGAGCAGCTGCTCTTAAGATCATTGTCACAAAGCCACACCCACCCCACTCACATACGAAGTTCAGAACAAGAAAGTGTAGGCTATATAGAAATAATTACTCAAATGAAAAATCATTCAACTAAATAATGAGGATTTCTATCATCTTAATGGAGGTGTAGATTACATCTCACATTCCAGTTTTCCAACTTGTAAACAAGGCTGCATGGAATTTCTCCTAATGCGACTCCATGCAGCCAATGGCAATGTCCGCTTTAGGTATAATGCCAGGAGCTGCTTGTGGATTTGACAGCTCTAATGAAGTTCCACCTCCGACACCACCAGAACAACCACTATGCAGATGTCGGTTAAAGCGGATCTGATTGAATAGAGACCCTAGTCTGAGACTGTCACCATTGAAGTCATTTGTGGTGACAAGGGGCATTGTACAAAATAAAGTAATCAGTGATTGGATCGTCTCTAACCAATCAGCGAATCAAAGCCAATGAAGAATTTCAAACCACCGCTTTACCTACGTGTGTTCTGGCTCTGGCCCAACCCATCAATTTCTGGACTAATCAGATGGCCCTAAATGTGTTCGCATTCGGGGAATGGTTGTGGAGGTACTCGGATCCAGACCACAGATTGTACATTATATTGACCAGATACTCAAGTGGCCGCTCTAACAATGAAAATAAATGTCTTCAAAAACGGAAGGCAGTCAGGAGGAGGCAATATCAGGTGGGACCATTCTAGCCAATGAGAAGGCATACACGCGTGTGAACAACAGGCACAACTCCAATTTTTTCTCAAAGTTGCCGGAATGTTATGTGTCCTATTTTCTGTACACTCGTAACAACCTAAGCATTACGAAACGTATATTCTTTCAAATAAACCACACGTTGCAAATAAGCCAACAAAATGTTAACGAAATTAGACACTCATTGACAGCCATACAAAAATAGTTAAAATGCCACCTGCTGGAGAAGACAGATTTTGGGCCCAATTATCTCTCTCGCTTCACCTCTTCTTATCTGTCCAGACTCATTGCGAAGAAGAAACTGACATCCATGGGCGTGGCATAGCGTTTGGCCGTAGCAAGGAGTCTGGTAGGCAGGCAAACAAACAGGTGCATACAGTGCTCAAAAACTCTAGTAATATGCCAAAGGTTATTGAACACCATTTATCTCCAGTTTACAGTGGCTGAGCTGTAAAGGAATCTGTGTACCATCTGAACCACACATTTTGACAGGATACACTGGGGCCACTGGCTATTCCCATGTCCAATCTGAAGTTCAGATGACAAGCTACATGTCCTCTCAGTGCTGTTTGCAGCAGGGGTCAATTGTGACTTATGTTCAATTCGATAAACTTTTTATATACTCAACGGGACAATTATTGAGGAGGATCAACACAGATATGGACTGTATTGAATCTTCCCGGCCAATCAGGGATGTGTTACTATACCCAACATCTCAAGTCCTACAATTAACCACAAGACATCTTGACCAAACACAGCTCCCCCCAAACCGAAGCGTAGGCAGGTTGTCAAGGAAACGGTGTTGCACATAAGAGGAGGGCAATAAATAGGTTGTCAAGGAAATGAGGGGCTGCCATGTGCCGGTGACAGCATTGCTATTACGCTCAGTAGTTCTTATCACTTGAGGGGTGTGTGATGTATATGTGTTTCTGCTACAGATTGATAGATTGTGTATGTGTGTTTGTCAGACAGATAGAAAGAACACTCAGACAATGGAATTGTTTTGCAGCTACTGTCCTCATCCTATTTTAATATGGGTGTGTGTTTCAAAACTTCAATACCAGTTTTATTGGTGTTCCAGTGCCAAGTTCTCAGCTTGTTGTCACACACCAACAACTCAACGTTCTTGTGCCAGCATTCCAGAATACAAGTCACCTTAGTTTGGAGCTAAGTACATTTGGCGTATGTGTTCTCTTACAGCACTTGGGAATCTCAAATGAGGATTTTCGCCCTTGTTGCCTAGAAGAACATCTGATGTACGTACATACCCCAACCAGAAGCCATGGATTACAGGAAACATCCGCACTGAGCTAAAGGGTAGAGCTGCCGCTTTCAAGGAACGGGACTCTAACCCGGACGCTTATAAGAAATCCCGCTATGACCTCCGACGAACCATCAAACAGGCAAAGAGTCAATACAGGTCTAAGATTGAATCATACTACACTGGCTCTGACGCTCGTCGGATGTGGCAGGGCTTGAAAACTATTACAGACTACAAAGGGAAGCACAGCCGCGAGCTGCCCAGTGACACAAGCCTACCAGACGAGCTAAACCACTTCTATGCTCGCTTCGAGGCAAGCAACACTGAAGCATGCACGAGAGCACCAGCTGTTCCGGACGACTATGTGATCACGCTCTCCGTAGCCGATGTGAGTAAGACTTTTAAGCAGGTCAACATTCACAAGGCCGCAGGGCCAGACGGATTACCAGGACGTGTACTCCGAGCATGTGCTGACCAACTGGCAAGTGTCTTCACTGACATTTTCAACATGTCCCTGACTGAGTCTGTAATACCAACATGTTTCAAGCAGACCACCATAGTCCCCGTGCCCAAGAACTCTAAGATAACCTGCCTAAATGACTACCGACCCGTAGCACTGACGTCTGTAGCCATGAAGTGCTTTGAAAGACTGGTCATGGCTCACATCAACAGCATAATCCCAGAAACCCTAGACCCACTCCAATTTGCATACCGCCCCAACAGATCCACAGATGATGCAATCTCTATCGCACTCCACACTGCCCTTTCCCACCTGGACAAGAGGAACACCTACGTGAGAATGCTATTCATTGACTACAGCTCAGCATTCAACACCATAGTGCCCTCTAAGCTCATCACTAAGCTAAGGATCCTGGGACTAAACACCTCCCTCTGCAACTGGATCCTGGACTTCCTGACGGGCCGCCCCCAGGTGGTAAGGGTAGGTAACAACACATCTGCCACACTGATCCTCAACACGGGGGCCCCTCAGGGGTGCGTGCTCAGTCCCCTCCTGTACTCTCTGTTCACCCATGACTGCATGGCCAGGCACGACTCCAACACCATCATTAAGTTTGCCGACGACACAACAGTGGTAGGCCTGATCACCGACAACGATGAGACAGCCTATAGGGAGGAGGTCAGAGATCTGGCCGTGTGGTGCCAGGACAACAACCTCTCCCTCAACGTGACCAAGACAAAGGAGATGATTGTGGACTACAGGAAAAAAAAGAGGACTGAGCACGCCCCCATTCTCATCGACGGGGCTGTAGTGGAACAGGTTGAGAGCTTCAAGTTCCTTGGTGTCCACATCACCAACGAACTATCATGGTCCAAACACACCAAGACAGTCGTGAAGAGGGCACGACAAAGCCTATTCCCCCTCAGGAGACTAAAAAGATTTGGCATGGGTCCTCAGATCCTCAAAAAATTCTACAGCTGCACCATCGAGAGCATCCTGACTGGTTGCATCACCGCCTGGTATGGCAACTGCTTGGCCTCTGACCGCAAGGCACTACAGAGGGTAGTGCGTACGGCCCAGTACATCACTGGGGCAAAGCTCCCTGCCATCCAGGACCTCTATACCAGGCGGTGTCAGAGGAAGGCCCTCAAAATTGTCAAAGACTCCAGCCACCCTAGTCATAGACTGTTCTCTCTGCTACCGCACGGCAAGCGGTACCGGAGTGCCAAGTCTAGGTCCAAAAGACTTCTCAACAGCTTCTACCCCCAAGCCATAAGACTCCTGAACAGCTAATCATGGCTACCCGGACTATTTGCACTGCCCCCCCACCCCATCCTTTTTACGCTGCTGCTACTCTGTTAAGTATTTATGCATAGTCACTTTAACTCTACCCACATGTACATATTACCTCAACTACCTCAACTAGCCGGTGCCCCCGCACATTGACTATGCAACGGTACCCCCCTGTATATATAGCCTCCCTACTGTCACTTTATTTTACTGTATATATAGCCTCCCTACTGTCACTTTATTTTACTTCTGCTCTTTTTTTCTCAACACTTTTTTGTTGTTGTTTTATTCTTACTTTTTTGTTTAAAATAAATGCACTGTTGGTTAAGGGCTGTAAGTAAGCATTTCACTGTAATGTCTGCACCTGTTGTATTCGGCGCATGTGACCAATAAAATTTGATTTGGGATTTGATGAGATCTAACCTGTCTTGCTTCAGTAAACACAAGAACGCACGCGAGCAGCACACACACACACACGTAATTATATTAAATGTAACTATTACTTCAATCCATTTAATCTGTGTGTATTTTAATGGTAACAGACTTAAAATACACCAAGGGCCACTTTGCCTATGGAAATATGTAATCATCAACATGACACTTACAAACACACACACTATCTCTCTCTCTCAGTGCTGATGTTTACAGTACCCTTAGTGGTGAATAGTAGGTGTGTGTGATGGTGCATGACTAGTGTGTGTTATGCTGGTGTGTGATATGTCCCATGTGGCTCTGGTAGATGACACGTGTGGACACTAAAAGCCCAGTGATAGATCCCTGTTTTTACGACCTCAGACAGATCAGGCGATGGGCGAGGCACTGTGTGTCTGCAGTATCTGTAAGTGAGAGTGTGGGCAAGAGTGTGTAGGATTGCATAGATGTGTATGGGTTTTTATGTGTGTTTTTTTGTGTACGTGCACGTGTGTGTAGGAGTATGTGTGTGTTTGTCCATGCCAGCCTGCCTGTACGTGTGTGTATCCATCCAGGGTCTATCCGTGGGCTCTGTGTGTGATGGTGGATGGAAGAAGGCAGTGCAGGAATGGTGATAAACGTAATAGTGTAATAAATTGTGGTCCATAAACGGCAACTCCGTCCCAGAGGATGAAGGGACGTGACGGATTAGACCTGGGACGGGACCTGCATAAAACAGGACAGACCAGACAGGACACACACACAGATGTATGGACTGTGGAGGCTGAAGAAATTAGGCTCTCCCGAACTTCCACAGATGCACCATTGAGAGCATCCTGTCGGCCTGTATCACCGCCTGGTACGGCAATTGCACCAACGCAGCACCGGGGCACATTGCCTGTCCTCCAGGACATCTACAGCACCCGGTGTCACAGGAAGGCCTAGAAGATCATCAAGGACCTCAGCCACCCGAGCCACGGCCTGTTCACCTCACTACCACCTAGAAGGCGGAGACAGTACAGGTGCATCAAAGCTGGGACCGAGAGACTGAAAAACTGCTTCTATCTCCAGGCCATCAGACTGTTAAATAGTCACTACTAACTGGCATCCGCCCAGTACCCTGCCCTGAACTTAGTCACTGTTACGAGCCGGCTACCAGCCGGTACTCACCCTGCACCTTAGAGACTGCTGCCCTACTGTATGTACATAGTCATTTAACACTGGTCACTTTAATCATGTTTTAATACTGTTTTACCCACTTCATATGTATATACTGTATTCTAGTCAAGGCTCATCACTACTGGTGTACACACCTTTCCTATTCATATAATGTCTACACATACACACCATTATATACACTACCAGTCAAAAGTTTTAGAACACCTACTCATTCAAGAGTTTTTTTTTATTTTTACTATTTCCTACACTGTAGAATAATAGTGAAGACATCAAAACTATGAAATAACACATATGGAATCATGTAGTAACCAAAAATGTGTTAAATATTATATTTGAGATTCTTCAAATAGCCACCCTTTGCCTTGATTACAACTTTGCACGCGCTTGGCATTCTCTCAACCAGCTTCACCTGGAATGCTTTTCCAACTGTCTTGAAGTTCTCACATGCAGAGCACTTGTTGGCTGCTTTTCCTTCACTCTGCGGTCCGACTCATCCCAAACCATCTCAATTGGGTTGAGATCGGGGGATTGTGGAAGCCAGGTCATCTGATGCAGCACTCCATCACTCTCCTTCTTGGTAAAATAGCCCTTACACAGCCTGGAGGTGTGTTGGGTCATTGTCCTGTTGAAAAACAAATGATAGTCCCACTAAGCCCAAACCAGATGGGATGGTGTATCGCTGCAGAATGCTATGGTAGCCATGATGGTTAAGTGTGCCTTGAATTCTAAATAAATCACAGACAGTGTCACCAGCAAAGCACCCCCACACCATAACACCTCCTCCTCCATGCTTTACGATGGGAAATACACATGCGGAGATCCTCCGTTCACCCACACCGTGTCTCATAAAGACACAGCGTTTGGAACTAAAAATCTCCAATTTGGACTCCAGACCAAAGGACACATTTCCACTAGTCTAATGTCCATTGCTCGTGTTTCTTGGCCCAAGCACGTCTCTTCTTCTTATTGGTGTCCTTTAGTAGTGGTTTCTTTGCAGCAATTCGACCATGAAGGCCTGATTCACACAGTCTCCTCTGAACAGTTGATGTTGAGATCTGTCTGTTACTTGAACTCTGTGAAACATTTATTTGGGGTTCAATTTCTGAGGCTGGTAACTCTAATGAACTTATCCTCTGCAGCAGAGGTAACTCTGGGTCTTCCATTCCTGTGGCGGTCCTCATGAGAGCCAGTTTCATCATAGCGCTTGATGGTTTTTGCGACTGCACTTGAATAAACTTTCAAAGGTCTTGAAATTGACTGACCTTCATGTCTTAAAGTAATGATGGACTGTTGTTTCTCTTAGCTTATTTGAGCTGTTCTTGCCATAATATGGACTTGGTCTTTTACCAAATAGGGCTATCTTCTGTATACCCCCCTTCCTTGTCACAACGCAACTGATTGGCTCAAACAATTAAGAAGGCACACCTGTTAATTGAAATGCATTCCAGGTGACTACCTCATGAAGCTGGTTGAGAGAATGCCAAGAGTGTGCAAAGCTGTCATCAAGGCAAAGGGTGGCTATTTGAAGAATCTCAAATATGAAATATATTTTGATTTGTTTAACACTTTTTTGGTTACTACATGATTCCATGTGTTATTTCATAGTTTTTATGTCTTCACTATTATTCTACAATGTAGAAAATAGTAAAAATAAAGACAAACCCTGGAATGAGTAGGTGTTCTAAAACATTTGACCGGTAGTGTATACAGTGGGGGAAAAAAGTATTTAGTCAGCCACCAATTGTGCAAGTTCTCCCACTTAAAAAGATGAGAGAGGCCTGTAATTTTCATCATAGGTACACGTCAACTATGACAGACAAATTGAGATTTTTTTTCTCCAGAAAATCACATTGTAGGATTTTTTATGAATTTATTTGCAAATTATGGTGGAAAATAAGTATTTGGTCACCTACAAACAAGCAAGATTTCTGGCTCTCACAGACCTGTAACTTCTTCTTTAAGAGGCTCCTCTGTCCTCCACTCGTTACCTGTATTAATGGCACCTGTTTGAACTTGTTATCAGTATAAAATACACCTGTCCACAACCTCAAACAGTCACACTCCAAACTCCACTATGGCCAAGACCAAAGAGCTGTCAAAGGACACCAGAAACAAAATTGTAGACCTGCACCAGGCTGGGAAGACTGAATCTGCAATAGGTAAGCAGCTTGGTTTGAAGAAATCAACTGTGGGAGCAATTATTAGGAAATGGAAGACATACAAGACCACTGATAATCTTCCTCGATCTGGGGCTCCACGCAAGATCTCACCCCGTGGGGTCAAAATGATCACAAGAACGGTGAGCAAAAATCCCAGAACCACACGGGGGGACCTAGTGAATGACCTGCAGAGAGCTGGGACCAAAGAAACAAAGCCTACCATCAGTAACACACTACGCCGCCAGGGACTCAAATCCTGCAGTGCCAGACGTGTCCCCCTACTTAAGCCAGTACATGTCCAGGCCCGTCTGAAGTTTGCTAGAGTGCATTTGGATGATCCAGAAGAGGATTGGGAGAATGTCATATGGTCAGATGAAACCAAAATATAACTTTTTGGTAAAAACTCAACTCGTCGTGTTTGGAGGACAAAGAATGCTGAGTTGCATCCAAAGAACACCATACCTACTGTGAAGCATGGGGGTGGAAACATCATGCTTTGGGGCTGTTTTTCTGCAAAGGGACCAGGACGACTGATCCGTGTAAAGGAAAGAATGAATGGGGCCATGTATCGTGAGATTTTGAGTGAAAACCTCCTTCCATCAGCAAGGGCATTGAAGATGAAACGTGGCTGGGTCTTTCAGCATGACAATGATCCCAAACACACCGCCCGGGCAACGAAGGAGTGGCTTCGTAAGAAGCATTTCAAGGTCCTGGAGTGGCCTAGCCAGTCTCCAGATCTCAACCCCATAGAAAATCTTTGGAGGGAGTTGAAAGTCCGTGTTGCCCAGCGACAGCCCCAAAACATCACTGCTCTAGAGGAGATCAAAATACCAGCAACAGTGTGTGAAAACCTTGTGAAGGCTTACAGAAAACTTTGACCTGTGTCATTGCCAACAAAGGGTATATAACAAAGTATTGAGAAACTTTTGTTATTGACCAAATACTTATTTTCCACCATAATTTGCAAATAAATTCATAAAAATTCCTACAATGTGATTTTCTGGAGAAAAAAAAAGCTCATTTTGTCTGTCATAGTTGATGTGTACCTATGATGAAAATTACAGGGCTCTCTCATCTTTTTAAGTGGGAGAACTTGCACAATTGGTGGCTGACTAAATACTTTTTTGTCACTATTCCGTCGTGGATGTGGTGGAGGAGTCAAGCGCAGGAAACAGAGGTTAAGTCCAACAAGACTTTTAATAGTCTCAAAAACAAGCGAACAAACCCCGACCTCGAAAACACGAAGTGGCGAGGGAAAATTACGCACACGCGTAAAACACTAAACATGGAAAAATGACACGGAAAACAAACACGTATCATAAACACGGTGGCAACAGAATAACAACACACAAATACCCTAGATCACAACACGGAACTTATAAGACACGTAATCAACTCCCAACCAGACACAGGTGTGACAGACAGACAAAAGCAATCAAACACAGAAACATAGAGCGGTGGCAGCTAGTACTCCGGGGACGGCGAACGCCGAAGCCTGCCCGAACCAGGAGGAGGAGCAGCCTCGGCCGAAACCGTGACAGTACCCCCCCCTTGACGCGCGGCTCCAGCCGCGCGCCGACCCCGGCCTCGGGGACGGCCAGGAGGACGCGGACCCGGGCGCGTGGGATGCCCATGGTGAAACTCAGTCAGGAGGGAAGGATCGAGTATGTCCCTCCTGGGCACCCAGCACCGTTCCTCCGGACCGTACCCCTCCCACTCCACGAGATACTGGAGACCACTCCTCCGGCGCCTCGAGTCCAAGATGGTCCGGACCCTGTACGCCGGGACCCCCTCGATGTCCAAAGGGGGCGGAGGGGTCTCTCCTATCTCATCTTCTTGGAGTGGGCCAGCTACCACCGGCCTGAGAAGAGACACATGGAACGAGGGGTTAATATTTTTATACTCAATTGGCAGTTGTAACCTGTAACACACCTCGTTCAATCTTCTCAGGACTTTGAAGGGCCCCACAAACCGCCGACCCAGCTTCCGGCAGGGCAGGCGGAGGGGCAGGTTTCGAGTCGAGAGCCAGACTCGATCTCCCGGTGCGTACACCGGTCCCTCACTGCGGTGGCGATCGGCGCTCGCCTTTTGTTGACGGATGGCACGCTGCAGATGGACATGGGCAGCGTCCCACGTCTCTTCCGAGTGCCGAATCCACTCGTCCACCGCAGGGGCCTCGATCTGGCTCTCGTGCCACGGTGCCAGGACCGGCTGATAACCTAAAACACACTGGAAAGGTGTTAAGTTGGTGGAGGAGTGGCGGAGCGAGTTCTGGGCCATCTCTGCCCAGGGGATGAACCTCGACCACTCCTCCGGCCGGTCCCGGCAATAGGACCTCAAAAACCTACCCACATCCTGGTTGACACGTTCCACCTGCCCATTACTCTCTGGGTGGTACCCCGAGGTAAGGCTTACCGAGACCCCCAACCGTTCCATGAACGCTCCCCAAACTCTGGAAGTGAACTGGGGACCTCGGTCAGACACAATATCCTCGGGGACCCCATAGTGCCGGAACACATGGGTAAAGAGGGCCTCAGCGGTTTGTAGGGCAGTAGGGAGACCCGGCAGGGGAAGGAGACGACAGGCCTTGGAAAACCGATCCACAACGACCAATATGGTGGTATTCCCCTGGGAGGGGGGTAGGTCAGTTACGAAATCCACCGATAGGTGGGACCATGGTCGTTGTGGAACGGGCAGGGGATGTAGCTTACCCCTGGGCAAATGTCTAGGCGCCTTACACTGGGCACACACCGAGCAGGAGGAGACATAAACCCTCACATCCCTAGCTAACGTTGGCCACCAGTATTTCATGCTAAGACAGTGCACGGTCCGGCCAATACCTGGATGTCCAGAGGAGGGTGATGTATGAGCCCAATAAATAAGACGATCACGGACCTCGAGCGGAACGTACGTCCGCCCCACAGGACACTCGGGGGGAGTAGGGTCGGTACGCAGTGCCCGCTCGATTTCCGTATCGACCTCCCATACTACCGGAGCCACCAAACAAGATTCCGGCAATATGGAAGTAGGCTCGTTGGACCTCTCCTCCGTGTCATACCGCCGGGACAGGGCGTCTGCCTTACCATTCTGGGACCCTGGGATGTATGTGATCTTAAAAACAAACCGGGTTAGGAACATATTCCACCTAGCCTGACGAGGGTTCAATCTCCTAGCTGCCCGGATGTACTCCAGGTTACGGTGATCAGTCAGAATGAGGAAAGGGTGTTGAGCCCCCTCAAGCCAATGCCTCCACACCTTTAGGGCTTGGACTACGGCTAACAGCTCCCTGTCCCCAACATCATAGTTGTGCTCCGCCGAGCTGAGCTTCTTCGAGTAGAAAGCACAGGGGCGGAGTTTAGGTGGCGCGCCGGACCGTTGTGACAGGACTGCCCCAATACCGGTCTCGGACGCGTCTACCTCAACCTGGAATGGTAAAGAGGGATCCGGATGCGCCAGCACCGGAGCCGAGGTGAACAGGTTCTTAAGTTTGACAAATGCCCTGTCCGCCTCAGCCGACCACCGCAAACGAACCGGACCCCCCTTTAACAGGGACGTAATGGGAGCTGCAACCTGTCCAAAACCCCGAATAAACCTCCGGTAGTAATTAGCAAAACCCAAGAACTGCTGCACCTCTTTTACAGTGGTTGGAGTTTGCCAATTACGCACGGCCGATACCCGGTCTACCTCTATCTCCACACCAGACGCGGACAACCGATAACCCAAAAAGGAGACGGACTCCTGGAAGAACAGGCATTTCTCTGCCTTGACATACAAGTCATGCTCCAACAGTCTTCTCAACACTCGGCGCACCTGGGCTACATGCTCGGCTCGAGTAGCAGAGTACACTAGGATGTCGTCGATGTAAACTACTACCCCCTGCCCATGCATGTCCCGGAAAATCTCGTCAACAAAGGATTGGAAGACTGACGGAGCATTCATTAACCCGTATGGCATGACGAGATACTCGTAATGACCCGAGGTGGTGCTAAATGCTGTCTTCCATTCATCCCCCTCCCTAATGCGCACCAGATTGTACGCGCTCCTGAGATCCAACTTTGTGAAGAATCGCGCTCCGCGTAATGACTCCGTCATCGTCGCAATCAGTGGAAGTGGGTAGCTGTATTTAACTGTGATCTGATTGAGACTACGATAATCAATACACGGGCGCAATCCCCCGTCCTTCTTCTTCACAAAGAAGAAACTCGAGGAGACTGGGGAAGTAGAGGACCGTATGTATCCCTGTGCCAAGGACTCGGCTATGTATGTCTCCATAGCCGCTGTCTCCTCTTGAGACAGGGGATACACATGACTCCGTGGAAGAGCCGCTCCTGTTTGGAGATTTATCGCACAGTCCCCCTGTCTATGAGGAGGTAGCCGTGTTGCCCTCGATTTGCTAAACACGAGTGCTAAATCCTCATACTCGGGGGGAATGCGCAGTGCGGGCACTTGGTTCGGACTCTCTACCGAGGTCGCCCCTACGGAAACACCTAGACATCTCCCTACACACTGAGCAGACCACTCCATAAGACCCTCTGTTGCCACGCTATGGTAGGATCATGGGTGCTTAACCAGGGAAGGCCCAACACCACGGGGTACGCAGGAGAGTCAATCAGATAAAACTGAATGATCTCCTCATGACCCCCCTGCGTCGTCATCGTCAGTGGTGCTGTGACCTCCCTGATCAGGCCCGACCCCAACGGCCGGCTGTCTAATGCGTGGACAGGAAATGGATCGTCTACCGGCCGAAGGGGAATCCCTAACCTACTACAAAATGCCCGATCAATAAAGTTCCCAGCTGCGCCTGAATCTACTAGCGCCTTATGCTGGGAATGAGGTGCCACCTGTGGAAACCTCACAGGAATACTCATGTGACCAACAGAGAGCTCTGGGTGAGTGGGGCGCCTACTCACCTGAAATGACTCCCCAGTGTGTGGCCTGTTGTCACCTCTCCCAGGAGACCCTCCCCAGCACCTGGCCGCAGTGTGTCCTCCACGACCGCAGGTGGTGCAGGGGATGGCCCCCCTCGGGTTCCCTCTCCTCCTCTCTCTAGCGCCAGCACCCCCTAGCTCCATGGGAATCGGCTCGGGGGTGCTGGAGGGTGGAATGGACGACCCCCACTCGGGACGTCCGCGGGTAGCCAGC
This sequence comes from Coregonus lavaretus, assembly GCF_964263955.1. Lineage (NCBI taxonomy): Eukaryota > Metazoa > Chordata > Actinopteri > Salmoniformes > Salmonidae > Coregonus > Coregonus lavaretus. The sequence goes on along the minus strand of NC_140010.1, from coordinate 33,476,177 downwards.
AGGGTATCCAGACGGATGGAAATGTCCACCAACTGGTCAAACGACAGGTTGGTGTCCCTGCAGGCCAGCTCCCTACGAACGTCCTCTCGTAGACTACACCGGTACTGGTCGATGAGGGCCCTCTCATTCCACCCCGCATCCGCCGCTAGTGTCCGGAACTCCAGTGCGAACTCCTGTGCGCTCCTCTTCCCCTGTCGGAGGTGGAATAGACGCTCTCCCGCCGCTTTCCCCTCAGGGGGATGATCGAAGACAGCCCTGAAGCGGCGGGAGAACTCTGCGTAGGTGATGGTAGCGGCGTCTATTCCCCTCCATTCGGCGTTGGCCCACTCCAACGCCTTGCCGGAGAGACAGGAGATGAGGGCGGAGACACTCTCGTATCCCGAGGGCGCCGGGTGTATGGTGGCAAGGTAAAGTTCTACCTGCAGGAGGAATCCCTGACACCCGGCTGCAGAACCGTCATATGCCCTCGGGAGTGAGAGCCGAATGCCACTGGGTTCCGGTACTGAGAGAGGAGGACTGGCCGTTGGTGATGCGATGTTGTAAGGGTCCTTGGCCACCTCAGAGTTCACCAATCGGCGCAGAGCGTTGGACACCTCGTCCATGGCGGTCCCGAGTTGCCGGATCATGGCGTCCTGGAAGTTGATCCGGTCCAGCATGGATTCGGGTGCCGCCGCTGTTCCTGCTGACTCCATGATGGTGTGTTGTTCTGTCACTATTCCGTCGTGGATGTGGTGGAGGAGTCAAGCGCAGGAAACAGAGGTTAAGTCCAACAAGACTTTTAATAGTCTCAAAAACAAGCGAACAAACCCCGACCTCGAAAACACGAAGTGGCGAGGGAAAATTACGCACACGCGTAAAACACTAAACATGGAAAAATGACACGGAAAACAAACACGTATCATAAACACGGTGGCAACAGAATAACAACACACAAATACCCTAGATCACAACACGGAACTTATAAGACACGTAATCAACTCCCAAACAGACACAGGTGTGACAGACAGACAAAAGCAATCAAACACAGAAACATAGAGCGGTGGCAGCTAGTACTCCGGGGACGGCGAACGCCGAAGCCTGCCCGAACCAGGAGGAGGAGCAGCCTCGGCCGAAACCGTGACATTTTTTCCCCCACTGTATATTCCATACTCTGACATTGCTCATTCTGATATTTCTCAATTTATATTTTGGGGGATTTGTGTGTATTGTTTTGTATTGTTAGGTATTACTACACTGTTGGAGCTGGAAAGATAAGCATTTAGCTGCACCTGCGATAACATCTGCAAAATATGTGTACCCAACCAAAACATTTTATTTTTATTTTATTTGATGGATTGACAAACAGACAGACAGACAGACAGACAGACAGATACAAGGAATCAGGGAACTGTATGTAGATTTTGATTAGAAGTTGTCACTGGTCCTCTGATATAGTGACCTTAAGCTGGTGGAGAGAGGCAGACCTGGATGCCTTATATAACAATATAAATCAGTAAAAATCTCCCAGCCCAAGAAAACTTGTGCTCACCCTCTTCTGGCCTTCTTTTGTAAGTGCATCTTTTATAGTCTATGCATGCTGACCTTGGACTTCTGAAATATGATCGCTTTGGGACAATGCTTTGGACTGAACTCAACCCACTTAACTTTGTCTTTTTATAAACAGTCAATTGTTCTTGCCAGTGTTACTTTCCAAATGACTTTCCTATTGGAGCTAGGGAGAAATGTGTGTGCCTGCGCGGACTCTTAAAGCCCCCACCCCACCCCTCCCCCCTTTGTACTCAACTATGTAACAAACTATAATGAAAATGCCAATGCGTGGATTAGGCAAACATTCATGGTGATTAATTGTATCCTTAAAATGCAATCCAGCACTGGCACCCGTTTAGCACGGGCTCATTACCATATTGAGCGGGGTAGTGGTGGTAATCTATAAAACATACATCATTTATATTAATTACAGGATAGGCTCTCTCCACCCTAGGGAAAACTGGAGTGAAGGAATGGTGAGTCAGCATTACAGCATATCAGGAGCTGTGAAGCCAAGAACCTGCCACCACACATAGGCACTGTGAGAATGGGAAATAAAAAGGTTAGATCCAACTCATTTTCAGGGTGGGAAATGAAGCATGAACAAATCGAGTTGAAGAGGGATATAGCTGGATATTGTAGCAGCACTTGCATTGGTTAAGGAAACTTGGCTAAACTGTGGTCTTGGTAGGCCTTCAAATCATGTGGTCAAGATTGTTCACTTTATACTACCTAATCATTCTTTATTGTGTGCCATTTGTCTTGTATCTCAACAAAGAACAGCACAGCATCACCAATAGGTGCATTAATACATAAATCACAAGCAATAACTACAGCAGACAAAACATAATTCAGTTCGGAAATTCTAAGAGGGGGTGGGGGGGGGGAGTTGAGCGGTTATTTATTCAATTGATTTATGCTGGTGGCGGTTTTGTAAAGATGGACTCTGTATCGGCGGCCTGATGGTAGGAGCTGGTACTCCTGGTTGAGTGGGTGTGTCAGGTCGGGGGCAATTCACGCTCCTGCCCTCACTATTCTATCCAAGAACAGCATCCATGTTTTTGAGATTAACTCCACTGATTTTGCTTGACAGATTTACTATTTTATGTAGTTGGTTTTTATTTGCGATGGATAGCTGATTATACCAGGCTTGGAAACAGAAAGTGAGAACACTCTGAACAAAGAATGTGTAGAATATGGTTGTTATTATTTTATTGAACTGATATTGATTTAATCTCCTCATGAAATACAGTCGTTTTTGTCCCTTGTTGTATATCTGTTGTGTGTTTGCATTCCAGGACAGTTTTGAGTCAATTATAGTTCCAAGATATTTATATTGCTCAACTGATTATATTTGTTCTGAGTCTATGTGGATGGGCCCAGTGTCTTATTTTATAGTTCTGACATTTATTGTAATTTCCTGGGTTTTTTTACATTAAGAATGAGTCTGTTTTCCTTGCACCATTAGGTGAAGTATGTTATAGTCATCCCCGGACCCCTCTATTAAACCAACGATTGCTGTATCATCTGCATACTTCACTGTTGCACATTCTAATGTTTTTTGGGTACAATCGTTAGTGTACAGGGTGAACAGAACTGTCGAAAGGACACTGTCCTGGGGGTACCCCTATATTGGGGGTTAGTGGGTCCGATGTATTCGCATTGAACCTAACTCTTCTGACCCGACTGGAGAGAAAACACGTTGCAAGTTTGTTCACCAGAAAATCAGTATGTAGTGTGTCAAAGGCAGATGAAAAATCTACAAAAAGTGTTCTGGCATATGAACGTGGTTTATCCAGGTGCATGTAGATTTTATGAAGAAGGAAGAGCAGGGTGTCTTCAACTCCGTGGTTTATATGCGAACTGGAACGGGTCCAGTAGGCTCTCTGTGTGTGGGAGAAGGTGTCCCAGGAAAATACGCTCCAAACATTTGATTATCACAGAGGTCAAGGAGATGGGACGATAGTCATTCAGGGATTTGGGATTATTCACTTTGGGAATGTGCACAATAATTGCAGTTTTCCAGATTTGGGGGATTCTGCAGCTGTGCAGTGACATTTGAAAAAGTATTCTGTATACATTACGTGACCAAAAGTATGTGGACACCTGCTCGTCGAACATCTCATTCCAAAATCATGTGCATTAATATGGAGTTGGTCCCCCCTTTGCTGCTATAACAGCCTCCACTCTTCTGGGAAGGCTTTCCACTAGATGTTGGAACATTGCTGCGGGGACTTTGGTTGTGATTAAGACCGCAATCGGTGTTCCAATTTATCCCAAAGGTCAGGGCTCTGTGCAGGCCAGTCAAGTCCTTACACACCGATCTCGACAAACCATTTGGGAGGAATTCTGTGACACAAACGAAAACATTGAAGAATTGAATGGGATTATTACTGACTACATACATTTTTGCATTGACTCTATAATTCCAGTAAAGACCACTAAACGTTTTCCGAATGCAAAACCCTGGATAACTATAATAATAATATGCCATTTAGCAGACGCTTTTATCCAAAGCGACTTACAGTCATGTGTGCATAAATTTTTACGTATGGGTGGTCCCGGGGATCGAACCCACTACACTGGCGTTACAAGCGCCATGCTCTACCAATTGAGCTACAGAGTTACTAAGAAACTAAAACCGTTACTTGACCAAAAGCGAAAAGCAATGTGTGAGAAGGACAACACTGATGAAATCCATACAGAGAGACGTTAAACAGATCAAAAAGAACAAGTCGGATTATAAACTCAAATGGAAAACCTTCTTGAAAATAACAATACAAGGGAGGCATGGACATGTATTAAACAAATGACCGGTATCCGCCGCTTACTGACAACAATCTAGCCAATGAACTTAACGACAATTTTTAGATAGACAGGCCTCCAGTAAATGACATAGCCCTCCCGAATGACAGTCCTTTAATCATCTGAAAAGGATGTCCTCCGGGTCTTCTCTAAACTCAATCCTAGGAAAGCAACATGCTGTGATGGTCTAAGCAGGCGGATTATCAAGGAGCGTAAATGGCAACTGTGTGACATACACTACATGGCCAAAAGTATGTGGACATGCCTTCAAATTAGTGGATTTGGCTATTTCAGCTACACCCGTTGCTGACAGGTGTATACAATTGAGCACACAGCCATGCAATCTCCATAGACAAACATTGGCAGTAGAATGGCCTGTACTGAAGAGCTCAGTGACTGTAAACGTGGCATCGTCATAGGATGCCACCTTTCCAACAAGTAAGTTCGTCAAATTTCTGCCCTGCTAGAGCTTCCCGGTCAACTGTAAGTGCTGTTATTGTGAAGTGGAAATGTCTAGGAGCAACAATGGCTCAGCCGCAAAGTGGTAGGCCACACAAGCTCACAGAACGGGACCGCTGAGTGCTGAAGTGCGTAAAAATCGTCTGTCCTCAGTTGCAACACTCACTACAGAGTTCCAAACTACCCCTGGAAGCAACATCAGCACAAGAACTGTGTGTCGGGAGCTTCATGAATTGGGTTTCCATGGCCGAGCAGCCGCACACAAGCCTAAGATCACCATGCGCAATGCCAAGTGGCGGCTGGAGTGGTGGAAACGTGTTCTCTGAAGTGATGAATCACGCTTCACCATCTGTTAGTCCGACGGGCGAATCTGGGTTTTTGCGGGAGCCAGGAGAACGCTACCTGCCGAATGCATAGTGCCAACTGTAAAGTTTGATGGAGGAGGAATAATGGTCTGGGGCTGTTTTTCATGGTTCGGGCTAGGCCCCTTAGTGAAGGGGAATCTTAACGCTACAGCATACAATGATATTCTAGACGATTCTGTGCTTCCAACTTTGTGACAACAGTTTGGGGAAGGCCATTTCCTGTTTCAGCACAAAGTGAGAGGTCCATACAGAAATGGTTTGTTGAGATCAGTGTGGAATAACTTGACTGGCCTGCACAGAGCCCTGACCTCAACCCATTGAACACCTTTGGGATGAATTGGAACGCCGACTGCCAGCCAGGCCTAATCGGCCAACATCAGTGCCCAACCTCACTAATGCTCTTGTGGCTGAATGGAAGCAAGTCCCCACAGCAATGTTCCAACATCTAGTGGAAAACCTTCCCAGAAGAGTGGAGGCTGTTATAGCAGCAAAGGGGGACCAACTCCATATTAATGCCCATGATTTTGGAAGGAGATGTTCGACGAGCAGGTGTCGGCCATGTAGTGTATTTGTCCAAACTCCCTCGGCAGGTAGAAAGGCCGAAGAGATAAAGACAAGACTTCCACATCCCCACTGCAAAAGGATTCCCTTATAGTAAAATACTTACACCATTTGTCATGAATACATGCAAACGTCTCCCCCTAGTGACTTTTTGGTGATTATGGGATCTCTGTCTCTTCAACTCTCTCTATATTCATTGAGGTCATCATGATGCTTTGACAGGGAACGTATGTTAGTTAGGGGGATAGTTGGGAGAGGTGGGTGGCTTTTTCTGGCTCTGACTTGCTGCCTTACTCCACCATTCTTACCTCGTTTCGGTTTCTCAGTTCTTTTAATATAATCCGGTATGTCTGGAAAACACTCTCTCCTCCCATTCGCAGTGTGCCTTAGCATGACTCGTCCCTGTTGTAGCGGAGCACATCTCCGTTCCCCAGGGAGTTCCAGCGCGCACCTGTCGGTAAACCTCCAGGTGAACCCGACAGTGCGCATTTGATAAGGAAGAAGCATGTTGCGATTGCCAGAAGGTTGAGTCCGATGTTTCTGAACATGTTTGTGATCACGTTCATACAATTTATAATCCCAAAAAGGGGGAGGGGAATTATCCACATTAGGGTATCACATAGAACTAGAAAAAGTGCAGGGAACCCACAAAAAACATGACAAAAGAAATTCTGGCTTGTTTGAGAGACTGTGTCGTGAGTTATGGGAATTGAACATTTAAACTGGTCTTGGGTCTTGACTCCATCTCTGTTACTACAGTGATTTATCTATCGTGAGTCAGCGAGGCTGCCTGAGAGATGAGTTATTAGCTAGAAATGGGAAAGCAAGGACAAAGCCATAAACCATGCAGGCAGCATGCTTCATAATAACACAGCTTGTGCCTCATCATTGGGCTTTAACAACCAACTAATACAAATTCAATTAACATCAATGACCATCAAGGGGATACAGTAATTGACTATGTTAACAATTGCGGTCTGGCCAATGTTTGGAGTTTCTAATTAACATTATCAGTAATGATGTGATCAGGCTGTGGCTCCTGGCACAATGAAAACAACAGAGAAGCTGTAATGTAATTATTTTTTAGATGTAGCCTGCAATGTACATCTATGAGGCTAGGCTGAGAGCTCATCATTCCTTCTTGTGGTGTGTTTAGTGTTATAACAAGCGATAAAACTTCAGTCTGCCTCATTGTGCTTGCTAGTAGAGAATACTTGAATACAGAATACTTGCTAAACTATTATGACTATAATGATGTGGACAGAAATTATGCTCTACTGTGCGCATCTGTGTACTTCTATAAGGAAACAACGCAACATTGAAATGCATTTTTTTATATATTTTTTTTTATACTGTATATGAAAATGAAAAATCTTTCTATGAAAATGTCATTAAAAGAGATGCATAGAAAAGAAACCATTGGAGCAGGTGAGGTGATGTCATTCTCAGTCCAATCACCTTGTTTTAAACCTCCACGTTATCGTTGCCAAGGCTATCGGTGCTGAGCTGTGAAAAAGGAATTAATGTTGTTAATGTTGTTCAAGACTATCATGACTTAAAAGCTCTTATCTTCTTCAATAAACCCTAGCTCGGTGTAATACTCAATTCACCCAGTAGGGATCACGTCACTCTCGGGCCCCATGCTTGTTGACACAGCGCACCCTGAACATGTACTGGGTGTTGTGACTGAGGATGCAGGACTCAAAGCAGGGGTTCCTCAGACCATCCACAAACACCTCGTGGGTCAGTCTGTAGCTGACCCATGAGGTTACAATGTCGCCAGAGGGGATGGCTGCTGTTTTACGGGCTCCTAACCAATTGTGCTATTTTGTGTGTTTTTTCGCATTGTTTGTAACTTATTTTGTACATAATGTTTCTGCTACTGTCTCTTATGACCGAAAAGAGCTTCTGGATATCAGAACAGCGATTACTCACCTCGAACTGGACGAAGATGTTTTCTTTAACGAGTCTGACGCGAAATATATACTATTGCTCCCGGACCAGGCCCAAATCCCAGGCATTCGCATGAAGAAAAGACAGAGATACAGGGGGCGCAGATCAGGGTGCCTTGTGAGAATTCGTCGGCGAGTGGGTAACCCGCCTCTACCATCCTTTCTATTGGCCAACGTGCAATCACTGGAGAATAAACTGGATGAGCTCCGTTCGAGACTATCCTACGGGACATTAAAAACTGTAATGTCTTATGTTTCACCGAGTCTTGGCTGAATGACGACACGGAAAATATACAGTTGGCTGGGTTTTCCGTGCATCGGCAAGACAGAACAGCGACCTCCGGTAAGACGAGAGGTGGTGGTGTGTATCTATTTGTCAATAACAGCTGGTGCGTGATGTCTAATATTAAGGAAGTCTCGAGGTATTGTTCGCCTGAGGTAGAGTACCTTATGATAAGCTGTAGACCACACTACCTACCAAGAGAGTTTATATCTATATTTTTCGTAGCTGTCTATTTACCACCACAAACCGACGCTGGCACTAAGACCGCACTCAACGAGCTGTATAAGGCCATAAAAAACAAGAAAATGCTCATCCAGAAGCGACGCTCCTAGTGGCCAGGGACTTTAATGCAGGAAACCTTAAATCCATTTTACCTAATTTCTACCAGCATGTTACATGTGCAACCAGAGAAAAAAAACTCTAGACCACCTTTACTCCACGCACAGAGACGTGTACAAAGCTCTCCCTCGCCCCACATTTGGCAAATCTGACTATAATTCTATCCTCCTGATTCCTGCTTACAAGCAAAAACTAAAGCAGGAAGTACCAGTGACTCCCTCAATATGGAAGTGGTCAGACTGTTTTGCTAGCACAGACTGGAATATGTTCTGGGAATCATTCAATGTCATTGAGGAGTATACCACCTCAGTCGCCGGCTTCATCAATATGTACATCGACGACGTTGTCCCCACAGTGACCGTACATACATATCCCAACCAGAAGCCATGGATTACAGGCAACATCCGCACAGAGCTAAAGGCTAGAGCGGGACACTAATCCGGACGCTTGTAAGAAATACCGCGATGCCCTCAGATGAACCATCAAACAGGCAAAGTGTCAATACATTTCTCAAATTAAATCCTACTAGACTAGCTCTGATGCTCGTCCAATGTGGCAGGGCTTACAAACTATTACGGGCTACAAAGGGAAAACCAGCCGCAAGCTGCCCAGTGACGCGAGCCTACCAGATGGGCTAAATGCCTTTTACGCTCGTGTCATGGCAAGCAGCACTGAAGCATGCATGAGAGCACCAGCTGTTCTGGACGACTGTGTGATCATGCTCTCCGTAGCCGATGTGGGCAAGACCTTTAAAACAACAGATCCACAGATGACACACAATCTCAATTGCACTCCACACTGCCCTTTCCCACCTGGACAAAAGGTACACCTATGTGAGAATGCTGTTCATTGACTACAGCTCAGCATTCAACACCATAGTGCCCACAAAGCTCATCACTAAGCTAAGGACCCTGGGACTAAACACCTCCCTCTGCAACTGGATCCTGGACTTCCTGACGGGCTGCCCCCATGTGGTAAGGGTAGGCAACAACACATCTGCCACGCTGATCCTCAACCCGGGGGTCCCTCAGGGGTGCGTGCTTAGTTCCCTCCTGTACTCCCTGTTCACTCACGACTGCGTGGCAAAGCACGACTCCAACACCATCATTAAGTTTGCTGATGACACACCGGTGGTAGGTGAGACAGCCTATAGGGAGGAGGTCAGATACCTGGCAGTGTGGTGCCAGGACAGCAACCTCTCCCTCAACGTGAGCATGACAAAGGAGCTGATCGTGGACTACAGAAAAAGGAGGGCGAACACGCCCCCAATCACATCGACAGCACTGTAGTGGAGTGGGTCGAGAGCTTCAAGTTCCTTGGTGTCCACATCACCAACAAACTCTCATGGTCCAAACACACCAAGACAGTGATGAAGAGGGCACCACAATGCCTATTCCCCCTCAGGAGACTGACATTTTTTGCATGGGGTCCCCAGATCCTCAAAAAGTTCTACAGCTGCACCATCGAGAGCATCCTGACCGGTTGCATCACCGCCTGGTATGGCAACTGCTCGGTATCCGACCGTAAGGTACTACATAGGGTAGTGCGTACAGCCCAGTACATCACTGGGGCCAAGCTTCCTGCCATCCAGGACCTCTATATTAGGCGGTGTCAGAGGAAGGCCCAAAAAATTGTCAAAGAATCCAGTCACCCAAGTCATAGACTGTTCTCTCTGCTATCGCACGGCAAGCTGTACCGGAGCGCCAAGTCTAGATCCAAAAGGCTCCTTAACAGCTTCTACCCATAAGACTGCTGAACAATTCATCAAATGACCACCTGGACTATTTGCATTGACACACCCCCTTTTGTTTTTACACTGCTGCTACTCGCTGTGTATTATCTATGCATAGTCCCTTTACCCCTACCTACATATACAAATTACCTCAATTACCTCGACTAACCTGTACCCCCGCACATTGACTCAGTACCGGTACCCCCTGTATATAGCCTCGTTATTGTTATTTTATTGTGTATTTTTGTATATATATTTTTTTACATAATTATATATATATATATATATATATATATATATATATATATATATATATATATATATATATATATATATATACACACACACACAGTGGGGAGAACAAGTATTTGATACACTGCCGATTTTGCAGGTTTTCCTACTTACAAAGCATGTAGAGGTCTGTAATTTTTATCATAGGTACACTTCAACTGTGAGAGACGGAATCTAAAACAAAAATCCAGAAAATCACATTGTATGATTTTTAAGTAATTAATTTGCATTTTATTGCATGACATAAGTATTTGATACATCAGAAAAGCAGAACTTAATATTTGGTACAGAAACCTTTGTTTGCAATTACAGAGAACATACGTTTCCTGTAGGTCTTGACCAGGTTTGCACACACTGCAGCAGGGATTTTGGCCCATTCCTCCATACAGACCTTCTCCAGATCATTCAGGTTTCGGGGCTGTCGCTGGGCAATACGGACTTTCAGCTCCCTCCAAAGATGTTCTATTGGGTTCAGGTCTGGAGACTGGCTAGGCCACTCCAGGACCTTGAGATGCTTCTTACGGAGCCACTCCTTAGTTGCCCTGGCTGTGTGTTTCAGGTCGTTGTCATGCTGGAAGACCCAGCCACGACCCATCTTCAATGCTCTTACTGAGGGAAGGAGGTTGTTGGCCAAGATCTCGCGATACATGGCCCCATCCATCCTCCCCTCAATACGGTGCAGTCGTCCTGTCCCCTTTGCAGAAAAGCATCCCCAAAGAATGATGTTTCCACCTCCATGCTTCACGGTTGGGATGGTGTTCTTGGGGTTGTACTCATCCTTCTTCTTCCTCCAAACACGGCGAGTGGTTTAGACCAAAAAGCCCTATTTTTGTCTCATCAGACCACATGACCTTCTCCCATTCCTCCTCTGGATCATACAGATGGTCATTGGCAAACTTCAGACGGGCCTGGACATGCGCTGGCTTGAGCAGGGGGACCTTGCGTGCGCTGCAGGATTTTAATCCATGACGGCGTAGTGTGTTACTAATGGTTTTCTTTGAGACTGTGGTCCCAGCTCTCTTCAGGTCATTGACCAGGTCCTGCCGTGTAGTTCTGGGCTGACCCCTCACCTTCCTCATGATCATTGATGCCCCACGAGGTGAGATCTTGCATGGAGCCCCAGACCGAGGGTGATTGACCGTCATCTTGAACTTCTTCCATTTTCTAATAATTGCGCCAACAGTTGTTGCCTTCTCAACAAGCTGCTTGCCTATTGTCCTGTAGCCCATCCCAGCCTTGTGCAGGTCTACAATTTTATCCCTGATGTCCTTACACAGCTCTCTGGTCTTGGCCATTGTGTAGAGGTTGGAGTCTGTTTGATTGAGTGTGTGGACAGGTGTCTTTTATACAGGTAACGAGTTCAAACAGGTGCAGTTAATACAGGTAATGAGTGGAGAACAGGAGGGCTTCTTAAAGAAAAACTAACAGGTCTGTGAGAGCCGGAATTCTTACTGGTTGGTAGGTGATCAAATACTTATGTCATGCAATAAAATGCAAATTAATTACTTAAAAATCATACAATGTGATTTTCTGGATTTTTGTTTTAGATTCCGTCTCTCACAGTTGAAGTGTACCTATGATAAAAAATTACAGATCTCTACATGCTTTGTAAGTAGGAAAACCTGCAAAATCGGCAGTGTATCAAATACTTGTTCTCCCCACTGTATATATTCTATTTTTTAGGTTATTTAGTAAACATTTTCTTAACTCTATTTTCTTCAAACTGCATTGTTGGTTAAGGGCTTGTAATTAAGCATTTCACGGTAAGGTCTACACCTGTTGTATTTGGCGCATGTGACAAATCAAATTTGATTTGATTTGACGCGACCATGGTCGTAGTCGTGGAACTGGATGTCAAATGTGTCCACGTCCTCGCCCATGGGGAACATGCAGTAAATCTATACTTTGGGAAAGAGTGGAGGTACATTACATTGATCATTGTAAGGATTGTCAATCTATCACATTTTATTTGTATATCACTCTTTTCTCAGAAGAAAAACTCAACAAAGTCCTTAACCCTCAAAGTGTAGGTTTAGGTGAAAATCCCCATGTCTCTAGGCAAAAAGTAATTCAACTATGTAGGGAATTACCTCCAAAGAAAAGCCCTTGGCACTGTGCTGGTAGATGATGGGTGGCCTGGGCCTCAGAGTGGTGTCCACATCCCGGTTGGTATCTCCACTCCACTCCCTGGCTCTGAGGAGGCTGGGAGCGGAATATCCACCCCTGCCCCGGTCTGGGCACTATCTTTTGGGTGTACCACATTGGGTGCCATATCAGGGGTCTCAGGCATCGTGCAGCGGAGGTTCCACACTAGGAGCTCCTGAAGCCCATCCAGAACGGCCTGGAACTCTTGGAACTCATCCTGTGGGTGTACCTCCTGGCTGACACCCCCAACCTCCTCCACCACCGTCACATTGGGTTTCACATCACGGCTTTCAAGCCTTGCGCAGCGGAGGTGCTTCCCTAGAAGCTCCTGTAGCCCAATCAGAATGGCTTGGAAGTCCATCTTCACCAGGTGCTCGAAGGGCTCATCCTAGAGGTCCCTCTCCAGTGAGGGTGTCTTGTCTTTAGCTCGTTGCAGCAGCTGAACCAGCCCATCTGCTCCCTGGAGGAAGGCAGCACGGAGACCATCGAGGGAGTCCATCTGCTGGGCGGAGTGTGTGCGAGCCCCCTGGTTTCAACCTGGGTCTCATTGACTAGCTGAGAGTGCAGCACCCTCACCTGGGAGAGCAGGAAGTCGTACAGGGCTGTGAAGGCTACACTTCATGAAGGCTACACTTGAGATTTCCACCCTGGGAACTCAGCCTGGAGTGTTGCTCCTTTAACAGAGTAATCTTAGCCTCCCACTTGGCCCTCACTATGACACACACACAGCAGAGAAGAAGAGTAGTGAAACATTACAGATCACTGAGAAGATTACAGTTTTTACGGTGTTACATACAGATCTAAGTAGAAATAAATTGCACACCATTCTTTCCGTCAGCATAAAACAAGTGCAACTTCTCTAACCTTTCTCAGCGTTGGCCAAGGCCTTTCATAGGCTTCTCTCCCTCTGACTGTAGGCCTCATCCACTGTGTTGACCTCAAGGTCCTGGTGCCCCTCTTCCATACACTCCTAACAGCCTCCTGTTCCATCGCTGAAACAGTAGTGCGCCACGGAGCGCTCCAAATGACGCGGGCATGGTGTGCGGCACTCCATAACGGGCGCCAATAAAACACGTGAACAGTACGGGACCCGGGTGTATAGGTTCTTCAGGCATTTCTTGCAGTAGTTGAGCTCCCAGGTCTGGCAGAATTTCACTGCTCGCCGGTCCATGTGACAGAAGCCACTGGTGACCTCCTACCCCGCGGTCTAACGACCAGGCTTCTTCCAGAAGAAACGTTGACTCTGTCTCATGGCCGTATCGTTCTGCTCCGCCAGGTGCTGGAGGACCTGTCCCACCAGCGGGTTGCTCTGGAAGTCCCAATCTGAAGAGGGTGGGTTGGGATACAGTTTGTGGCACTCAGGGCATTGGCCATGTGACTGCATTCCCTCACAGCTCGCCTCCCTATTGAAGGCACTCATGCACAGGTCGCATATGAAGCGGCCACAGGGGAGATCAAATGCTCTGTGGAGTCCTTTGGCACAGGATGGGCAGTGTAGGTGAGAGGCTGTAGCGTGGGCAACTTTCTCTAGCTTTGCCTTGTCCATGGTTTCCTTCTTGGTCTCCTTCCCCTTCTCGCTGACACTTCCAGGCAAACTAAATGGTGAAGGGGATAGAGAATGGCTTAATTTAATGAATTGTAATTAAGTGCCTACTCATTTTTGTCCACCCACTGCTATGTTTGGATGCATGTAATACATAGCCTAGAAAACACTTTGAGTTTACTGCAGGTGTTGCCCTTTTCCTTTCCTCCCCGCCATGGTCTTCCTTGGCTGCGGAGTTCTTTGTTCACCACGGGGCTGGCCCCGTATGCAACGCAGACGGATGTCTATCACTCTTTGCACTGCACCGCTGTCTCACAGTCTTTTGTGAGATGTTTGGTTGAAGCACAGCCTCTGAAACAGATGTGGTTGTCCTTGAGATAAGGCTTGCGTTTATCCAGTGTCTTGCTCCTGAAGCTGCTGCATTTTCTCAGAGGTTGAGGCTTGTTGTGTAATGGACACTGTTTGGGTCCTCAACTGTCTTTCCTGAGGGATGAGCCTGGTTAGCATCAGACTGAGATGAAACTTCTGTCTTCCGTACAGACACTGGAGTTCTGTGTTCTCTGTTGTGCTTCTCTGGTGTTTTTTTCAGTCTTTGTGGAGCTTGAACCGCCTGTGTTTAGGAAGGTGAAGCTTGGATCGTTGCTGGTCCTCGCTTGGTTGACAATAAGATTGGCGAAGAAGGAGAACGGTGGGAATGCAACCCGATGATCTTCCTTGTATTTTGATGTTTGTGAGATCCATCTTTCTTGTAGGCTGTAGGGGAGCTTCTCTATGATTGGATTGACACTGTGAGATGTGTTCAGACACGAGAGATCTGGTAGCTGTCCACCAGCTTTAGCTGCCTCCAGCTCTAGAAGCATGTCTCCAACTCTCTTAACTTCTTGTTGTCTTTGTTTGTGATATTCAGAAAATCTTTCTTCAGAAGTGCGTTTTCAATCACTTCAGGTGAACCGTAGCAGTCTTCAAGTCTCTGCCATACCATCGTGAGCCCTGTTGTTGCGTTGTGGACGTGCACCGATCTGATCCTCTTAGCCTGCTGAGATGACTCGGGTCCAAGCCATTTGGAGAGCAGGTCCAGCTCTTCTCTGGCTGTCAGATTTAGGTCTTGGGTGCTGCTAAGAAAGGATGATTTCCAGGCCCAATAGTTTTCTGGATGGTCATCAAACTTCAATAGGCCGGAACTCACCATTTCACGACGTATCAGGTATTTAGTTACATCTGTAGCTCTTGCTGTATCAGGTGGATCATCTCTGAGGGCAGTTGCAGGCCGTGGTTGTGGCTGGGGAGATGGCAGGTGGGCTTGGTTGGACTGCACAATGTTGTGGGGTTGTTCTCCTACAGACATGATCTCTCCTCTGTAGCCTTTAATGTTTTTCTGGAGAGGGGGGAATATGTTGCAGTTCTGCTGGTTACCTGAAGGACTGACTGGTAGACCGCTGTGCTCATGACCACTTTGTTTGTCAAATCAGAGGACTGGTTCAGTTTTGTAGCATCTGGCTGTATCAACGTTGACCACTGCTGGCTGGACCTTTGATGATTCCGATGACCTTTGGTCATGATGAAGTGGAGCAGTGTACATGGTTGTGTGCGATTGTACATACTCACTGGTGCGTTGAGCTGTGCTGAGAGGTGTCATCTGTGTTTCTATCAGACGATGTCATTCCATGTTTTCATCTTCGGCTGCTGCTTCCAGAACCTCAGCTTCAGCTATGGCTGCACTAGCAGCTTTCTCCTGTTTGACAACATGCAAGTGTGCTTTTACCTCTGCTTTCCTTCTAGCTGCCAGAGCAGCTGCTTCAGCCATAACCCTTTGCTGCTCATCTTCTATGCAGGCTTGTTCTCTAATGATATCCACTTCACATATAGCATAGGAAGGCAGTGTGCGTGCCGCCTCTGCTTTAGCACAAGCCTAGTTGGCTGCAGCACTAGCTGATGACAGGTTAGACTGACTCGAATGTCTAGAACTCGTGCATTGTGACCTGGCAGCTTCAGCACTAGCTGATGTCAGGTTTGATTGCCTAGAGTTTCTAGAGCTTGAGCACCATCTCCAGCGTGTTGTATGGGCTGCCCTCTACATCTGGATGCTGAAGGAAGGCTGGGGTGTTACCTTGATCCTTTGGTTGTTGCATGATGAGCTTGGGTTACCACCCTGTGATGATGTCTGATGGCTGAAGAGTCTGGCTGGATAGCGATGTGAAGAAGGGATCCACTCTTCTTGTGGCTGGGCGGTCATGTAGTCAGTCTTTTTACTGTTCTGCCCTCACAATGTGTAAGCTACAAAGCTTGGCAGACAGCTTACACTCTTCCAATAAAGAATAAGGAGGCATTGGTACCATTAAGAATCTTTAGTATAAAATATGTTGTTTGTAAAACAGATACAGAAAGGAGAAAATGAGAAAAAGTCACTATATACATTCACACAATCTAAGTGTCCATATAGCTTAATAACTATGCTTTAGCTCTGTCACAAGAGATATCTGAACCTTTAAAATAGCTAGATACATCCAAAAACCAAGGAAGCTAAATTCCGTCACGAAACAATAGCTAGCATGCTAACACACAATGTTAGGTAAATGGGCGATAGTTAGCCCAATTAGCTTAGCATCATCGGAACTTAGAAAACTAGAATAAACATGTAAAAAACGTAAATATTCTAGAAACACAATTTGATTTAGCAAAAGCATGTTCTAATAACTTGAAACTACTTACAGACGTATCTTTAACCAAGGCCTAGTAAAAATGAAAAGTGGGCTTGTCTGTCTTTTGTCACTGGGATTGTTCTGACAGGAAATAGCTCTGAACCGAAAGTTAGCAAATTTAAAGCTAAAGTAACCAAATTCGCCACTAGATGACAACATAGGGCAATATAATACTTTGTACAGAAATACAGCTATCTGAACAGTCGTCATTCGATCAAGATGATCCGATCACTATCTGATCGAGATTTGTTGCATCTACACGGTAATAAAACGTGTCTCTTATCTGTCCACTTCGTCCATATTGTGACCAGATTCCCTGGTCCCACCCTGTATGCAAATTAATCCAACCTGCCTTGGACCTCCAATTATGATACAAGCTGTATAAATTGACAGCACACTTTTATAGTCAATAGTTTTATACTCTCATCATTACAGCCTACTTTTGTTATCCAGCGATTTAAGACTAGGCGTAGTAGGCTACTTTCCCGATAACCTCGACCTGTCCACAGCCGTACAAATAAATATTCAGAGAATCTCTCCCATCCCTAAAAAAGTCACCACACAAACGAGCTGAGTATCTAGATGTGTGTACAAAATACCGTTTTTTGCACTGTTTTAATAAAAATCACACTTTGTCACTAATACAGTAAAAACAGAAACAGATGAAGTTACAGGTTAGGCTACAAAGTGCATCTCTGAATGGTGCAACGCATTATCAAAACAGGTCTGGACAGGGTTGTTCTTTACACATTGATGTTTATGTATGTTGTCTTTATATTATTGTAATTTTGTATTGTTATTAACCGGCTTTAGTATAGGCCTAAACAGTACCAAAGGGGAAAAAAGCGGCATGCTGGGAGAACGACCGTGGTTTGGTTTCCTCCAAATCATTGATCAGCGATAATTCGCCAATGGAACCTCAATATGATAACATAAAGGCCTGATTGGTGGAGTGCTGCAGAGATGGTTGTCCTTCTTGAAGGTTCTCCCATCTCCACAGAGGAACTCTGGAGCTCTGTCAGAGTGACCAGCGGGTTCTTGGTCACCTCCCTGACAAAGGCCCTTCTCCCCCCTGATTGCTCAGTTTGGCCGGGCGGCCAGCTCTAGGAAGAGCCTTGGTGGTTCCAAACTTCTTCCATTTAAGAATGATGGAGGCCACTGTGTTCTCAGGGACCTTCAATGCAGCAGACATTTTTGGTACCCTTCCCCAGATCTGTACCTTGACACAATCCTGTCACGGAGCTCTACGGACAATTCCTTCGACCTCATGGCTTGGTTTTTGCTCTGACATGCACTGTCAACTGTGGGACCTTATATAGACAGGTGTGTGCCTTTCCAAATCATGTCCAATCAATTGAATTTACCACAGGTGGACTCCAATCAAGTTGTAGAAACAGCTAAAGGATGATCAACGGAAACAGGATGCAACTGAGCTCAATTTTGAGTCTCATAGTGAAGGGTCTGAATACGTATGTAAATAAGGTATTTAACTTTTTTATTTTTAATAATTTTGCAAAAATTTCTAAAAACCAGTTTTTTCTTTGTCATTATTGGGTATTGAGTGTAGATTGATGAGGATTTGTATTTATTGAATCCATTTTAGAATAAGGCTGTAACGTAAAGAAAATGTGGAAAAAGTCAGGGGGTCTGAATACTTTCCGAAGGCACTCTATGTTGTTTAATAGCCTGTTGAAATGTTGAACTTCAATTGATAGTGACATAATCATACATTACTTCCCAAGCAAAGCAAATGTTTTGTCTCCTGAATGTCATAGAGACAAACCAAAGATATCCCATATACATCGGGAGTTACTTCTTTCCCCAGCATTTTACAGCTTGTTTCTAGCATTGCGGACTAAAGTGTCATTATAGATTGCTTTATATAATCAGGTCCATTTATTTGTTTTCTAAATCTTAAGCTAACAAGGGGTAGGCCTATGCTTTTAGCCATTTTCTTCAACAAAAGCCACAATACCCTCACATAACCCCTCAATTCGAACCCTGGTTGTAACTTAACACACCAAGCCCTTCACTGACATTGAGATATTTAAAGAGTGCATGGTGACTGAAGGAATTTGCTGACAAAATCTATGGATAGTAGGCTATAATTTAATCAATCAAACAGGTAGGCCTACCTCTTATTTCTTGAATAGGAAGAAATAGGCTCCAACACAAAGCCCTCTTATTGTTATTAGCCTAAAGTCAAATTAAAATGAAGACTGTTGAAATGAATTAGGCCTTCTCGAATTAGCCTATTTTCAGCACCCATGCGCTGTCCATCTCCGCAGCTGCCGCTTCATAGGAATGTAAGTTATTTCAATTACTTGAATATGGCTTATTGTGAGGTCAATAACTCTGATAAATAGCTTCATTATGGGCAACGAAACATACCGTTTTTATTCAAATCTATTATAGCAGTAGCAAGTTTACCTCCAGTCCCCCTCATCTTCACTCTCTCCCTCTCAAACTGAACAGGACATCAGTAGGCCTAGTCCGCGCGCACAGATATTGAATTTGTTTGGCCAGGGTTCATGATTGGTATAGCCTATCCATTGCAGTATATAATGCAGTGTAGACTAGTTTTATATACACCATCACAGCAGCGCAAAAACTCTTAGAAATATAACTCACTCTTCATATAGCCTAGGCCTATGGATTATTTCATTGAGACCATACTAGGCACACTTGATATTGCGCGCCCAGCAGAGAATCTGGGATGAGGGGCAGCATCAGGCACTAATTCTTAAACACTGAGCAACTAATTCTCAAACACTGAGCAATATGGCATTTCATTTATTACAAATAGCATGACCCTCCCCCTGACTGAAATTGAAAAAGCATGACCCTCCCCCATTTCCCTCATGGGTAACAATTGTGTACATTCCGACCGCTCCCTTATCATATTGAGGTTCAGTTAGCAAATTATCATTGATCAGTGATTGGAGGAAACTTCTCCCAGCATGTCACTTTTTTCCCCTTTGGTACGGTTTAAGCCTATACTAAAGGTTATTTACAATACAAGATTACAATAATACAGTATAAAGCAACGTATGTAAACATCCATGCATAAAGAACAACCTTGTCCAGACCTGTTTGGATAATGCGTTGCACCATTCGGAGATGCATTTTGTAGCCTACTCTGTAACTTAACCTGTTTCTGTTTTTACTGTGCGCATTTGGGGTTGTCATCTTATTTATACTATGCAATAGTTGTATTTTGTACACACATCAATTTATACAGATTGTGTCATAAGGGGAGGTCCATAAGGCAGGTTGGATTCATTTGCATACAGGGAGGGACATAGCTGCGGGAGGTTGTTTTGAGTAGGGGGTGCTGAATAATAAAGCATTAGATGCATACATGCATCTATGCAGACTAACAATAAAATCCAATTCCTGATGGGATGAGAAGCCTAAGCATAGGACAAGATTCGGTAACAGTATCACTGCTGCCTAAGTTAATTTAACTCATGGCTGTTTGCAAAAAAAGCCTGCAAAAAAAGCCTGTTGTGAACAGCACATACATTTCTTTGTAGGCTACTGCATAATTACACAACTGAGCACAAAAAATAAACGGTTTCAGGACCATTAGATGGTTGCAGACAAGGTCGTTTTTATTGATCTGTTTGTCAGAGTCAGCATTAGCCTGTAGGCCTATACTAACATGTCATTTTTGTCATTTAAAAAAAGATTCTGCTGATGTCTCCAGTCATAAAGTGTAGTAGAATTGCATGAAATGTGTTTATAAACACAAAAAGAAAGAAGACACTGCATGGCTGAGCGCGTGACTACGTGCTCAGCCATGCATTGAAAACTGCAGTCTTTTTTGCAAACAGTGATTGAGTTATATTATTAGCCTAAATTATGACTATCCAATCTACTTATCACATTAGTATTAGTAGGCTAGCTTACATAAGTCTGCAAATGCGATGATAGATGCGTGGAATGCTTTATTATAAAGGTGAATTTTATGGTAAAAATTAGCTTCGCCAAACTTGAAACTCACGTTCAGCCTGTGGGAGAGGGAAGAGGGACAAAGAGGAATAGAGAGAGACCCGACTACTGAAACTAAACTGTCTATCATACAGCAGAGCACGTGTCCAACTCCAAACCCCCACAACTGAATAGATAAGAGCATATCATGAGCGCACGGCTTACAAAACAGAGCTGGGAGCTCTCCATGCAGAATGGGGCCCATATATAAATATCCAATGTGTTTTTCTCTCCCCTACCCCAATCCCATTATCATTTATATCAATAATGCAAAATTTTTACATTTTAGTCATTTAGCAGACGCTCTTATCCAGAGCGACTTACAGTTAAGTGAGTGCATACATTATTTTTTAATACTGGCCCCCCGTGGGAATCGAACCCACAACCCTGGCGTTGCAAACGCCATGCTCTACCAACTGAGCTACATCTGTTCCACTGCTCTTAACCGCTAGGCTACCTGCTGCCCATCACAATGCATATTTTGATTGTCTACACCTGTCGACAAATGCGGGAACAATCAGAATGTGTACAAGAGCAGGACAACGGACGCATGTTAGAACCAAGTATAAACGGGGCTAGTGACGTAAAAAAACAAACACTCATGAGCCTCATTTATACCTGGTGCTAACATGCGGCCTTTGCACTGATCTTATCCACATTCTGATTGTGCCCACATTGTAGCCGTTGCAGCTACACATGATAGTAAAATGTGCCTTTATCCGTACACTGTACTGTGTCCACATTGTAACCAGATTTTCTGATGCCTCCCTGTATACAGATTATTTAACAGATATTCTTTAAAAATAATATTTATTTATTTTAAGACAATTATTGATGCAACATGTCAATGGTGCTACCTGTCAATGATTTTAGAGACCGGTATAATTATGATTTAAATGGTTTGACCATCCAAATCTGTTTACACTTGATTGATATCCAGATACCATGAGTCCCTGACTACCTCTGGAGGTGGTCAGGAAGATCTGATCACAATCAGATCACAATGCGTCTTTCAATCATCTACACCTGTCTAAAAATGTGGGCACAATCAGAATGTGGACCGGATCACGACAAAAGACTCATGTTAGAACGAGGTTTAAACGGGGCTACGGAGGCGTCATATTGGTGATGGAGAACGTTGACCTTTGCAAGGAAATTTAATGGACACATGCAGGAAGAAGTAGACCTAATCTTAAAGCATTCTATAATTATGTTGTTCAAAGATGAGCGAATCCTATCCTCATAAAATGTGTTTTGCCAGCGCTGCCAATTATTTTAAGAGGCCATCAAGTGCAGTTATGGACCCACATACTAAACAATTGTTATAATCTTGCTTTTAGGCCTATTGTATTTTTTTATTTTGTATTCACAATCACAAACTCTGAATTCACTCACACCTAATGTAAAATGTAGCCGCCTATCAAATTCCCTATACAGTTCTAGGTCTACTAGGCTATGAGGCAGTCAGACAGGACATCACACATTCTTGTCCTCACACACATAGAGAGAACAGACACTTACTGTAGATTCTAAAACAAGTCTTTATTGGTCAATGTACAGAAAGTGCTGCCGTGACCACCAAAGAGAAAGAAACCCCAAACATTTACAAAACAAAACGAAAATAAACATATATAAAAGAACTGTCTTGAACTGTTTTTAAAGGGTTTATATGCAAAACAGTTGACACATAGAGAATCTCAATTGCATACTTCTCACGTTCTCTCTAGCCTCCTTCTCAAAACCCATTGGAGGAGAAGGTCAGAGGGGCGGGACCTCTGGCTTTCTCGTCCAATGGGTTTTGAGAAGGAGGCGAGGACAGTGGACGCGAGGAGTGTGCAATTGAGATTCTCCCATGGTATAAAGATGGGGTGAAACAAGGCAATGGTAGACGCGCGTCTCACAATGATGACATTACAACCACAGGCGTTAAGACCGACAGGGGGAAAACCACTGCTACAGACATAAACATGTAACGGATGCAGAGTTTAGAGTGGCATTCTGGGAAATACAAGGGATCAGAAACAAGGAGTTGGCTAGATTAAGCTACATCAGACCTGTTATAGGCCACCAGAGAAGGAGCGAGAGGATCAATAGTTTCTGTTTTTTTACAGTGGGATTTCTGACAAAGGTGGCCTGTCATAGAAAAAACATAAGGGGTGTATCTCAATAGTCAATAGTCTCCTTGACTCCTTTCCTTAATCTGTCTGGACATGAAGTGGGCAGGTGAAAGCAAAATTCTGGTAGGCAATGGCACCCACCAGTTTGCTTTCACCTTACCTGTTTTTGATGGCAGGTGAAGGAAAGAAAACAAGGAGAGGAAGCCGCTTTAGCCCATTGAGATGTACCCAAAGAGAATGGGCGCGTTTGAGTGGTAAGGCTAAAGCAACCGACTGTAGACGAAAGTCGGGAGGAGAAACTGCGACAGCCGAATGTCGGACACTAATGTGGTTTTCCAACAGCAAAGCTCAGATCAACATGGCAGTGTTGCCATTGTTTATAAAGATTTTTCTTTATAATGTCGAATAAACATCTCCAACCACCATATCACTCAAACGGAAATCATATGTGTGTACATTGTAGGCTACAATCAATTAGTGAAGGGAGCCTAAAATATTACATTGATTTGTATATATCATGTTTGAGTCACATTCTTGTGGGTTAAACAAAAACACCCTAATGATTGATTGACAATAGAGTCTCCCACAATGCAGGCGATTGCTGCAGGATGATGTTGGTGAAGAGCAACTGCAGAAACTTGCAGTCGACTACAGTCAAAACTTCATGAACTTTGATCACATGATTTTGGTAAAGTTCATGCAGTCGACATGTAGACAATTTTTATCCTCACAATGCAACACACTTTGAAAGGCGGTGACCAACACACCGACTTGACAAAAGTGATCCGCTTGAACGCGCCCAATGTGACAAGTTGTCTCTGTGCCCAGGCTGAAAATGCTAACCTGTCAAGCCAAGAATAGGAATTTTGACTGATGTTGCCTTCTGGTGGTGACTAAAGGGATGGTTTACCCCCAAATTTGTTTGTCAGACGCTTACATGTGCATATTGCGTGATTTAAACAACAGATGGCATGGACTTTAGACAATATTTCATGTATGAAAGTTTGATTATGGGGTGAACTATCCCTTTAAGTGTCTATTCTCATACCCTCATCTTAGCCTCAGAAGTAGGTGGACGCACGCAGGGACACAAGTCAACAGCAAACACAGAGAGAGGCATGACCATGAGGGCTAAAGTCACCCTCAAGTACTAATCTAGGATCAGTTGTCCATTTTCCCTCCTAATGGTTAAAGTTAGGATTGAATATGTGGTTAGGGGCAACTTGACTACTCAAAATGCCCCTGATGCAAGCAAGTTTGGACATCCAGTTTGAGGAAAGGTAGGTGGGTGACGAGGTGAATTATAGTTCAGCTATGCTACCTGCTATGTACACGTCACGAGGGATTTATAAAAACATACAGGAACTTTTCTCTCTTTTTCATATGTTCAAGAAAAAGAACCAGGCAGACAGAAAAAAAAGGAGAATCTATCAAAATGTTCAAAATTTGTTTTGTAAATACATCCTCTTATACCTCTGTTAATGACAATTTGTAAGTCTGTCTTTCAGAAGACCTAAAATAAACATTTCCAAGATTTAAAATTAATAAAATATCATCTCATAATCTAATGCAAAAAAACTACTTTAAAGTACAGTATTAAAATTGCAAAGAAATGCAACAATTTGTATTAATGCTAAAGAGGGGACATACAATTTACAATGAACGCATTCCAATATCTTTTTGTATTAGTATCAACAGCAATTGAGATACATAACGGGGAAAATGTGGTGTCCAATTTTTTGTGTCCAAACCCAGAAATAATTCAACAGATGAACGAGCCATTGGATATAAGGTGGAAATGTGCTTGTGCAAGTTTTCAATTGGCCCTATTGTGTTGTCAATGGCAGTCTTAAATAGGAACGATTAGTTATACCAAAATCGGAGAAATCAGCTCCACTGGCATTAGTTGTAATGCCTTAGTTTGACCAGAAGAGAGCAACATTTCATTAAAAATGTGCCGTTTTAACAACTGATTGTGACTGACTTTCAGCAGATTCTGTATAATATGTAGGTTTGTGTATATGTGTGAGAGATCAATATGTTATCGAAGAGCTATCCCATTCCAGCTTGCTCTTCTGCTTTCCCTCCTTCTTCACTTCCCTCTCATCCTCCTCCTCTTCCTCCTCTGTTTCATCACTGTCGCCTGACTCTGCACTCATGTCGCCTGCCTGCTCATCGTCCTCTTCATCATCCTCATCTTCCTCTTCCTCTCTTACCTCCTCCTCCACCGCCTGAGGCCCTCCGATATGCTACAGGACAGGAGAAAGTGGAACACTGAATTACTCTTCAAATATGTAGCTGTTGATCAGAAAACCTCCCTGCAGGTGCTATCTGGCCTTAGCTGTATGCGATCATGAATAATATTACTTATTAAAGGACAAAAATAATGTCCTTGCTACAAAACCCAAAATCTAAATCTAATACCAAAACAGTGTCAATGTAATAAATGTAACGCAATACATGCAATAAAACCCCAACCACAAATCAACTCCTAGCCATTCAACTAGACCTAGACCTATTAAATCATTTCAAGTGCCATCGAGTTGATATAGTTGACATTGCCTTCTTTGGGACATCCTTTGTATAATGTTCTCTCACCTCCATAGGGTTGACTGTGATGGTGAGGGTGGAGTTGTCCCAGTCCATCTCTGGGTCCTTGGCCCCGTCCTCCTCCCTCTTGGAGCCGTCCTGGTGGGTACTGTGGAGCCTATAGATGCCCAGCACCACTATGACCACCAGGGCGGCGATACAGATCACTATCACCACCGTGGCAGCTGGAGAGGTGCCTGTGGGGGAGAAGAGTGTTTAAAGGGTAAGTTCACCTGAATTACAACATTTGCTGTGTCCTCCCTACCTTTGGGAGATCACTCAGTCCTGTGTGTGTGTGTGTGTGTGTGTGACACAGAGAGAGGGAGAGAGAGACAGCGTGTGTCTGTGTGTGTATAATCTGAAGGCTTAGCCTGGGGTTCTACAACTGGCGGGCCGCAGGCCAAATTAAGCTTGCGGGTGATTTTACTTGGCTCCCCAAGTTTTCAGAGCAAAAAAAGCTATTTTAATTTTGGAAATCTGTTCCAAAGTATTCACACACATAATCTGTGATCACAATGTTTGAAATGATTGTTTGGGCTTCTTGTGGTCAATTTGCAGTCTACAGATTATTTATAATTATGTCCCGGCCCCCTGACCATCCGCTCAAGAAAATATCGGCCCATGGCTGAATCTAGCTGATGATCCCTGGTTTAGCCTAATCTGGATCCCCCTCCAGTTCAACAAAACACACTCTCAAGCCTCTGATAATAGCAGGGCCATGTCCTCACCGTGTGTGTGTGTGAGTGTGTGGTTGTGGGTATGTGTGGGTGAACGCTGCTGGGTGCCTTACCTGAGATGTGGGAATTGAGAGTGTGCACCATTAGTGGATGATGCACAGGCCGCATGTACTGGGATTGGACAGCCATGTGATTGACATGCTCTATGGGTGCTGAGTTGTGGAGGACGCTAACCTGGGGGCGGGACAAAGAACATATCAGTCAGTATGGAGATGATAATGATTTAGAGAAAGATAGACCGGTGAGATAAAGGGTAAATGGGTCTGGTTGATAAGTGACGGTTCAGAAATGGGAGGAGAGACTGAGTTGTGAAGGGTGAGAGAAATGGAGAGAGGGGTGTAGAAAGAGGCAGGAAGACAGAGGAGTGGCAGTGTTGGAGATATGGGAGAATAGAGAGTGTGAGTGTGAAAGGGGTGAAATAGAAAAGGAAAGATAGGTAAAGTTTCTTCCCTGACCTCCAGATTAAACTCGTTGCTGGTGTAGCGGCCGTTGAGCTCGGAGCAGGTAAGCCTGAACCTCCTGTTAGTCAGGATCGCCGGGCGCCAGTTCCTGTAGCGCACCTGCCTGAGGGCCTCCTCATAGTGGGCCATGGAGTCCACACCTGGGGAAAAGGTATTATTATCAAAGGTGTCCCTGGTGTTTCCAGCCATATATAGATGGTGTCCCTCAGGGCTCAGTGCTGGGCCCAGCTCTAATATCTTCTAGAGCTTCTCATACCATTACCAAGCAGGTGACACACAACAAGGAATTTATGTTTATGTATGAAAAGTGTGATATGAATAATGCGTCATAAATTGAAGTGCATACCATATATGGAGATGCCTGAGGTGGAGTTTGTGGCGTCCAGGTGTTTCCCCATTAGGGAGCTGTGGTGAATCTCCAGACTCTCGTGCTCTGGGTTGAGCTCCTCTCCGATCACCAGGACATCACAGTAATCCAGGTTGTGCATAACCTCCAGAACACCAGGCCTGTGGACTATACGCACACACACACACAGACACACAATCCAACACAGACATGAATGCTCACACACTCACTTTTTCAACGCCATGCTATATCAACACGTATCCATGGTAACCACCTCACCCACCTGCGCTGAACGGCACACCGTCGGTCTTGGTTACAGTGCTGGTGATGCGCAGCTCCTTGAAGGGTGCCACGCCCATGGCTCCACGCAGGTCGGAGGAAGGCTTGACGAGTCGATCTGAACCAGTGATGGTGATCCGTGGCTCGCTTGGTGGCAGGACTATTACTACTGCCTTAATGTCTGGGATGGAGATGCATGTATCCTCCCCGAAACACCTGAGCACCCAAAAACAACAGGAGAGAGGGAGGGTGAAGAAGAGGGGAAAAGGAGAAGAAAATGGAGATAGACATTAGCGTATGTCTTGACAGATAATGCATAAAGTGCACTTTCTTTTCTTCAGGTCATAATTGTTCTGGCCAGGGGAGTTTTTGTAGATAATTGGCCTTCAGATAAGGAATAACAGGGTAAGAAAGACTAGGGGAACATCACTACCATCTGATATCATATTGGAATCGAAAATGGAATAGATTACATTGTGTGTCACCATTAATTTGTGCTTCCACCCAAGAGAATACAGACTACTGTACATACTCTTTCTGGTCCTAGCAATGAATGACTGGGCACTTTTCATTTTAATTTCAGAGATGTTAGACAGATACTGTAGGGACAGATTATGATAGTGGACTTCCAATATTTGTCCAATTGTGATCGCAAGTTGTCTCTGTTGGCAAAGGACTCTGCAGCATTTCAGATTTTTTGGGGAGTGATGCTGTTTTCAGACAGATGGCCCCAAGTTGCCCATTTCCAATAACACACTCTTGGACATGCACCCACCCACGCAGGCACACTCTCTCTCTGTTTATCCTATAAATGGCCTGATATGATATAAACACACACTAATTATCACATTTTCTCATCAACACAATTTAACTCTTTCTCAGCCCACGGTTGACATGAAGCGTAACCCCAAGCAAAGAAACATTTAATGAGATATTACTACATTCACTGATGGAAAAAATAACTTTCAATCTAATCAATGTAATAGTTCTTGGTCAAAGCTTGTAACTCTATGAGACTACCGGTAAGTGGAATAAGAGTGTAGAAACAACAACCAAGCATTAGGGGCAAGGACTTGTTTCTGGACAGGCCATTCTCTCCTTTCAAAGTAACTACTGTTGAAGATGAAGGCAGTAGACTATAGAGCAGAAACTCTGACGAAGTTGCCCCTAGACACCGATTTAAGATCAGTTTTGCAGTTATCCATAACAGATTACGACTTGGGGAGGGTAAGCTGATCCTAGATCTGTGATATATACTGAACAAAAATATAAACGCAACATGTAAAGTCTTGGTCCCATGTTTCATGAGCTGAAATAAAAGATCACTGAAATGTTTAACACACACAAAAAGCTTGTTTCTCTCAAATGTTGTGCACAAATTTGTTTACATCCCTGTTAGTGAGCATTTCTCCTTTGTCAAGATAATCCATCCACCTGATAGGTGTGGTATATAAAGAAGCTGATTAAACAGCATGATCTTTACACAGGTGCACCTTGTGCTGGGGACAATAAAATGCCACTCTAAAATGTGCAGTTTTGTCACACAACACATTGCCACAGATGTCTCAAATTTTGAGGGAGCGTGCAATTGGCATGCTGACTGCAGGAATGTTCATCAGAGCTGTTGCCAGAGAATTGAATGTTAATTTCTCTACCATAAGCCGCCTCCAACGTTGTTTAGGAGAATTTGGCATTATGTCCAACCGGGCTCACAACCACAGAGCACGTTTAACCACGCCAGCCGAGGACCTCCACATTCGGCTTCGTCACCTGCGGGATCGTCTGAGACCAGCCAACCGGACAGCTGATGAAACTGAGGAGTATTTCTGTCTGTAATAAAGCCCTTTTTGGGGAAAAACTCATTCTGAATGGCTGGATCTGGTTCCCCAGTGGGTGGGCCTATGTCCTCCCCGGCACACCCATGGCTGCGCCCCTGCCCAGTCATGTGAAATCCATAGATTAGGTCCTAATGAATTTATTTCAATCGACTGATTTCCTTATATGAACTGTAACTCAGTAAAATCTTTGAAATCGTTGCATGTTGCATTTATATTTTTGTTCAGTAGATCCTAAGGGCACCTTCTACCCAGAGCTAGGAGCTGTCCTATCACCCAGGCAGTCTGGGTAAAACAACCTGGCCATCGTCCAGGTTCATTACAGTTTGAGAGGAGCAGAGTGAAGTCTCTCAGGATTAATGCCAACGCCGGCACCTAACGCCTTGAGTAATTACGCTTTTCAATGGTTGGTGAAAAGTGCTCTTCACTCACTCACTTATTCATTAACTTAAGTTCCCACGGTAATTAAGAACGGTCTTTTGTTTATATGATAACTGTCTGCTGCTTCTGGTTTACTAGCAAAAATAAATGTGTCACATTCGTGGTCTGTTTGGGCTGCTTTCCCTTGGAAATTCCTTGCATTAAGACTAGGCCTAAATGAAGCACGTATTAAGACACATTGTTCTCCTTAACTACATAACAGACTGGCTTGTAATGGGATGTCTGTATTTGTATGGCTAGGAAGAGTGTGTGTTGTGTGTGATTAGCTGTGCTACGTAACTACCAAACAAACTGGCTCTGATAGGGAAATGTGTGTGTGTGTGCATGCATGCATGCATGCGTCTGTAACTCCACAAACAATTACCCCTAACAACATCAGTATAACTGCTAAACAAAGTTTGTGAGGTGTAGCGTGCCCCACACTAAACTAAGGCTCTCGCTAAATAAATGCCATCTGACCAGCAACACTATTAAGGGGTTGCGTCCCAAATGACACCATATTCCCTACATAGTACACTACTTTTGACCAGAGCCCAATAACTAGAGAATAGGGTGCCATTTGGGATGCAGCCAGGGCCTCTTGTCGTATGGAGCATTAAAGTGCCTGCTTAATAGGATGGGCCATCTCTCTTTATACAAGGCAGTGCTCTGAGTTCTCCTGAGTTAGACTAAACCTATTACAGCTCCTGTGGCAGGAGTCCACTATCCATCACACAAGTCCATTTTGATTTGGCCGACCCCCCTTACTGCTTAACTGTGAACAGAACACACACACACCTTTTTCACCTTTTCTCTCCATCCTTTCCTTTCTCATTCTTATTTGGGCCTACCTTTGTTTGGCAGTTAATTTCATTCCCCTATAGCTTCCAATTGGCTCATTCATCCCTCCTCCTCTCCCCTGTAACTATTTCCCAGGTCGTTGCTGTAAATGAGAACGTGTTCTCAGTCAACTTACCTGATAAAATAAGGGTAAAATAAATCTAATATAAAAATCACACGATCAATCTCGTTCTTTCTCTCCATTCTTCCACTCTCACTTCCTCTCTTGTTTTGGGCCTGTATTTCTTTACCAATACATTTCATTAACTCCTTTAAGACCGCACACTCTCAGCATACCATTTCTTCCTTTATCTTTCCCATTAGGTAATGGCGCAAACACATGAGCTGTTACAGATACTGTATGATGTTACGTTTTCCTTTCTAAACCAAGTGCCCTCACACCAAGAAGAAGTACTAATATCCAATTCTTTGTTCTTGAAATGGTGACTAGAGGAGTAGGAGAGAAATACAGAGAGAGGATAAAGAGAGAGAGAAGGATAGTGAGCGAGAGGTAGACAGAAAACTAGCCAGCCAGTCACCCACCCAGTCAGTCTTAACAGCGCTATATTCCTCTAATGATCAACCTTCCCTCTCGTAGTGCTCTCTGGCGTGAGAAACCCTGACACAGCAGATTGCCTTTCATGGCCTCATTCATTTCCTCATCCTCAGCTACTGCCACGTCGGCCCAGGCTAACACAGCTCCACAGCAACCGGGGCGCCACGGCAACCCGGCTGTCCTCTCAGCCATTAACGAGGGGAGAGATAAAGAGAGGGAAGCGACTCTGATTAGCATATCAGACACGGAGAAAGGACAGGCTGAGACGGGCACACACACACAGAGCCTGGAACACACTAGACACTGATTTCGAGGCCACGCCAGACGTACACACACACACTGACCCTGAGGACACATACAGAGCAAAAGCAGAGCCTCGGATGTGCACACACCATGCACCGTAAAGCGCGCACACACACACACACACTGACCTGAGGACATGCAGTTCAAAGTTCCTTTAACTCAGTAGATTCTCTATTTTCTCTCACTGTCACTCCATCAAAACACTTTCCCCTTTAATCCCTTCTCTCTTTCCCCACTTTCCCCAGATAGCAGCATTTGTTTACCTCTGCTGTTTTTGTTTCTGTGTAATATTGATAGGTTTAGGCTAATATACAGTTGATATACAGTTTTTCACAATTCCTGACATTTAATCCTAGTAAAATTCCCTGTCTTAGATCATTTAGGATCACCACTTTATTTTAAGAATGTGAAGTGTCAGAATAATAGTAGAGAGAATTATTTATTTCAGCTTTTATTTCTTTCATCACATTCCCAGTGGGTCAGAAGTTTACATACACTCAATTAGTATTTTGTAGCATTGCCTTTAAATTGTTTAACTTGGGTCAAACATTTTGGGTAGCATTCCACAAGCTTCCCAGAATAAGTTGGGTGAATCTTGGCCCATTCCTCCTGACAGAGCTGGTGTAACTGAGTCAGGTTTGTAGGCCTCCTTGCTCGCACACGCTTTTTCAGTTCTGCCCACAAATGTTCTATAGGATTGAGGTCAGGGCTTTGTGATTGCCACTCCAATACCTTGACTTTGTTGTCTTTAAGCCATTTTGCCACAACTTTGGATGTATGCTTGGGGTCATTATCCATTTGGAAGACCCATTTGCGACCAAGCTTTAACTTCCTGACTGATGTCTTGAGATGTTGCCTCAATATATCCACATAATTTTCCTTCCTCATGATGCCATCTATTTTGTGAAGTGCACCAGTCCCTCCTGCAGCAAAGCACCCCCACAGCATGATGCTGCCACCCCCGTGCTTCACGGTTGGGATGGTGTTCTTCGGCTTGCAAGTAGGCCCCTTTTTCCTCCAAACATAACGATGGTCATTATGGCCAAACAGTTATATTTTTGTTTCATCAGACCAGAGGACATTTCTCCAAAAAGTACAATCTTTGTCCCCATATGCAGTTGCAAACCGTAGTCTGGCTTTTTTATGGCGGTGTTGGAGCAGTGGCTTCTTCCTTGCTGAGCGGCCTTTCAGGTTATGTCAATATAGGACTCGTTTTACTGTGAATATAGATACTTATGTACCTGTTTCCTTCAGCATTTTCACAAGGTCCTGTTGTTCTGGGATTGATTTGCACTTTTTGCACCAAAGTACGTTAATCTCTAGGAGACAGAACGCGTTATGACGGCTGTGTGGTCCCATGGTGTTTATACTTGCGTACTATTGTCTGTACAGATGAACGTGGTACCTTCAGGCGTTTGGAAATTGCTCCCAAGGATGAACCAGACTTGTGGAGGTCTTGGCTGATTTATTTTTATTTTCCCATGATGTCAAGCAAAGAGGCACTGAGTTTGAAGGTAGGCCTTGAAATACATCCACAGGTACACCTCCAATTGACTCAAATGATGTCAATTAGCATATCAGAAGCTTCTAAAGCCATGACATCATTTTCTGGAATTTTCCAAGCTGTTTAAAGGCACACTCAACTTAGTGTATGTAAACTTCTGACCCACTGGAATTGTGATACAGTGAATTATAAGTGAAATAATCTGTCTGTAAACAATTGTTGGAAAAATTACTGTGTCATGCACAAAGTAGATGTCCTAACCGACTTACCAAAACTATAGTTTGTTAACTAGACATTTTTGGAGTGGTGACTCCAACCTAAGTGTATGTAAACTTCCGATTTCAACTGTATGATACTTGAATTTCCCCTATACCCATCATGAGGTTGCTACAACCTACCCTACGAATGAAAGTTTACAACGTAGGTGCACAGGAAGAGAGAAAAATTGTAGCAATGAAGGACAGACAGTGACACATTCAATACCGCCTTGCACACTCTTGCCTGCATCTAGCTGATCTAGGGTGTAATCATTTGTCCAGTGAAAACAGTTGCAAACGAGTTTATATTTGACAAATTCAGGTATGTTTTAACAGAATCGGCAGAATGAATGCACTGTTGATCACCCCGAACACGGTTCACTTTCATAGCAGCCACATACAAACAGCATGATCTCTTTGCTCTTTGTAGAATTCCTTCTCACATCTACCCACTATTCTGTAACCAGGCGAAAAAACCTTTACAAGCCAAACCTTCATACCATAACCACTAACTGCTACACACAGCCTACATTGTTGCCAACATATTAGTTAACGTCATAATCAGCATAGCTACTAAAACTAACGTGTTAGTAAATCTGCTACAATCTTGTAGTACAGTGTACAGCAAGTGGTTTAGCAATTACACCGGCAGGCCCCCGGTGGCAATACATTTATAAAACCAAAAGCTTACCTTGACTTGGAAGAGTTACAGAGTTGGATAGCCATAGCCAGCTAGCAAACAAAACACCCCTCTCTGTTTGAGAAGGGTGTTTGAGCCAGGTGTTTGAGTAGGCTAAACTAGCTGCAATATTTAACTTTTTGGGCGATCTGACCAAGTTCACATAAAAATGTGTGTTATAGATCTGTCATTGTCATTGAAAGCAAGTCTAAGAAGCGGTAGATCTGTTCTATGTGTGCTATTTCTATGCTTCCCATTCTTACGTTTCGTTTTTGCGTCTTTTACTTTCGGTTTTGTACACCAGCTCCAAACAGCTGAAAATACAACATTTTTGGTTATGGAAAATATATTTCACAGCAGTTTAGATGGTACAATGATTCTCTACACTATACTTGCTTGTTTTGTCACATAAACTGAAATTAAGTGAACTATTAGAAATTTAGTAAGAAGGAAATGGAGGAGTGATTGCTATATAGTGCATCTTTAAGTGAAAGTGAAAGTGAAAAAGAAATACTACGTAAAATACACTCAATAACTGGTTGTGCCACCTTAAAAAGGATCACTTTTTGAATGTTCCACAATTTATATTTTTTATGAAATTCACTGAGGAGGATGGTCCTCCCCTTCCTCCTCTGAGGAGCCTCCACTGTGTGAAATGCATGTACACAAATGATACTTGTATGTGTCTCTGTGACCTATTTCAAAGGGGATTAAGTGTATGGCTGGGTACAATACATGTTTCTGTATGTGTGAGAGTGAGAGAGATTGAGGAATGTGAACGTGTATGTGAGACAGATTAATTGTGTGTGTGCGTGCGTGCGCATACACATTGTTGGGGTCTGTACTCACTGTACGGTGGTGGTGATGTGTAGCCGTCTGAGGCCTGCTGTGGGGAACTGGCGTGAGTTGATGTAGGAGACCTTGGTCATGGCTGTGTTGATACTCTCCAGGTCCTCTCCCTCCATCACCAGCACCGACTGGGCCGGGTTAAAGTGAAACTGCACACACAGAAGAACACATGAATCAATTGATACAAGAGGGTAAGTGTGTGTTTCATGCATACACTACATGACCAAAAGTATGTGGACACCTGCTCGTCGAACATCTCATTCCAAAATCATGGGCATTAATATGGAGTTGGTCCCCCCTTTGCTGCTATAACAGCATCCACTCTTCTGGGAAGGCTTGCTTCCATTCTGCGGGGACTTGCTTCCATTCAGCCACAAGAGCATTTGTTATGCCGGGCATTGATGTTGGGCGATTAGGCCTGGCTCACAGTCGGCGTTCCAATTCATCTCAAAGGTGTTCGATGGGTTTGAGGTCATGGCTCTGGCAGGCCAGTCAAGTTCTTCCACACCGATCTCGACAAACCATTTCTGTATGGACCTTGCTTTGTCATGCTGAAACAGGAAAGGGCCTTCCACAAACTGTTGTCACAAAGTTGGAAGCAAAGAATCATCTAGAATGTAATTGTACGCTGAAAAAGAGCCCCAGACCATTATTCCTCCTCCACCAAACTTGACAGTTGGCAATATGCCTTCGGGCAGGTAGCATTCTCCTGGCATCTGCCAAACCCAGATTCGTCCATCGGACTGCCAGATGGTGAAGCGTGATTCATCACTCCAGAGAACGCGTTACCACTGCTCCAGAGTCCAATGGCTGCGAGCTTTACACCACTCCAGCCGACGCTTGGATTTGCGCATGGAGATCTTAGGCTGGTGTGCGGCTGTTCGGCCACGGAAACCCATTTCATGAAGCTCCCGATGAACAGTTCTTGTGCTGACGTTGCTTCCAGAAGCAGTTTGGAACTCGGTAGTGAATGTTGCAACGCGCTATGTGCTTCAGCACATGGCGGTCCCGTTCTGTGAGCTTGTGTGGCCTACCACTTTGAGGCTGAGCCGTTGTTGCTCCTAGGGCTGTTACAGTGACCGTATTACCGGCGGTCATGAGTCATGACGGCAGTCAAATTCCACGTGACCGTTTAGTCACGGTAATTAGGCTTCTCCAAGCTCTGATGCTGCTGATGGTCATTAGTAGCCTACCAAACTTGCTAACTTCCTGGTACTCAGCACTCTATTGTTCACTCTGACATCAATGAAAATGTAATCGAAAATCTAATGAAACACTTCATGTGAGCCCATGAGCTCATGTTGCGCAACATTTCTATAGGCTATGCAATTACGTGAGAAAACAGAGTTTTAATGGCCTCTATTAAAAAGAGGAGGATCCCGTCAGCTTTCTATAGGCTAGGCCTACTATATCTCTATCTCAACTTTCCTAATATTAAGCACATTGCTTCGCTTTACAACAGGAGTGTAGCCTACCTGGCTGGCATGATAATGAACCATGGGAAAAGTGTCCTCCATTCGCTATTTAAGTGCATAGATTACTTGTTTTTCCCCCCATGCCCCTATTCCGAGACAGGTGCATTATAATGGTCCATTCTAAATCAAAACTAATATCACACTTATATTATTGAGTATATGTAAAGACAACATTAAATTAAGAATAGTCTGATGGGTGACAATATTAGCCTATCACTTGTGAATGATTTATTATCACTTGTGAATATCGCCCAGCTTGTGCATTAAGGCAAGAAACTGCACATACCTTTTCTTGGCGACTTTTTCACATCATGGTCGCACACCTCATGTATCCCGCCTAGCCCATAGGCCTCTATGTTTTGATAAGGTTTGTATCACAACTAAAGTGGCCAAATAACTTCTTAAAATTAAGTACATTAATCCGCTTTATAACCGGTGTAGAGCCTAACTGGCATACATACGCTGCGCGTGACATTTTATGTTTGGGGAAGATCATTTTCATCATAAAAATGCACCTTTATAATTAAGCATTACATGCATAATCACGTTTGCTGTCACTTTCGAGAAAAGTGTTTTCCCGCTAATTGATTGCATTTTGGAACATTCGCGCTTATAGCCTACTGCCGTGTGAAGAAATAGCCTAATAGTTTATCAACATTTTAAGCTAAACGATCAGCCTCATTGCTTTTAAAAGGTTTTCTGATGCAAGTGGTTGTATTAATTTGGGATCTATCGCATCCCACAACTGTCCCAGAGTATGTTTGGAATATTTTTTTATTGCACAGAAGGAGAAGTTGACCAACAGAATAGGTCAACTTTTGTACTATGGGGGATAGTAGATTGACATAGGCTAGTGCTTTTGCTGTTCGTCAGGCCTACTCATCGAAAGGTAGGCTAAATGTAGACAGTTCTAACATCTTCAATATGCGCCTCGGAATTTGATAAGAGGGACGTGTGCAGTTGTGTCCCCGATGTGTCTGTCTTCATTCACTTGTAGCCTACTTGTAGCTGAAATGCCTGTGAGAAGGACCCGATCACGTGACGGGCATTGGCTACATGTGAGAGGTGCTTCGGAGCATGGCAGCTGGGTGAAGGGAATTATAATTAGCCTATTATATCCAGCCCAAGGGCACAACGGCCACAAAAGGCATGGATTTTTTAGGGGGCATTACGGCCACACAAGGGGGATGCCGTCGGGAAAATCAAGGCCTGGTGAGAATATTATCAAGTTCTTGTCAAATTGTGAATGAGAGACTGATGAAGTGTGTGCAGCTTGCGACTTTGAGACAGTTTCTTTGTTTTTTAAATTTTCTTCATATCAAGACCTGTCTAAAATAAATAATGGATTTATTGTTATGGTGTAGGCTATATTAAATGGATTTATTAGACTTTTAAAAATGTATATGTTCCAAAGGTCTGCATCAGTGCCTTGTAGGCTGTGCATTGAAGCCAGGAGATGCTAAACGTGTTTATGATAATTGACGGTAAATTACCGTGAGACCGGCAGTTATTTACTTGACCATCACTGGCTGACAACATTTCATGACCGCTACAGCCCTAGATGTTTCCACTTCACAATAACAGCACTTACAGTTGACTGGGGCAGCTCTAGCAGGCCAGAAATTTGACAAACTGACTTGTTGGAAAGGTGGCATCCTATGACGGTGCCACATTGAAAGTCACTGAGCTTTTCAGTAAGGCCATTCTACTGCCAATGTTTGTCTATGGAGATTGCATGGCGGTATGCTCGATTTTATATACCTGTTAGCAACGGGTGTAGCTGAAATACCACTAATTTGAAGGGGTGTCCACATACTTCTGTATATATAGTGTATCTGTGTGTGTTTGCCCCAGTGTCTTTCCCAAGAGCTGTCACCTTGATATCCTTGCCCAGGCTCTCCAGTGAGTTGATGTCCAGTCCTTCCTTACAGGCCTGTAGACAGGAGATGACCTTCTGGGTCTCTATCTTGCCTGGCCGGATGGTCAGACCTGATAGACTGCCCCGGAAGTACTGGGTGAACCGCGGGGTGGACACCTCACCACCTAGGGAGGAGAAGACATCCTGGGGTTTTTTCAGTTCAAAGGTGCATCTCAATATTGTACAGTCAAGTGGTGGACAATGCTTGTCCTCTCCTTAATCTGCTCTGATCTGAAAGCACAGTGCAGGTGAAAGCAATATGGAGCATCCCTCTATTATAATAGTAGGAACATGCTTTAGTCATTCTTAGTCTTTTACTTTATTTACTTAGTTGAAGTTAGAAATAACACTATAATAAAAGAGATTAACCTATATAAAACTTACCTTTCAACATGACTAACCTATATAAACAAAGGCTAACACAGAGTTACCTTTGTTACCGCATCACTTCCTAGTAGGCCTAAACATCAGGTAAATACCAACTGAAACAGGACTGTGAAATAAAGACTGTAGCGTGACTATGGAAATGCTAGCCAGTTTTGATACCAGCTTCCATCTGCTCTCCCCACTATTTTTAAAGTGACTTGATTTGGGCTCAGAGCAGAGCGACACGAGACCTTCAATAAAAAAACGACGTTGTCTTTTTTAGATAAGTGTGCGTTTTTCTTCTTTGATCCACTGGCAGATGGTGCTGGCAGTTTGCTAGTCGTTAACGGTCCCAGAGCTGTGTCTCACGCTGACATACTCAAGTGTTCTCGCCGCCGCCTGCACCAGCCTGATTTTTTACAATTTTATATTTTCCCAGACAGATGTTAT
The DNA here is from genome assembly GCF_964263955.1 of Coregonus lavaretus. NCBI lineage: Eukaryota > Metazoa > Chordata > Actinopteri > Salmoniformes > Salmonidae > Coregonus > Coregonus lavaretus. Next base: position 33,437,502 of record NC_140010.1, on the reverse strand, counting down.
CAATTAAGTGTTGTGGCACCAAAGCGCAGAGCGAGATTGTGTTTTCGGCTTATTTCGGTCTCATCCCCCCAAAGAGGAGAATTTGAACAAGAAGACATTCAGTATGTAGGCTTCAGTGCTAGCATATGCTATTTTTTCACACCTGGCTGCATAATATTTACACCTGCAGTGAGAAAGATAGCAATTAAGTTCAAATGGATTGTTTGAACTTGCTGTATTAGGAAATTAGAGTAGGTTCAGGATTTTGTTTATGGTTAAGTAGAGGCTCCTATTGCAGTAGGCCTAAGGCCAGCCAGAGTTGGTCTGCCCTAAACTTCCCTAGTAGTTACATTACACAGCAAAATTGTTTGTCTACTTTGCATAAGAAGAGCAACGTTCAAAGCAATTTCAATAAATGGTTTCCCAAAGAAAACGGACAAAACAAACCATTTTCTGTTGCTCTAGTCACAAGTCACACATCTTGTTTTGCTTTGGGTGAGCTAAGATCAGGTCTGGGGCCTGTCATTCCTTGTGTCTCTTCATTATCTTCATTACGTTCTATGGTTCAGGGTGGTTGGCGGGGGGGGGGGGTTGAAATTAGAGAAAGGCAATCCTGTTCAGTAATGGTCTGCAAAGTTATCAGTTGCGGCTTAGTGAAGCTTAGAGCAGCTTCATTGGGATGTAATAGCCAGAGAAGTTGTACTCTATTCAGGCTGGCTTAATCCCTTCTTCAGGGCTTTCTCACACAATCACAGATTCATGGAAAGAGAGAGGGAAAAGAGAAAAAAAGAGAACTGCCATCAGGAGCCAGATGAAAATAAATTCAAATGACACCGAAATGCCGTTGACGTTGGACCTCGAGCTGGGCTCATGCCATTTAGCTGTATCCATCTCTCCCCCAGCAAACACATTTATTTAAATATTATCTTGATCATAAAAGCGATGTTAAGTAGTGCTTCTTCATTCAAATGGATTCATTAGTCTCCTCTTTTCAAGCGGCTGGAATTGACAGCCTGTTTCCTGTTTCCAAGCTTGAGCCTCTCTCTCTCTCTCTCTCTCTCTCTCTCTCTCTCTCTCTCTCTCTCTCTCTCTCTCTCTCTCTCTCTCTCTCTCTCTCTCTCTCTCTCTCTCTCTCTCTCTCTCTCTCTCTCTCCTCTCTCTCTCTCTCTCTCTCTCTCTATCTCTCTCTCTCTCTCTCTCTCTCTCTCTCTCTCTCTCTCTCTCTCTCCTCTCTCTCTCTCTCTCTCTCTCTCTCTCTCTCTCTCTCTCTCTCTCTCACACACACACACACACACAAGCATTCTTAGTCTTAAATTCGGGAGTGTTTCATCACTTTCCTGGACTGTGTGACAATCTAAAGTCCTATTCAATCGAAACCAATAAGCAGGTGTTTCTGGGATATTAGGACAGCCTCAGAGTCACAAAGAGTTGGTATGGACACCGGACCCTATACAGGAGTCTATAATGACCTTGCCAGCAGGCACCCACTGTCAGCTGGGTGTCAATTGACGAGGGATGGATGGGCCAATCGTCGGTCACCAGGTAGGGTTCATAGATCACGCCATCTACGAAGAGCATCACAGCAGGGAACTCCACATTGATCACGTAGTAGTGCCACTCCTTATCACAGATCTGTAAGACATAGGGACATGCTGTTAGCATTGAGTTAAACCAATGAGCTGTGTAGCTCTGGGTTTGTTGGGAAGTTCATTAAGCACAGTATTTGTATTTATTTTGGATCCCCATTAGCTGCAGCCATGGCAGCAGCTACTCTTCCTGGGGTCCAGCAAAGTTAAGGCAGTTATACCATTTTTTAAACATTACAATACATTCACAACAGATTTCACAACACATTATGTGTGTGCCCTTAGGCCACTACTGTACTACCACATATCTACAACACAAAATCCACGTGTACGTGTGTGTATAGTGCGTATGTTATCGTGTGTGTGTGTGCATGTCTGTTCCTGTGTTTGTGTCTCTTCACAGTCCCTGCTGTTGCATAAGGTGTATTTTTATCTGTTTTTTAAATCATATTTTACGGCTTGCATGAGCAGCCGTGCTGCCCTGTTCTGAGCCAATTGCGATATTCCTAAATCCAACTGAACAGTAGTCCAGGTGCATCAAAACTAGGAACTGTAGGACCTGCCTTGTTGATAGTGCTGTTAAGAAGGCAGAGCAGCGCTTTATTATGGACCGACTTCTCCCCATCTTAGCTACTGTTGTATCAATATGTTTTGACCATGACAGTTGACAATCCAGGGTTACTCCAAGCAGTTTAGTGACCTCAACTTGCTTAATTTCCCCATTATTCATTACAATATTTAGTTGAGGTTTAGGGTTTAGTGAATGATTTGTCCCAAATACAATGCTTTTAGTTTTTGAAATATTTAGAACTAACTTATTCCTTGCCACCCATTCTGAAACTAAATGCAGCTCTTTGTTAAGTGTTGCAGTCATTTCAGTCGCTGTAGTAGCTGACGTGTATAGTGTCGAGTCATCCGCATACATAGACACACTGGCTTTACTCAAAGCCAGTGGCATGTCGTTAGTAAAGATTGAAAAAGGTAAGGGGCCTAGACAGCTGCCCTGGGGGTTTCCTGATTCTACCTGGATTATGTTGGAGAGGTTTTCTATTAAAGAACACACCCTCTGTGTTCTGTTAGACAGGTAACTCTTTATCCACAATATGGCAGGGGGTGTAAAGCCATAACACATATGTTTTTCCAGCAGCAAATTATGATCGATAATGTCAAAAGATGCACTGAAGTCTAATAAAACAGACTCTACAATATTTTTATCATCAATTTCTCTCAGCTAATCATCAGCCATTTGTGTAAGGGTTGTGCCTGTTGAATGTCCTTCCCTATAAGCGTGCTGAAAGTCTGTTGTCAATTTGTTTACTGTAAAATAGCATTGTATCTGGTCAAACAAAATGTTTTCCAAAAGATTACTAAGGGTAGGTAACAGGCTAATTGGTCGGCTATTTGAGCCAGTAAAGGGGGCTTTACTATTCTTATATAGCGGAATAACTTTTGCTTCCCTCCAGGCCTGACGGCACACACTTTCTAGTAGGCTTAAATTGAAGATATGGCAAATAGGAGTGGCAATATCGTCTGCTATTATCCTCAGTAATTTTCCATCCAAGTTGTCAGACACCGGTGGCTTGTCATTGTTGATAAACAACAATAATTTATTCACGTCGTCCACACTCACTTTACGGAATTCAAAATTACAATGCTTGTCTTTCATAAATTGGTCAGATACAGTGCATTCGGAAAGTATTCAGACCCCTTTACTTTTTCCACATTTTGTCACGTTACACACAATACCCCAGAATGACAAAGTGAAAACAGGTTTTTAGAAATGTTTGCACACATTCAAAATAAAAAACAGAACTACCTTATAAGTATTCAGACCCTTTGCTATGAGACTTGAAATTGAGCTCAGGTGCATCCTGTTTCCATTGATCATCCTTGAGATGTTTCAGACAACTTGATTGGAGTCCACCTGTGCCGATAGTCACTCTGACAGAGCTCCAGAGTTCCTCTGTGGAAATGGGAAAACCTTCCAGAAGGACAACCATCTCTGCAGCACTCCACCAATCAGACATTTATGGTACAGTGGCCAGACGGAACCCACTCCTCAGTAAAAGGCACATGACAGCCCGCTTGGAGTTTGCCAAAAGGCACCTAAAGGACTCAGACCATGAGAAACAAGATTCTCTGGTCAGATGAAACCAAGATTGAACTCTTTGTCCTGAATGCCAAGCGTCACGTCTGGAGGAAACCTGGCACCATCCCTACGGTGGTGGTGGCAGCATCATACTGTGGGGATGTTTGACGGCGGCAAGGACTGGGAGATTAGTCAGGATCGAGGCAAAGATGAACAGAGCAAAGTACAGAGAGATCCTTGATGAAAACCTGCTCCAGAGCGCTCAGGACCTTAGACCGGGGCGAAGGTTCACCTTCCAACAGGACTTCAGCCTGGGGCGAAGGTTCACATTCCAACAGGCCAGCAACCCTAAGCACACAGCCAAGACAACGAAGGAGTGGCTTCGGGACAAGTTTCTGAATGTCCTTGAGTGGCCAAGCCAGAGTCCGGACTTGAACCCGATCAAACATCTCTGGAGAGACCTGATAGTAGCTGTGCAGCAACACTCCCCATACAACCTGACAGAGCTTGAGAGGATCTGCAGAGAAGAATGGGAGAAACTCCCCAAATACAGGTGTGCCATGTTTGTAGTGTCATACCCAATAACACTTGATGCTGTAATCGCTGCAAAAGGTGCTTCAACAAAGTACTGAGTAAAGGGTCTGAATACTTATGTAAATTGTATATTTCAATTTTTCATTTTTAATACATTTGCAGAAATGTCTAAAAGCCTGTTTTTGCTTTGTCATTATGGGGTATTACAGTGGCTTGCGAAAGTATTGTAATGCAACAAAATAGGAAAAACACCAAGGGGGATTAATACTTTAGCAAGGCACTGTATGTGTAGATAAAAAACAATTTAATCCATTTTAGAATAAGGCTGTAACTTAACAAAATGTGGAAAAAGTCAAGGGGTCTGAATACTTTTCCCGAATGCACTGTATACTTGGATGTGTAGTGTCAGTGTTTGTTGCTGGCATGTCATGCCTAAATTTGCTAATCTTGCCATCTGATTCAATGAATGATGGAGCTGTGTTTGTCAAAGTGCTCCAAAGCTTTTTACTATCATTCTTTATATCATTTATCTTTGTTTCATAGTGTAGTTTCTTTTTCCTTTTATTCAGTTTAGTCACATGATTTCTACATTTGCAGTACGTTTGCCAATCGGTTGTGCAGCCAGACTTATTTGCCATTCCTTTTGCCTCATCCCACTTAACCATAAAAATTCCTCATCAATCCACGGGGATTTAACCATTTTTACATTCATTTTCTTCATGGGTGCATGCTTATTAGTGACTGGGATAAGCAATTTCATAAATGTGTCAAGTGCAGCGTCTGGTTGCTCTTCGTGACACACCACGGAAACAACAAATATTCTTTACATCAACAACATAGGAATCACTACAAAACGTATTTTATGACCTTATACACTTATTAGGCCCAGCCTTTGGAACTTTGGTTTTCCTAGATATGGTATATATGATATATAGATATAGATATATATATATAGCTACTCTATTGTGATCACTACATTCAATGGATTTGGATACTGCTTTAAAGCAAATTTCTGCAGCATTAGTAAAACTGTGATCAATACATGTTGATGATTGTAACTACCCTGGTAGGTTGACTGATAACCTGAACCAGGTTGCAGGCACTAGTTACAGTTTGAAGCTTTCTCTTGAGTGGGCAGCCTGATGAAAGCCAGTCAATATTTAAATCAGCCAGAAAATATACCTCTCTGTTGATATCACATACATTCCAGATACTGGCTGTTAGCACTTGGTGGTCTAAAACAGCTTCCTACCAGAATGGGCTTTAGGTGAGGCAGATTAACCTGTCGCCATATTACTTAAACAGTATTTAACATGAGATCCTCTCTAAGCTTTACAGGAATGTGGTTCTGAATATAAACGGCAACACGTCCACCTTTGGCATTTCTGTATTTTCTGTAGATGTTATAACCATGTATTGCTACCACTGTACACTACCGGTCAAAAGTTTTAGAACACCTACTCATTCAAGGGTTTTTCTTTATTATTAATATTTTCTACATTGTAGAATAATAGTGAAGACATCAAAACTATGAAATACCACATATGGAATCATGTACTAACCAAAAAACTGTTAAAAAAATCTAAATATATTTTATATTTGAGATTATTCAAATAGCCACCCTTTGCCTTGATGACAGCTTTGCACACTCTTGGCATTCTCTCAACCAGCATCATGAGGTAGTCACATGGAATGCATTTCAATTAACAGGTGTGCCTTCTTAAAAGTTAATTTGTGGAATTTCTTTCCCTCTTAATGCGATTGAGACAATCAGTTGTGTTGTGTCAAGGTAGGGGGGGGGGGGGCGGGGGGGGGGGGGGGGGGGGGGGGGGGTATACAGAAGATAAAAGACCAAGTCCATATTATGGTAAGAACAGCTCAAATAAGCAAAGAGAAATGACAGTCCATCATTACTTTAAGACATGAAGGTCAGTCAATACGGAAAATGTCTAGAACTTTGAAAGTGCAGTCGCAAAAACCATCAAGTGCTATGATGAAACTGGCTCTCATGAGTACCACCACAGGAATGAAAGACCCAGAGTTACCTCTGCTGCAGAGGATAACTTCATTAGAGTTACCAGCCTCAGAAATTGCAGCCCAAATAAATGCTTCACAGAGTTCAAGTAACAGACACATCTCAACATCAACTGTTCAGAGGAGACTGTGTGAATCAGGCTTTCATGGTCGAATTGCTGCAAAGAAATCTCTACTAAAGGACACCAATAAGAAGAAGAGACTTGCTTGGGCCAAGAAACACGAGCAATGGACATTAGACCAGTGGACATTTGTCCTTTGGTCTGGTGTTCAAATTTGAGATTTTTGGCTCCAACCGCCAAGTATTTGTGAGATGCGGTGTGGGTGAACGGATTATCTCCGCATGTGTATTTCCCACCGTAAAGCATGGAGGAGGAGGTGTTATGGTGTGGGGGTGCTTTGCTGGTGACACTGTCTGTGATTTATTTAGAATTCAAGACACACTTAACCAGCATTCTGCAGCGATACGCCATCCCATCTGGTTTGGGCTTAGTGGGACTATCATTTGTTTTTCCTCAGGACAATGACCCAACACACCTCCAGGCTGTGTAAGGACTATTTTACCAAGAAGGAGAGTGATGGAGTGCTGCATCAGATGACATGGCCTCCACAATCCCCCGACCTCAACCAAATTGAGATGGTTTTGGATGAGTCGGACCACAGAGTGAAGGAAAAGCAGCCAACAAGTGCTCAGCGTATGTGGGAACTCCTTCAAGACTGTTGGAAAAACATTCCAGGGAAAGTTAGTTGAGAGAATGCCAAGTGTGTGCAAAGCTGTCATCAAGGCAAATGGTGGCTATTTGAAGAATCTCAAATATAAAATATATTTTCATTTGTTTAACACTTTTTTGGTTACTACATGATTCCATATGTGTTATTTCATAGTTTTGATGTCTTCACTATTATTCTACAATGTAGAAAATAGTAAAAATAAAGAAAAACCTTGAAGTAGGTGTTCCAAAACTTTTGACCGGTAGTGTATTTTCAAATGTATTATCTAAGTGAGTTTCAGAGATTGTCAGAATATGAATGTCATCTGTTACCAAATGATTGATTTCATGAACCTTGTTTCTTAAGCTACATATGTTAACGTGGGCTATTTCTAACACTTTTCTGGGATGCTTGATTGTTTTCATTGCTTTACTGGGAAGCTCAGCAGAGGTAGACATGCTCATGTTATTTATGTTAATGCAGGGTGAGCTGCACACAGTGGACTTCCTACTAGCGCACACCACCTCAGTGCTAACAGTATAACTCTGGTCCATAGGCACATGATTACTGCATACAATAGCTGTGGGATCAGCAGAGGCATTCAGGGCAGTAAGAGGGACATAAATTAGGTTACTTACATTGTGTCTTCCAACGCCCCTGGGATAATGTACATTTGCTGAAGCATTATGACAACTCAGTGACACAATGGTAGGGATTAACTGAGCTGGGCTTGGGTCATCGGTAAATCATTGTCTCAACGCAGCCTTATAATGCTGTGAAAGGATCCAGGAACACAAATGATTTGGGTGGATGCTTTACCAGAAGCAGCTGTAACAGGGTGAAGATGACCAAGTTACTAGGAAGCCATTTTAAAGGGGAACATCACACACTGATTTGGCCTGATTTTTTGGCTTGTGTGAATGCTAATCACATTCACACACTTATACTTCATTGGATTCAATAAGATATAATACTGTAACAAACCAGCCCATAGACATGGTGCAAGCACTTCCAAGTTGGTCACTTCTATGAGGACTGTGGTTATGTCACACCCTGATCTGTTTCACCTGTCTTTTGCTTGTCTTCACCCCCCACCAGCTGTCTCCCATTTTTACCCCATTATCACCAATGTATTTATACCTGCGTTTTCTGTTTGTCTGTTGCCTGTTTGTCTTGTCCCATAAAGTCGTGCCAGTGTCTTTCTCAGTGTTTTTCCTCTTTCTGTTTTTTGTTCTAGTTTCCCCAGTTACGACCTGTTTTGCCTGTCCTCACCCTGAGCCTGCCTGGCGTCTACGTCTGCCAACTTTTACCAGGATTACGAACTCCTGCCTCTCCTCGACCTGCCTTTTGTCTGCCCCTGTATATTCAATAAATCTCTGAGATTTGAACCATCTGCCTCACGTGTCTGCATCTGATTCTCATCCTGAGTCATGATAGGTTAGTGCACTTGCCTTGGGACCTGATGTTTGTGAGTCCTTAGGTCAGTCCCACAAATTCACTGCAATATCATGATAATTAATGGACCTGGGTTTCACACTTTACTATCTTTCATATCGCTGTGGACAATATTTCATGAATGAACTATGTTTTTGCAGTTATCATAAAGCCCAAATCCAATAAAGCTTGTTTGGCAGTCTCCCTCCCACCCTCTGTAATGAAAAACACATTCAACTTCATTCAGATTCATCACACTTCCCTCTTGATCATTTGTTGTCTGTTTCGGGATAATTAATTAAGTTTAACTTTAATGAGTCACTCATTAAGGGGACATGGATTTACGAGCGTTAGTCAGGGGACCGTCACAAAACTTTTTCATCAAGCCTAAAACACTCGCTCATTCCAAAACCATTATTGATTCAGTCTCCCCAAGAGCAGAATCAAAGCCTGTCAAAATTCAGCCCAGCAGTCAGTCAAGCGCCAGCCAATCGAAAGGAAATTGACCCAGCTCAGCTCTTATAATAGTGTTCTGTTGCCCCCCTGGTGAGTATCTAGTGCTGAGACACTTCCAGGGTGAAGTTGGCCCAGAGCGCTGATCTTGGATCAGCTTTCAACTCCCCAAATGGGAGTCGTAACTGTCAGGGGGTACATCACAAAACTGACCTTGGATTAGAGGTTAAAGGGAGATTGAGTCTTACATGGCTGAGATCTACTGTGGAGGGAGATAACTGTCAAATAGCAGTAGTCCAGTACTATATGATTGGAAATGTCTAGTGGTTCAGACCGCTCTTGATAGAAGCCCCCAAGCACAGAGATAGGATCAACTTTCAACTCCTAAGCTCCCACCCATTATCATTAGAGAGTACAACACAAACATTGCCTTAGATCAGAAGTTGAGGGGAAACGTCATTCTATTATATGAACTATATGGAGGGAGATTGCTGTCAAACAGTGTGTTTGTAGATGTCTCCCTAGTGCTCTGAGGGGTTTATCATTCAGGTAATGCACTCTCCTGCTGCTACTGATTACCAGTGAGCCATGAACTACCTCTCCCCTCAGTGCAAAAGGCAGCCAGGAATGGCTAACTCCTTCCCAGGAAGCCTTTCATGCTCACAAACTTCAAGCATAATTTAAAATGTTTCATAAAAATAAAATCTGTGTGAGTAATACCGTATGAGGTTCCTCGCTGTCGGTAAACACCAATACACTTTCCACGTGGCCATAGGTGTGCTTGTGCCTACATACAAATGTCTGATCTTAACTTGATCACTCTTTTATCGCAGAGAATTTTCCTGCTGCACCAGGAAATTCGAATGAGCCTTGTGAATTAGATAAATTCCCTGAAAATGAGCAGTTTTCTTTCTCTCCATGCGGGGGCAGTCGACATTGGGATCAGGGCTTGCAATCAAAATCATCTTCTCGCTCGCTCGCTCAAACGCTTACCCCCAATACTGATAAATGGCCATACCAGACTTATTATTTTTTAAAGACAGTTATATTTAATGCATAACATACAGTGCCTTCAGAAAGTATTCATACCCCTTGACTTATTCCACGTTTTGTTGTGTTACAACATGAATTAAAAATAGATATTTTGTATATTTTTTACCCATCTACATACAATACCCCATAATAACAAAGTGAAAACGTGTTTTTAGAAATGTTTGCACATTTATTGAAAATGAAATACAGAAATATCTCATTTACATAAGTATACACACTCCTGAGTCAATACATGTTAGAATCACCTTTGGCAGCGATTACAGCTGTTAATCTTTCTGGGTAAGTCTCTAAGAGCTTTGCACACCTGGATTGTACAACATTAGCATATTATTCTTTAAAACATTATTCAAGCTTTGTCAAGTTGGTTGTTGATCATTGCTAGACAGCCAGTCAAAACTGTAACTACACCACTCAGGAACATTCAATGTCATCTTGGTAAGCAACTCCAGTGTACACTGAGTGTACAAATCATTAAGAACACCTGCTCTGTCCATGACATAGACTGACCAGGTGAATCCAGGTGAAAGCTATGATCCCTTATTGATGTCACTTGTTAAATCCACTTCAATCAGTGTAGATGAAGGGGAAGAGACAGGTTAAAGAAGGATTATTAAGCCTTGAGACAATTGAGACATGTATGCCATTCAGAGGGTGAATTGGCATGACAAAAGATTGAAGTGCCTTTGAACTAGGTATGGTAGTAGGTGCCAGGCACACTGGTTTGTGTCAAGAACTGCAACGTTGCTGGTTTTATCAGGTTCAACAGTTTCCTGTGTGTATCAAGAATGGTCCACCACCCTAAGGACATCCAGCCAACTTGACACAAATGTGGGAAGCATTGGAGTCAACATGGGCCAGCATCCCTGTGGAATGCTTCCGACACCTTGTAGAGTCCATGTCCCAACGAATTGAGGCTGTTCTGAGGGCAAAAGATGTTAGGAAGGGGTTCTTAATGTTTTGTACACTCAGTGTATATTTGGCCTTGTGTTTTCGGTTATTATCCTGCTGAAAGGTGAATTTGTCTTCCAGTGTCTCTTAGAAAGCAGACTGAACCAGGTTTTCCTCTAGGATTTTGCCTGTGCTTAGCCCTATTCCGTTTCTTTTTATCCTAAAAAAACAAGCATACCCATAACATGATGCAGCCACCACCATGCTTGAAAATATGAAGAGTGGTACTCAGTGATGTGTTAGATTCGCTCCAAACATAACACTTTGTATTCAGGACATAAAGTTAATTTATTTTCCAATTTATTAGCAGTTTTACTTTAGTGCCTTATTGCAAACAGGATGCATGTTTTGGAATTTTTTATTTTATTAAATTGTGTTAAACACTATTATTGCACACAGTCCATGCAACTTATTGTGTGACTTGTTTAGCACATTTTTACTCCTGAACTTATTTAGGCTTGCCATAACAAAGGGGTTGAATAGTTATTGACTGAATTTTTTATTAATTTCTAAAAAATTCTAAAAACATAATTCCACTTTGACATTATGAGGTATTGTGTGTAGGCCAGTAACACCAAATCTCACTGGCTGTTAAATTCGGACTGTAACACAACAAAATGTGGAAAAGTCAAGGGGTGTGAATACTTTCTGAAGGCACTGTAAATAGGAAACAAATAAAATAATAACAGTAGGCTACAGCAACATTACTTTCCATTCATGCAAAGTGTCGGGTAAATTGCCTAAGTAGATTTGCCGTGGTAAACAAGGAAATACTTTATTTCTATTGTACAGAATGCTTGTCAAATAGATACATTCCAGTGATAATGCCAACCAGAGGGTGAACATATCTTGAAAGACATTCAGGTAAATTTGCCAGCGGCACACTGGACCAATTCCAACTGAAAGCTACTGGCTCTAATGAAGAAAATACTGTCCGGGGTCGAGATCTGACAGGAAAACGAATGATGTGTGCATAATTTCAATAACAGGTGATTTTGTCTTTCATTTGGGGGCTGAGTAAGTAGCCTATACAGCAGGGCTCTGTTCCTGGAGAGCTACCCTCCTGTAGGTTTTCACTCTAATCCCAGTTGTGACTAACTTGATTCAGTTTATCAACAAGCTAATTATTAGAATCAGGTGTGCTAGATTAGGGTTGGAGTGAAAACCTACTGGACGGTAGCTCTCCAGGAACAGGGTTGGGCAGTCCTGCTGTACAGGGTTCATACAGACATTGGCAAGTCATATTCAAGGACTTTTAAGGACTTTTTCCAGCAATTAATTGTAATTTTTATATTTAACTGTTGTAATAGCCTATAGAAAAAAAACTCCCCACATAATGTATGCAAAAAAAGTATGCATTACCACTTTAAGAATAATGAATTTTTTAATAGGCCTTTCCAATGGCATTACGCATGAACATTCACATTATTTTGACATTCTAAAAAGATTATGTCAGAATAATGTGGGCATTGCCTGACTAAATCGACAGCATGCTCCCGACACAAACACACTAATGAAGTCTGTCCATGAATGAAGTCAGTCTCGCCATTTGAGATGTTGAAGAGTTATCGAGGGGTTATTGTATCATGTTTTAAAACGAGAAAGCGACCAAAGTTAGCATATATTTAGTTGAGGTAGAAATCTGAATATAATGCTTGTATGGATGTCAACACCAATACATGTTCAAGTCATCGTCACCAATCAACTGCATTACAGTTCAAAACGACTTTGACTACCACCACTGATTTCTCTATACTAGCTATGCTCCCAGCTTATACGAACAGGAGTTAGCATTTAGCAGTCACTTTTTCTAAACCTAAAAAGGGACTACTTCTAAATGTTATGCAGCGAAAACAGCCCAAAATATCAAAATCGGACTTTAGTAACCACATTGTTGGCCCGTTACAATACATCAATCATGACGGATTTGAAGAATATACACTTTGTTAGATCAGATTTGTTGAGAATGTGCGCCAATCCGGCATCCTTCTTCTGTCCCTGAGTGGCGCAGCGGTCTAAGGCACTGCATCTCAGTGCTAGAAGCGTCACTACAGACCCTGGTTGGATTCCAGGCTGTATCACAATCCGGACGTGATTGGGAGTCCCATAGGGCGGCACACAATTGGCCCAGCGTCGTCCGGGTTTGGCCGGGGTAGGCCGTCATTGTAAATAAGAATTTGTTCTTAACTGACTTGCCAAGTTAAATAAAAAATAAAATCCCCCACGGTCTGTGTTTCATTGACCTATGGAAAGCCAAAATTCGATGTTGTCTAGCTCATAATAAACGCAACAGACTATCGGAACACCATTCAATTGAAACGACGGGAAACAAACGAAAGTGGCTACATCTCTCATAAAAACTGATCAGAAATCACAGAATAATTATATTGGAGCAGTAGAACTTTTAAATCGTCTAGCATAACTTCAATGACTTTTCAAGGACAAAATAGCCTCGAGGAAATGTCTGATTTTCAATTAAGATCCGACATCTGTAGAGAAGCCGACATGTTCACAGACACACACACACACAATGACACAAACAGGTGTCGCTGTCACGCTGTGTAACTGACTGGTGTCTCCTGGGAACCACCACTCTCAGTAGCTCCTCTCCGTCTCTGTGACTACTCTCTCCAGGGAGATACCACTCCACTCCTCACTGCACAGACCTTCTTCTGAGCTCCCTGTCTCTGAATACTACCGTCTCTTTACCGGCCTTTGAATGCCTCTCTCTGAGACAGGTTCACTAACTAAGCATTTTGCAAAGTTAGTCAGGCATAAAACACCAAACAGAAAGCTAAAGCATGGAACAGTTTTAATTTACATTCCCTCTTATCTTAGCCCTTATTTATACTTTTTGTTCTGGTATCTATGGTTCACATCCAATAGGAAAAACAGGTGTGCCTGGAGAAAAACTAATCTGGCCCTATCTGCCACAGTCATCTCAGAGACTCTAGGTTAAATGTACTGATGATGGTTCTTATTTGAATGACTTGTTGAATTACAGATCATTCTCTTGATACCTCTATAAACTAAAGCATCTCCTATACACGGATTGAGAACTCAAAGCTAGGATATTATCCATTGGACAACAACAAAGACAGAATATTTAATCACCTCATCACTTCATGTTTGTCATCCATGCTTGACTATAACTAAGCCGACAGAATAAGATGCCACTTTCGTTTAGCTGGCGTTAAGTGAAAGTGAGGTGTACAAGCCACATACACACACACACGCACATATGCACGCACGCACGCACACACACACAACCAGGCACGTAGGGTAGGCACTGTGTAAGTATCAATAGAGACATAGAGACATTTGACATCTGTTTTGTCTCCAGCTCTGCTTTCACTGTTAATCTGTCTGTTGTCACCATATTGCATCTTGACCTTCAGAGCAAGAGACAGGCGTGAAAATAAAGAGCAGGTTGGAGTGAAAATACCTTTCAGTTTTATCAGAGAGCTGAGGGAAATGCCTTTCAGGCTGCACGTTGACCTTCCTGTTTTCACTTATCAGGCATATAGGCCTACATTGTGTCGTGTCCCATTGAAAACAATAGAAAAATGTGCTGTGACACCATAGAGTTTGGACTGTAAAAAATCATGACAAATCAGAATGTCCATTCTACCCATTCTACCAATTTTATTTCTGACGCACTGGCGGAAATTTATTCTCGTCTTAAACGACACACCCACTTCCAGTGAAATCTGCATTTCTGGATGAATACGACGCTGGACTCAATAGAGGAGGGAGAAGAGGATAAAATGAGGAGGTGACAGCTCTCCCTCTCTCCTTTCCCATATAAGGAGTCTATGCTACATGGGCTCCATACACAGCGACACAGTCTACTGAAGCATGAGACTGTTTCTATTTGTATTTGTATTTATTACAAATACAAGGCAGCAGCTACTCTTCCTGGGGTCCAGCTAAATTAAGGCAGTTACACATTAAAAAAAACATTACAATACATTCATAACAGATTTCACAGCACACTAAATGTGTGCCCTTAGGCCCCTACTCCACTACCACATATCTACAACACAAAATCCATGTGTACGTGTGTGTATAGAGCGTATGTTATCGTGTGTGTATGCATGTGTCTGTGCCTATGTTTGTGTTGCTTCACAGTCCCCGCTGTTCCATAAGGTGTATTTTTATCTGTTTTAAAAATCTGATTCTACTGCTTGCATCAGTTACCTGATGTGGAATAGAATTCAATGTAGTCATGGCTCTATGTAGTACTGTGCGCCTCCCACAGTCTGTTCTGGACTTGGGGACTGTAAAGAGACCTCTGGTGGCATGTCTTGTGGGGTATGCATGGGTGTCTGAGCTGTGTGCCAGTCGTTCAAACAGACAGCTCGGTGCTTTTAACATGTCAACACCTCTCACAAACACAACCAGTGTCAATCTCTCCTCCACTTTGAGCCAGGAGAGATTGACATGCATATTATTAATGTTTGCTCTCTGTGTACATCCAAGGGCCAGCCATGCTGCCCTGCTGTGAGCCAACTGCAATTTTCCTAAGTCCCTCTTTGTGACACCTGACCACACGACTGAACAGTAGTCCAGGTGCGATAAAACTAGAGCCTGTAGTACCTGCCTTGTTGATAGTGCTGTTAAGAAGGTAGAGCAACGCTTTATTATGGACAGACTTCTCCCCATTTTAGCTACTGTTGTATCAATATGTTTTGACCATGACAGTTTACAATCCAGGGTTACTCCAAGCAGTTTAGTCACCTCAACTTGCTCAATCTCCACATTATTTATTACAAGATTTAATTGAGGTTTGGAGTTTAGTGAATGATTTGTTCCAAATACAATGCTTTTAGTTTTACAAATATTTAGGACTAACTTATTCCTTGCCACCCACTCTGAAACTAACTGCAACTCTTTGTTAAGTGTTGCAGTCATTTCAGTCGCTGTAGTAGCTGACATGTATAGTGTTGATTCCTCCGCATACATAGACACTGGCTTTACTCAAAGCCAGTGGCATGACATTAGTAAAGATTGAAAAAAGTAAATGGGCCTAAACAGCTGCCCTGGGGAATTCCTGATTCTACCTGGATTATGTTGGAGAGGCTTCCATTAAAGAACACCCTCTGTGTTCTGTTAGACAGGTAACTCTGTATCCACAATATAGCAGGTGGAGTAAAGCCATAACACATACGTTTTTCCAGCAGCAGACTATGATTGATAATGTCAAAAGCCGCGCTGAAGTCTAACAAAACAGCCCCCACAATCTTTTTATCATCAATTTCTCTCAGCCAATCATCAGTCATTTGTGTAAGTGCTGTGCTGTGCTTGTTGAATGTCCTTCTCTATAAGGAAGTGGCCAATGTTGGAAGTGGCCGATGGTGTCGAGTAGAATTCAGGGTCCAGGGCAGCCTCCACTGTCACGTTCTCTACCGGGCCACTATGTGTATGTGAAAATAAAAACATCATCATCTCATAAATGATCAGGTCCACGCAGGGAGCAGAAATTGGCATAACAGTCTCTTAAGTCATTTCCGCTCCCTCCGGTATGGCAAATGATAGAGCATGGAGTGTAAAATACAAGATGGTGGACTGTCATGTCAAATGATGGCGTTCTAGAGTCCAATTTTCGGTCCCGGGTTATTACATTTCTGAAGTGGTGTTCAGCAGGGAATGTTATATAAAACAATGGAGTTTTGGGCAAAGGAGTAAGGTTAGGTACATTTGACTGGAGTTGGATATCAGGTGATAGTGTAAATTTTTTCTAGTGGCATGGGGCTTCCATACAGCTCAACAGGACTATAAGCTATCCTCTGACACATTCAGTTATTACAGTAGTAATGGTGAGCCACTGACTTGAGGGAACAGGAGCCAAAACATGACTGAACGCTAACACTTTATCATACATTTATTGTATATCAAATGTGCATTAAACACGGATTAATATTAATTAAAGTAGCTAGCCTCACAATGTGTCAAGTACAATATCCTGTCAAAAGTGATCAAACATATTCATTCTTGTTGCATTGAGTGTACATGATGCTTGCGATATATCCTTTCCCAAAGATACACAAAACAAGTTACTCATACGGTGTCAGACTGAGCCAGGATAAGTCCAGAGGCATCTCTCCCTATCTCTCCCCACTGGGCCAGTTAATACAGGAGTTCACATCCTCAGCACACACTATTGAACTACATCAGTGCGGGAAGCAGCAGCATTAACATTTCACTGCAGAGCCATTAGTATGTCAATAATCGCAGCCAGCCGTCTAAGGCACCGCGACATTCCTTAGGGGTATGTGTGTGCGTGCGTACGTGTGTGTGCGCCTAAGTGTGTGGGAGTGAGTATGCATATATGAGTGTGTGTGTGTGCGTACATGTATATGTGTGCGTGCGTGCGTGCATGCGTACGTGTGTGTCCCTGGTACCCCATTGGAGGAACCAGCTTCCCCCTGCCCATCTTCCGAAAACATCTGAATTTTTGCAAATGTACCACAAATAAAAAACAAATACCTTATTTACATAAGTATTCAGGCCCTTTGCTAGGAGACTCGAAATTTAGCTCAGGTGCATCATGTTTCCATTGATCATCCTTGAGATGTTTCTACAACTTGATTAGAGTCCACCTGTGGTAAATTCAATTGATTGGACATGATTTGGAAAGGCATACACCTGTCTATATAGACACCTGTCTATATAAGGTCCCACAGTTGACAGTTCATGTCAGAGCAAAAACCAAGCCATGAGCTCAAAAGAATTGTCCGTAGAGCTCTGAGACAGGATTGTGTCGAGGCACAGATCCGGGGAAGGGTACCAAACAATTTCTGCAGCATTGAAGGTCCCCAAGAACACAGCGGCCTCCCTCATTCTGCAATGGAAGAAGTTTGGAACCACCAAGACTCTTCCTAGAGCTGGCCGCCCAGCCAAACTGAGCAATCAGGGGAGAAGGGCCACTCTGACAGAGCTCCAGAGTTCCTCTGTGGAGATGGGAGAACATTCCAGAATGACAACCATCTCTGCAGCACTCCACCAATCAGGTCTTTATGGTAGAGTGGCCAGACGGAAGCCACTCCTCAGTAAAAGGCACATGACAGCCCGCTTGGAGTTTGCCAAAAAATATTTTCTGGTCTGATGAAACCAATATTGAACTCTTTGGCCTGAATGCCAAGCGTCACATCTGGAGGAAACCAGGCACCGCTCATCAACTGGCCAATATCCTCCCTACGGTGAAGCATGGTGGGGGCAGCATCATGCTGTGGGGATGTTTTTCAGCGGCATAGAGACTAGTCAGGATCGAGGGAAAGATGAACGGAGCAAAGTACAGAGAGATACTTGATGAAAACCTGCTCCAGAGCGCTCAGGACATGAGACCGGGGTGAAGGTTCACCTTCTAACAGGACAACGACCCTAAGCACACAGCCTAGAAAACGCAGGAGTGGCTTTGGGAGAAGTTTCTGAATATCCTTGAGTGGCCCAGCCAGAGCCCGGACTTGAACCCGATCGAACATCTCTGGAGAGACCGGAAAATAGCTGTGCAGCCACGCTCCACATCCAACCTGACAGAGCTTGAGAGGATCTGCAGAGAAGAATGGGAGACACTCCCCAAATACAGGTGTACCACGCTTGTAGCGTCATACCCAAGAAGATACGAGGCTGTAATCGCTGCCAAAGTTTCTTCAACAAAGTACTGAGTAAAGGGTCTGAATACTTATGTAAATGTTATTTTATTTATTTTTATCATTTTTTTGCAGAAAAAACTGTTTTTGCTTTGTCATTATGATGTATTGTGTGTAGATTGATGAGGGAAAAATCTATTTAATCCATTTTAGAATAAGGCTGTAACGTAACAAAATGTGGAAAAAGTCAAGGGGTCAGAATACTTTCCGAATGCACTGTATATGTATGTGTACATATGTTCGTTTTTTAGACCTCAATGTGTCTCTGCGAGAGTATCTGTGTGAGAAAGTCTCTTCATCGTGTTAAACAATGTAATGAGACAATAAAATGGGATCTTAATGAGTCAGGAACCGCGGTGCACTAGCCTGCTCAAGTCACAAGCACCAGCCACACCAGCTGAGCATTAAAACACAGCATCACCCAGTGAGGGATGGGATCAGCTCTCCAGACAGCTCTGAGTCCACTGACTATCTACAGTTACCAACGTAAAGGAGCTAGGTCTGTTGGTTGGAGCTGTCATGGGCAGCATGTTACATTGCCATTTAAAGGAGTAAGATCTGTGTGTGTAGACTACAGACAGTGGCGACCCATCATTCAGGGCAGGTGTTCCTCAAAATAGGTGGGGCTCTTTTTTTGTGTGCCTGTTTTGCATGTTATTCGGGCATTAATACGTGTCACATATCAGTTTGCAAACAATGTAAAAAAAAAAAAAAGCATTGAGATATTAAAGCCGCATTCAAACATGGTCTCTTTTTTGCTTTCTTGAGTAAGGCAGCTCCATAATGCAGGTGTTTCAGCCTAGCTTAGTGCTTTCTGTGGTGGTGGGGCAGCCAGCGGAAAATACAGAGCGTAGGGGTTGGTAATGTTCTCTAGTTGCGCCGTGATTGCCTCAGTGTTCTGTCACTCATGGGGACACTACGTCACCGCAAAATCTACAGGGAGAGCTAGAAAGTTCAAGCCCCTTGGGTGCTGCCATAGATTTACATTAGAAGTACCCATCCAAGAAGGCTCAAGGTCGTTGGCCACAGATAAAATGACATTAAAACACGTTATATCTACCGTAGCTTTGATTGGACTGATCATGTCAATCCTTGTTATATGAAGATAAATTATAGATAAAACGTATCGGTGCTCATCGGCCATTGGACATAAACCTTACACAACAAGTTGGAAATCGCATATTCAACAATTAGTGTTTTGGAAGGAATCAGTTGCTAAGTGCAAGTGTTGCAAAGCCATAACTAGCCTGCTATTGGGTGGAGAGGGTGTGTGGTCCAAGTCTGGGTTTAAGGGTCTCTTTTCCAGGCTTAAAAGGATCAACATTCACATGCAACATCATGGGCCAGAAAAGGTTGAATACATTGGCCATGCTGTCAATCCAGCATGACTTCTGCCGCGTTCAAAACAACTGGAAACTCAGAACAGGGAAATCTCAGACTTCAGTGAGTTCAAGACAACTGGGAACTCTGAAAAAAAGGAGCTCCGCCTGGGAAAATACATTTTGAACGGTCATCCAACTCGGAATTCCAAGTATGGAACTCGGGCCTCCTTCTAGAGCTCCGACCTGAAGATCACTGACATCATGATTCTACCTTGTTTTTTTTTCTGAGTTCCCAGTTGTCTTGAAAGCACCATCAATCCAGAGAATGCCAGACTTTGATGACAAAGTTTGATGACAAAATCTGCCCACAAGAAAGACCGCCGCGCCACCTTCCTGTTCAAGTGAGCACAGCACAAAAAGGTGAGTCCAAAAATGTATTGTATGCTGCTGTATAAATGTTGTAATATGCCAGGGAGATATGTATACTGTAGATAAGAAAGCAATACTAAGTGTATGTTGTGTAGTAAGCTGTTAGTAGCCCATGTGCCTCACCCTAATAATTTGGTCCCTTTACCCCTCATAACTTAGCCTACTGTTCTGACTTGGTGGTGCACATGTAGCCTAAAGCCTGTTTTAGAGAAATGTCATCATTAAATATTGTAAGAGCTTTCATTGTCTGCGTATATGCCCCCTTTATTTATCCTACAGTTCTGACTTGGTGAACAGGGAGAATACTGTAAGAACGGCCCATGTTACGGATTGCCTCTTATCCACTCATCGTTCCCTTATGCCATAGTTTGTACATCTCAATTGTCAGTAAGATTCAAAAAAATTTAAGCAAGTCAGCCATATCAGCTAGGTTTTTTTTAAAGGCAGTAAAAATGAGGCTGAATGAACTGTTTCGCTGCCAGGCTCCGCTGATAGCCAGGTGTAGCGGTGGTAAGGGTTCACTCCATGGTGCTGAAAAGAAAGCTCTGCTGTTGGGATAGTTTTATGAAGGCCCTAACAGTTTGTGTGCACTGTTTGTCACCGTTATAGTGCAATTAATGTATTGTTTAGTGTTTTGTTGTGTAGTGGCTTTGCTGGCAAGCATCAAAAAAATATATGTTAAGTTTGCCCCACCAAGATTTACATGCTAATATCGCCACTGACTACAGAGAAGGCTAGACTCTCGTCCTTGCATACAAAATGGACCCAATTCGTGTTATGCGATCGTTATGAGCCAAAAGGGGCTTATGGATAAGCCTCAGTGAAAGTTTGCCGGTGTAGCCTGGAGGCCAGTATCAGCTAGTTGTCAGTAGCACTTGTAAAGAGGAAAGGTGTGTGGGATTGTCGGTCTCTGTGAGAGGAGGGAGGCTAACTGACATACACACTTTTCACACAATCCTGTGCTTTGTTCCTGGTCCCTGTCTAACTGTGTAAGATGCTGTGTGTGAGAGAGAGACTGCACTATAGGTGTGTTCCTTCCCTCCCCTCCAGGGGCGCGACTCGCTGTTGTACCCCTGCATTATTAATGCCAGCTCATTACAAAGCAGAGCAATGGCACCAGGGTGATTCAGTTCTAGGCTGTGCAGATGTAGAGAGTAATGTTTCTCAATACACTACGGAACCACGGTAGCACGAAACACTGTAGGTGGAGGGAGAAAGAGCTGACTGGAAAATATGACATGTACTGTACTTTTGATATACAAGGTAGGAGTTTATTTTCAGAGAAAGTCCCAGGTAACGAATATACTGTCATGACTCTCCCTTGGTGAGGATCAAAGGCCTCATATCAGCCAAGACAATGGCCGACAACAACCGGAGGGGGGGGGGGCTTGACACCTTAATACTGCCATAAATTAGAGATAGATTCTCCTATCTCTGGCCCTAGTATGGTGAAAGGAATGTCCTTTGTTTCAGAGACTTTTGCCGCCCAAAACTTCAACATCCAACAATGAACATTGGGACAATATATTTCAACATCTAAATGTTGGGAATGATGAGAAATGGAATATGGAAAATTAATGTCTATTTTGTGATGTCATTCAAAATGGTATATAGTTGTTATAACGAAAACATTGTGACTTGAAGAGCTTTTACACTGTGTATATCAGGTGTACATCCTTTACCTTGTGTAGAAAATATCAAGGAGGAAGACAATGTTTACGTGAAGATAGGAATGTGATTTTAGCTTTCTAACAAAATCATAGTGATAATAATAATTTTGCCTCGTAACTAGCCACGCTTGAGGGAGCTCAGAGAGCGTGTCAGTATGACGGAAACGCCCCTCTTTACCAGAGTGCATAAAAGACTGAGATAAGAATTATCAGATCAGACTAGACAGACCTCAAGCTGCAGCTTTTGTCCATATTGGTCCCGACCCTGAAAATCAACACGAGGTGAAGACGACAAAGTTGCCTACACTAACAATCAATGTTACGGCTGAGTAGCTGTTCTAAGTACTGTATCTAAGAAGGTGAATTTAAGTTGGACCCTCCTGTTACTCTCTTCAAAACATCGTCTACTACACTGCTCTCATCACCCCACAGGGGATCATCGACACGGCTGATTAGCTGTCCTCAGAAGACCACTTCCAGAACGAGTGAAAGTAAACAGACGACTAAGAAGAAGGACATTGTGACCTCTTGTGGACAATCTGAGCCTTACATCTGAACCTTACATCTAAAAGGCCATCCGAAAAGAGAAGGCCCAATCGACCCTTCCCACGAAGGCCTGGGTCCAACAGAGATGACGAAGACAAACACGTAAATACATGCATTACTTCTTACCAAATGGGCGGCAGTACTTGGCAAATGATTAGGATTACTATGAGTATAGGCCCATGTGTATCCAAATGTTTTCTCTCGCTCTCTCTCTCTCTCTCTCTCTTTAAATCGCCATCTTTTGTAACAAGTGTCATATTGTGTTAGTCCGCTAGGGACCCGTTTTCATTGTATTAAGTTTCTAATCCCTACCTATACTGTGTATGTGTTTGTATCTTGTGTAATCATTTTTTATTAGTTAGTAAATAAATGATTAAATTAGGGCTGTCAAATGATTAAAATTTTTAATCAAATTAATCAGAATTTTCAGTGGATTAATCATGATTAATCACTATTTGCAATTACACCTGAATCCTAACCATTTTTTTTCTGAAATGCATACCAAAAGATAAATAACAGGACACAGATACATAATTTTCAGTGAGTCCGCTGTCAGCAAGACTCACTGTGACACTTCTCTGCACCATGTGAGCGACACAGTTCATGTGTTCATAGCGTGTAAGTCGAATTGCGGCAACCATGTTGCGTGCACTGTCAGTCCCAATGGTTGTAGTCTTGCCCTCGATGTCCCACTCACGTGCAACAGACAGGAACTGTTCTTTACAAGCCTCCGCAAAATGACGCTCCTCAGTTTTTAATATAGTCAGCGCAAAAGACTTCAGTTCCCACGTGTCACTGATTAAATGTGCAGTTACTCCGAGGTAATTGTTGTTACTCACTGATGTCCAATGGTCTCCTGTCAGGGCGATATGATTTACTTGAGCCAAGACCTCTTTCCTTTTTTCTTTTTCGTTTTCATAGAGCTCGTGGATTTTCTTCATGACTGTGGCTCTTGACGGTGGCTTATAGAATGAGTCTTGATTGGCCACTTGCAAAACATCAAGGAAACCTGAGTCTTCTACAATGCTAATGGGTCTACAATCCTTTGCAATCCATTTTGCTATTGTGTTGGTCAAATTATCTGAGGTTGATTTTGTTAATTGCCTGCAAACATTCAGCGTGGTCTGGCGCAAACCACTTGCTGAATCTGACGGCCCAGCAAACGCATGTTTGGCGTTGACATGGTACTTCAAGCTTGAACAGCTCCGGTGAAATTGAAACTCCTTCTTACAAATCTTGCAAATAACCTTGTACTTGTTAACTGTACCATCATCATTCTTTTTATATTTGAATCCGTCAATAGGCCCACTTTGCTCACCTTGCTCCATCTCGCCTCTAGCTCCCAACCACTTTCCTGACCTGAATAATTTGTCACACTGCGCATGCGTGAAATGCGTAAAAAAAATTGACGTAATTAACAGCAAACAACTAATTAACGTCGTTAACGCGCTATTTTTGACAGCCCTAGATTAAATCAATTTGTGTGGTACGGAATGATCAGTAAGACCCGGGTTCGTGCAGACTTAAAGAGCCTACGACTTTCAGAATGAGACTGATATGAGGTAAATTATTAATAAATGACTGTTAAATGATAAGAGATATCAAGATATCTTTAAAGCTAATTCGGGAAACGATAACTCGTTAAACAACTTTTCCCGAGGTGCCCCAAATTCCTAATGAGTTAATTGATACATGATTAATTTAATCTAGTAGCAATTAAACATAGTAGGTAATTATTCGATAAATAATAGTCATCACAATAATGAAAGGCACGTCACGATAATACTTAGCTCACAGTTGGTGGATGTGGAAACTTGTGGACCAGACACTTTTTGCCCAAATGAGGTCCATTTTGGGGACCCTTTTTGGCTCACAAGCACCCGTTATTCCAGAAGTAAGATTTTGGGTGGTGAGAGCTAAGATATCCACCCAAAGAAATAATCGCCCCACTCCAAACACTACTATTTACTGACAAACTGACAATCTGATTGATTTTACAGGCTCTTTGATAAAATTAATTTTGATGGAACCGCTCTTATTTTCACTCTCACACAAACACTGTCCCTTTATCTCCCACTCTCTTCCCCTCTCTAACTATCTGCCTCCTCCTTCCTTCCCTCTCTGTCTCTCTCTCCCTCTCTCTTGCTATCTCCCTCTCTCTCTCCTCTACCTCTCATTGGCAGATGAGTAGAATTTGCCCTGTTAATGTGGAGATAGAGCTGTAGTCGGTCTGAATAATTTAGTATTCATGATTATTTCACAGCTTTAAGCAGCCCTTTAGGTGCATCAGGAATGGGCCTTTATCACTGAGACGAGAGGGAGGAAGAGAGGGAGGGAGGAAAAGAGGGAGGAAGAGAGAGAGAGTCAATACATCTGCCAGCTGAATACAGAGAGCTGAGATTCTTCTGAGGTTGTTCTCGTTTCTATACTCTCATTTTGTTGGGTGTACTTGTCAGCGAGCTTGGAGAAGGTGACATCAAATACACCATACTCCATGGCTTTGAAGAGACAGAAACATCAAAAAGCACACAATATGGCTGGCACTACTGAGTGGGAACTAAACTCTGTTGTAAGTTTTGTTATGTGTACACTCTTGGAAAAAAAGGTGCTGTCTAGAACCTTAAGGGAAAACTCCACACAAAAACTATATTTTGGTATTTGTTTCATTAGTTCATTGTTGACATAGTCCCAAAATGTTTTGCTTGTCAGCAATCATGTTTTCAAGATATGTAACTTTCAAAATACATAAATCATCCCCATATTTGCATGAAAGGGTCTGAAAAAAGACATAGATAAAGGTAATATACAGTTTCAAGAAACATTCTCAAGTTACTCATAAATTGCTCTCTTGTGAGTCATAGAAAAACTAGAGTATAAATAAAACAAATAGGCAGTAGAACCGACACTGGACATATAAAGCATTGCTCAATTGCAATGTTCACACCATTTTGTAAGAGTGATTTTAGACCTTTCCAACTCTTCCCCTGGCTCGCCGCGATAGAGCGCCACACTTCTAAGTGTCCCGTGGCTTACAAATGGCTCTGTGTGCAACCATTAATCAATTCAATTAGGCAGCCTTCTTCGGATAGGCTCTAAATCACACATTGAGTGGAACCGATTCCCTTCGATCCATTCTCTATCTACGCCAAACACAGAGCACCGAGCCCAATCAATCTCATCCAAAACAATGCAGCCTCTAAACAGGGTGGGTGTGCGGAGGAAACCGCGACACCCTGCCTGTTAATTGTAAGCAGATAAGCACACAGTGAATGTTGTATCGACAAGCGCTGACAGTCATTTTCTGCTACTGCTACCCGGGCCTGCGATTGACGGTAAATGGCACCGAGAGAGCCTCTCAGCATCGCCCGATGTGATTGGTCGGATCAGGAGATACAAGAACAATCATGACCCCCCTTTCTCTGATGTGTCCTAAAATGATCTGGTGTAGTCAAATGTATGTACCATTCCTTCGGGACGCCAATTGATGTGTTGTCCCCATCACCGCAAACAAATATTTGGCCATCGACCTTGTGCGGCGTCTCAGGACTCTGTGAGATTAATATCGGCACACAGCTCCTAGTTTTCATAGATTTCTTCCCTCTGTCTATGGGACGACTGCTGAGAATACATAATACCTCATTTGTATGGGTTTAAATCAATGTCACCCCACCAAGGCTCTTATTCTTGATCTTATTAAGTGGGCAGTGTTGATATGGACTCATAACCATTCAAATAGGGCTGGGATAAAAGACGTCCACACATGAAAAGTGGGTTTGAAGGGTTTGTTTTTAGCCGTGGCAGCGTGTGGTGTGGCTTTGTGGGCAGTGTGTTAGCTTCTGTTCAGTAAGGACTAAAGGACAGGGTGCCGCTGGCCCTGTGGAGTGTGTATTGAATAATAGACGCTTAGATGGGAGTGATCAATCGCTAAGTCCATTAATGGGAGGGAGGGAGAGAAGATTGTGTGTGTATGCCTGTCAGGTCTTGAACGCCCTCACTCTATTCCATCGACGCAGGAAAATTCTCTCTCTCTCTCTCGACAAGTTAAATGACTTACATTGTCAAAGTATACATATAACAAAAATGGTGGGACCAACAGCAATAATAATAGTAGTAGTGGAAATGGGATTACCATTAACAGTAACTACAACAACAATATTAATGAGAATAACAATAAATTAAAGCAATAGTAGTCAATCAGTATCAACATGACTGAGAAGACACATTACATGGTATGAAAGCCAAAACAAAACAGGAAATATTATTGACATGACATTACACTTTTCACTGGCTGTCCCTCAGGTTGTGGCAGGAGGACACATATTGGGCTGCCAAAATTGCACATTTTGGCTTTTCACCCAATAAATATTTGATTTTTTCTTCCTCTTTTATAGTTTCAAATTCTTTGTACTGAATGATAATTTTGGGAAAGAAAGATTCTCTTAGGTCTGAGTATTTGTCACAGTGTAGTAGGAAATGCAGCTCTGTCTCTACCTCTCCGTGGGGGCAAAGTGAGCACAGCCTGTCCTCTCTGGGCAGCCAGGTTTGCCTGTGACGACCGGTCTCTATAGCCAGACTGTGCTCACTGAGTCTGTACCTAGTCATTGTTTTCCTCAGTTTTCTATCAGTCACAGTGGTCAGATAGTCTGCCACCATGTACTGTCTGTTTAGAGCCAAATAGCATTGAAGTTTACTTTGATTTTTTTGTGGTGTCTTTCCAATAGGTGATATATTTTTCTTTTTACTTTGTGATGATTTGGTTGGACCAGATTTTCTGAGTGTTGTCCTGAGGATCTATGAAGTTGATTTTGGTTAGTGAACTGAGCCTCAGAACCAGCTGGCTGATGGGACTCTAATCTTGTTTAATCTCTTGACATAGTAGAGCTGTGTGATGGAATGTTTTGGGGTCACTTGTTTTTAGATGGTTGTAAAATTTAATGGCTCTTTATTCTATTTGAATAAGGAGGGGGTATTGGCCCAATTCTGCTCTACATGCGTTATTTTGAGTTTTTCTTTGTACTTGCAATACAGTCTTGCAAAACTCTGCATGCATTATTTCGATTGGATGTTTGTCCCATTTGGTAAATTCAGTATTAGAGAGCGGACCCCATACTTCGCTGCCATATAGAGCAATTGGTTCTATAACTGATTGGAAAATTTTGAGCCAGATTCTAATTGGAATTTTGATTTTAATATCCCTTTTAATGGCATAGAATGCTCTTCTTGCTTTGTCTCTCAGCTCATTCACAGACATGTGAAAGCTACCTGTGTTTCTGATATTTAGTCCTAGATACGTGTACTTTTTGGTGTGTTCTAATAGAACTGTGTCCAAATAGAATTTATATTTGTCATCCTGATTTCCGGACCTTTTTTGGAATATCATTATATTTGTTTTTTTTAGATTAACGGTCAGAGCCCAGGTCTGACAGAACCTGTGCAGATGATCTACAGTGAGGGAAAAAAGTATTTGATCCCCTGCTGATTTTGTAAGTTTGCCCACTGACAAAGAAATGATCAGTCTATAATTTGAATGGTAGGTTTATTTGAACAGTGAGATCCAGAAAAAAATCCAGAAAACGCATGTCAAAAATGTTAGAAATTGATTTCCATTTTAATGAGGGAAATAAGTATTTGACCTCCTCTCAATCAGAAAGATTTCTGGCTCCCAGGTGTCTTTTATACAGGTAACAAGCTGAGATTAGGAACACACTCTTAAAGGGAGTGCTCCTAATCTCAGCATGTTACCTGTATAAAAGACACCTGTCCACAGAAGCAATCAATCAATCAGATTCCAAACTCTCTACCATGGCCAAGTCCAAAGAGCACTCCAAGGATGTCAGGGACAATATTGTAGACCTACACAAGGCTGGAATGGGCTACAAGACCATCGCCAAGCAGCTTGGTGAGAAGGTGACAACAGTTGGTGCGATTATTCGCAAATGGAAGAAACACAAAATAACTGTCAATCTCCCTCGGCCTGGTGCTCCATGCAAGATCTCACCTTGTGGAGTTGCAATGATCATGAGAACGGTGAGGAATCAGCCCAGAACTACATGGGAGGATCTTGTCAATGATCTCAAGGCAGCTGGGACCATAGTCACCATGTACCGTCAAATCTTGGGTGAGAACCTCCTTCCCTCAGCCAGGGCATTGAAAATGGGTCGTGGATGGGTATTCCAGCATGACAATGACCCAAAACACACGGCCAAGGCAACAAAGGAGTGGCTCAAGAAGAAGCACATTAAGGTCCTGGAGTGGCCTAGCCAGTCTCCAGACCTTAATCGCATAGAAAATCTGTGGAGGGAGCTGAAGGTTCGAGTTGCCAAACATCAGCCTCGAAACCTTAATGACTTGGAGAAGATCTGCAAAGAGGAGTTGGACAAAATCCCTCCTGAGATGTGTGCAAACCTGGTGGCCAATTACAAGAAACGTCTGACCTCTTTGATTGCCAACAAGGATTTTTGCCACCAAGTACTAAGTCATGTTTTGCAGAGGGGTCAAATACTTATTTCCCTCATTAAAATGCAAATCAATTTATAACATTTTTGACATGCGTTTTTTCTGGATTTTGTTGTTGTTATTCTGTTCTCACTGTTCAAATAAACCTACCATTAAAAATATAGACTGATCATGTCTTTGTCAGTGGGCAAACGTACAAAATCAGCAGGGGATCAAATACTTTTTTAAATCACTGTAGATGCTGCTGTAACCCCTCCTAGTGGGAGACAGTAGCACCAGGTCATCTGCGTACAGCAGACACTTGATTTCAGTGTTGTGTACGGTGAGACCAGGTGCTGCCGATTCTTCTAATGTTTTTGCCAATTCATTAAAGTAGATGTTAAATAGTGTTGGACTTATTGGGCAGCCCTGTTTCACTCCACGTCCCTGAGAGAGGAAGTCTGTTTGCTCTTGTTTTTAGTGTACATTGATTTAATAACATCATATGTTTTCCCTCCAATACCACTTTCTATTAGTTTGTAAAAAAAAGACCTTTGTGCCAAATTGAATCAAATGCTTTCTTGAAGTCTACAAAACACAAGTTGATTTTGCCTTTGTTTTGGTTTACTTGTTTGTCAATTAAGAGTGTGGAGGGTGTAAATGTGGTCTGTTGTACGATAATAATAAAAAAAATCCAATCTGGCTTCTGCTTAGGACGTTGTGTTCATCAAGGAAATTATGTAGTCTGCTGTTTATGATACTGCAGAGAATTTTCCCCAAATTGCTGTTAACGCAAATTCCTCTGTAATTATTTGGGTCAAATTTTCTCCATTTTTATAGATTGGTGTGATCAATCCTTGGTTCCAAATATCGGAAAAAATACCTGCAGTTAGAATAATGTTGAAGAGTTTGAGTATAGCCTATTTGAATTTGTGGTCTGTATATTTGATCATTTCATTTCAAATACCATCAGAACCACAGGCCTTTTTGGGTTGGAGAGTGCAAAGTTTTTCCAATAATTATTGTTCTGTAATTGGGGTATCCACAGGATTCGGATAGTATTTGACTGCTGATTCAAGGATTTGTAATTTTTTTGTATATCTTGTTGTTCTGGGCTCTTTGTTATATTGCTGTAGAGGTTTGCAAAGTGATTTCTCCACATATCCCCATTTTGGATAGCCAATTCCTCATTATGAGGTTTGTTTAATTTATTCAAATTCTCCCAGAAGTAGTTTGATTCTATGGATTCCTCAATTACATCCAACTGATTTCTAATGTGCTGTTCCTTTTTTGTTCTTAGGGTGTGTTTGTATTGCTTCCGTGTTTCCCCATATTGAAGGCGTATATTTTTGTTTTCTGGGTCTCTGTTTTTTATTAGATATATTTCTCAATGACTTTCTTAGATTTTTGCAATCATTATCAAACCATTTTTCATTATCTATTATTTTTGGTTTACTCTTATGTTTCTTTAGATTAGCCAAGGAGGCTAATTTGTCAAATATAAAGTTTATGTTCCAAACGGCCAAATGTACACCTTCATTGCTGTAGGAGAATGTTAAGGCAAAAAAGTTGTCCAGGAGAGATTGTATTTTTTGGCTACTAATTGCTTTTTGGTAGATTTCTGTACTGTCTGTACTCCATCTATAGGTCTGTTTAGTACCATGTAATTTATTGGGCCGTGATTTTACTGTGGTCTGAGAGAGATGTTAGTGGGCTGACTGTGAAGGCTCTGAGAGACTCTGGGTTGAGGTCGGTGATGAAGTAGTCTACAGTACTGCTGCCAAGGGATGAGTTGTAGGTGTACCTACCAAAAGAGTCCCTTCTTAGCCTACCATTGACTATGTACAGACCCAGTGTTCGACAGAGCTTCAGGAACTGTACTCCATTTTAGTTTTTCACTTTGTCATAGTTGTTTCTGGGAGGGGTATGTGGGGAGGGAAAGGTTGTTGGTTCCCGGTAGGTGTTTGTCCCCATGACTGTTAATAGTGTCTAGTTCTTCTGCTGTTCTAGCATTCAGATCTCCACAGCCTGATAGTGACTAATCTCCCCCTCTAGAATGGAGAAACTCTCTTCTTTGAAGTAGGGTGACTCTGAGGGGGGAATGTATGTAGCACAGAGGAAGATGTTTTTATCTGTTAAGATAGCCTCCTTGTGGATTTTTAGCCAGATAAAGAATTCTCCTGTTTTGATCAATTCGATTGAATTAGTTAGTTCAGATTTATACCATATTAGCATTCCCCCTGAGTCTCTGCCCTGTGTGATTCCTTTTAATTTGGTGGATGGTACGATAACCTAGTGGACAGCCAGTGGAAACATCACCTCTGCACCATGTTTCCTGTAGTACTACAATATCAACATCATCAATTTCTTTAAGGAAGTCTGGGTTTCTGCTCTTTAGCCCAAAAGCAGAGGACTTCAATCCTTGTAAATACCAACATGCACGTAAAAAGTTTTTTCTTTACCTTTAAAATGAGATAAACACTCACAATCCAACAATAACTATTAAAATAGGATTTTTCAATTAACGTAAACTCTTATTATGCAAATGTGATTTGTTTATCATTTAAGATAGCATTTGTGTCATGCCACTTGGGTGAGGATGGTGGAGTTCTTGTGCTCATCTTACCATGACCCTCGGCCTATCACATGTGAGCATAGTAGATTCAGCATTTGTTTGATGTCACTCATTTCGTTGGTGGGAGCTGGGCCAGTTGCTCCTCTCACAGCTTGTGCATAGCTCTGCCTGCCGGTCTGTGGCTCCTCCAGGTGTGGGTCTGGGGTGGGGGGGAGGGGGGTGTTAGGCCTCGTCTGCTGTGGCCGTGGCTGTGGGGTCCAAGGTGCTGGTCCGGGGTGTTGTCTCGGTGATCTCGGGGGGGTGGAGATTGCTCCGCTGTTCCTGGGTGGAGAGGTCGGGATGCGGCTTAAAGCGACGTCCTTGAGAGTCTTAGCAAGGATGGGGACTGTCTCCCTGTACAGGTGAACATGGTCATAGAGACAGTCCAGATCGAGAGTGGGATGGTGGGTAAGGTGTACATTGGGTTGCAGGGCACAGTCCCAGGAGAGGCTGGCGTTTATTCTTTGGATTGTGGCAGGGTGGAAGTCCTTCCTCTGTAGAAGGTTTGACACCACGATCCTTGAGTTGGGGAAGATTGCGGAGGCCTTCTCAATCACTCCCCGTAGTGAAGTCGCCACCCTCTCCTGCTGAGCATGCAGGTCGTTGCTTCCGGTGTGTATGATTATGTAGCTTGGCGACCCGAGATGAGCCTTATCAAGCAGCGCCATGGCACTCTGCGTTGTTGGGCACCACACCTTTCTCGTTTTGTGTCTAGGGAAAAGTTTATTCTCCTGAACAAACTTCCCATTTGAGTCCATCAACAGGACAATCTCAGCCAGTGTTTCTTCTGGCCTGGAGGGGGTAGAGTTGTGGCTGGTGTGTGTTGGAGCTGTGCCGGTGCCGCTGTCAGTGGGAGGCTTTTCTGTGGGCTGGGGGGGAGGCATGCAGCCGGCAGGGCTGGGGAGGCCTGGCTGGTTGAGGTGGGCTCCTTTGCTGTGTGAGGGCAGGTCATAGAGTGGTGATCTAGCTGCTCCTGCAGCCTGTCCTCTGTTCACTTTCTCTCCTGCAGCTCCTCTCTTAGTGTGGTCAGCTCGATATTACTGCTCTGCCTGTCTTTTTGGAGCTCTCTCACCTCCTTTGTCAGATCAGCCAGCTCTCTCTTGAGTCCGTCTCTCTCTTGCTGAACTTCTTTCAGCTGTGTTGCAAGGCTGCTGTCCTGCTCTGTCCGCACCTTGGTTAGGAGCTCCTCTAAGGTGTGGATGTCTGGTTGCTGTTTGCTCACACTCTCCCTGAGTAGGACCACCTCCCCCTCCAGTTTGGTGAACTGATCCCTTATGGCAGCCATGGTGGTGAGGAGGGCCTGAGCCTCCTCTGCACTGAGGGGGTCGCTCTCCTCCTGGGACCTGTCCTCCACTATGGTGGGAAGAGAGGTGCTGGATGTGCCTTTTTGGGTGGGGATAGTGGGGGTGAGGGTGGTGCTGGTGGAGTTTGTCTTCTGGGAGGGCATGTCCCTGGTGGTGTCACTCTCTCTCTGCTCTCTCCTTAATGGTCTTTAAGTCTGTTTCAAACAGCCTAAGGTTACCTTGCACCATGACAGTCCCAGTCTTGTAGAGGTTGATTGTTATCATGGTGCTGTCAGGGTCGTCTGTCTCTTTGACTTTCAGCTTCCACCCATTACAGATTCCCTCTTTCTTTATGGATGGGTAGTGAGAGCAGACTGCTGAGCGCCATGCATTTGGCTGGTCAGTGAGAAAGATGAGATTACTCACATCACTGTTTTTGTAGGGGTCTGTGAAAAGGGTTTCTGGCCTCCCCTTTAGTATATTCTGTTTAAAAGCTTTCCTAGTTGTGTAATTTTTGGCCTCTGGGGGGTAGAGAATGGACTCAGCGCTGAGGGGGAGTGGGGACATGGTGCCTGTGGGCTCTGCTACTACTGCTGCTCTGTTCTGCTGCTCTGTTCTGCTGCACTGTTGCCACGGCAACCAGATGTGTTTGTCTGCTGCTGTTGCTAGCTAGTTCCTGTTTAGCTCAAAAACCAGCAAAAAGAGTGAAAAATCTTCACACACAAAAACAGAAGATAGGTTTAAAGATAAGAGTCCGTGATTCTTTTTGATTTACTCACTCAGTTTGGTCGTTTGATGTAGTTGTATTAACTCCCCTTGCTAGGTTTGTTCTAGCTCAATTTTCTGGCTGGCTTGTTAGCCTGCTGGCTAGGTTTTTGTTGAGTAGCTAGCTAGCGAGAGTCAAAACTTCTTAATGTGAGGCGCAAAGTTACTTAGTTTTATATTCTGATTGAATAGAGTTGTTGTTCATCACTTCTTGTCTTGAATTATTTTTAGATTTGAGTGTTTATCTCATTCTAAAAACAAAACGGAAATAAATCAGGAGCTCATGTTGAGCATGTCTCTCTCTCTCTGAGAAACTAATGGGGGAAGATTGCAAAATCAATAGTGCTAAATGGAGTTGCAGCAGAAGCCATCTAGTG